>NC_091635.1:37177644-37508330 GCF_027580195.1 Bos mutus
GGGAGCACATGGGGTATCTTTGTTCCAGTCACCTTCCAAACCTGGAAAGGGGTTCTTCTGATAGGCACTGACATGTCCTACTCAACACACCCCTCAAATGGTCATCATCGATTTCCATGGGACTGTGCCCCAAATGGACATCCTTAAAGAGGCCACTGCCCTCCTGCCTGACCCTATGGCCAGGCCATTGGCCACTACCCCAGTCAGTAAAAACTCAAACATAGGGGCTTCTACAGCTCAGTGCTTCATCACTGCTAGGAAAAATGCATGTAATTTAGCCCAAACAAGCTGGTCCTTTTTAACCTATTTCAATCAGTCTCCATTTGTTGGTCTTTACGTAGAAGCTTTCCAAACAAAATGCTGTCTATTCAACTTGGAACTGCCATTTACAAAGTGAACAGCTCTTTGTTGGCCAGTCGAGAGCAGCTTGTAGGGCACTGTCCAAGTGACTCCCAAGTAGAGTCCAGCACCTCCTCATGGTTCCAGGGTCTGCCCGGATGAAAAGGCTTCCTGCACCTCCTTGCTTTCTGCAGGCAGCTTGGTCTGGTGTAAGCCATTTCCACTTCCATGTCTATATGGAAACCTTCTGGGCGCTGCCACCGGCATTGAAGTGTTTCTCTGACATTGTCCGAGACATCACAGCTATTGGAGCTTAAGATCATTTTATATCCTTCAGTCACTGGGGCAGCTTCAGTTATTGTCAGGTGGCAAGGTGGTAAACCCTCCTCGAGCAGAAGTTCTCCCATCCAAAGTCCCAGCAGCTGCCGCTAGGGGGGTGCTCACAGGCTCTTGCCCTCCACACAGGGCCACCATGGCACCCAACCTTCTACCCCACACTGGGTTCAGCCACCCTTCAGTTCACTCAGTCACGTCCGACTCTGTGACCCATGGACTGCAGCACACCAGGCCTCCCTGTCCATCACCAACTCTCAGAGTTTACTCAAACTCATGTCCATTGAGTCAGTGATGCCATCCAACCATCTCATCCACTGTCGTCCCCTTCTCCCACCTTCAATCTTTCCCAGCATCAGGGTCTTTTTCAGCCACCCTTACTGGTTTCCATTTAGCATGTCCCGAACGGCAGTTATATGCCTTCTGTTTTTATAAGATGAGGTGCAAGACTGAACAACTGCCCTCAGAAGCCAATTGCAAGCCCAGGTTGCTACCTCTGCTCTTGACTGACAGCTAGGCTATAAATCGGATTCCCAAGACCGCCCTCCTCAGGTTCAACTAATATGCTAGAGTGGCTCACAGAACTCAGAGACAGTTTACTTACCAGATCACTGGTTATAAAAGAACATGACTCAGCCAGATGAAAAAGAGCCCTAGAACAAGGTATGGGGAAAGGGCAGAGTTCCCATGCGCCCTCCAGTGAACACTCCCCACGTTGCCATGTTTACCAACCTGAAAGTTCGCTAAATTCTGCCCTTTGTGTTTTATAATTGATTGAATCATTAATTCAACTTCCAGGCCCTCTCCCCTCCCTGGAGTTTGGGCAGTTGGAGGTAATGGACACTGAGAAGTTCTAACCCTCTAATCACGTTGGTTCTCTTGGTAGCCAGCCCCGATGTTTAGGTGGGGTCCAAAACCCAACTCATTCACCTAACAAGAGACATCTTTGTTGCTCTAATCAGAAAATTCCAAGGGTTTTAGGAGCTCTGTGCCAGAAATGAGGATGAAGACTAAATGTGTATTATACATAAATCACACCATCACAAGTCGATTCCAAATTGTTTTTCAGAAGAATGCTGGTCTCCCTATCCTTCAACTCTGTTCATTAACAGGCCAAACCAGGACTTTCTTGGTTAAGAGAACTAGAATAGAATGGGAAACTGTCCTCTGAAGACATAGTTAACTTGGCAAACCGATTAGCCTGCACCCTAGATGAGTCTACTAAGAAAGAAAAACATTAAAATCCTTAATATTTCAGTTCAACAGCTAAGAGTCCCCTAAGCAAAGTCCTCCCAGCCTTCATCATTATTTTAAGAAGCCAGGACATTGAAAGAAAGACTTCGAGAAACCAAAGCGCTCTGGACATCTTCAGTCACCCAATCCATCTTTCTAGTGTCCTCCCACTTCTCAGTGATGGGACTCCAGGAAATCAGTTTTTCCAAGTCTCCCTCTTAATTGGTTCAGAGAAACAACTCTCCAGACTGGGAATGAATTTTCTATACTGGAGCTACATTCTCAGTGCTCAAACCCAGTACTACTGAACAGTCCCTGCCTCAGAGCTCGATTCCCAATTGTGGAGGTCTCCAATAAACCTCAGCAAATCAAGAAAAAAAGATACTGAACCCACAACACTTAGTGCTCTTCCAACAGGAGTGAAGAGATCGTGCCCTTACACCAGACTGGTGGTGATAAAGTGAGGGGCAGGTGGACACGCTGTTTACAGTGCTGGGCCTTAAGAAGCTGAACACCAGTGTGCAGGCTTCAGTGTTGCTTTCCCGAGTAATGAATTCTCAGCAGACACTGCCAGGCACTTATGCAGCATTATGTGGGAAGATATTGGATCCAGGGTTGGTGTCACATTCTGAAAATGCAATCCAGAAAAAGTGTCCACGCGGCTCCCTCCCAGACGCTCCAAATTGCCTGACAGACCATTTGAGGTTTGGCAAGTGGGTTTCACAGAGCTGCCCACCATCTCATGGGTATAATTCTTGGTATTGGCAGGGCTTCCCTGGTGACTCAGTGGTAAAGGACCCTGCCTATGCTGGAGACGCAAGTTCCATCCCTTGGTGGGGAAGATCCTCTGGAGAAGGAAATGGCAACCTATTCTAGTATTCTTGCCCAGGAAATCCCACAGACAGAGGAGCCTGGTGCGCTATAGCCCATGAGGTTGCAAAGAGTTGGACATGACTTAATGACCAAACAGCAACAATGATTTGCATGTTTTTTCATTGGACTGAAGCTTTTCCACCCAGCCAGGCCACTGCCTCCTCGGTGGCTCAGATACCATTGGAAAGGAACACTTTTTGAACTTCATAGCGACGGAGGAACCCACTTTATTGGTCAAGTGCTGTCTATACAAGTCTGTGTCATTTGGCCAGTTCTCATCAAAACCTCCTTAGGTCAGAGTACGTGCCAATGGGCACATAACCAGAAATTGTGCGGCCCAACAACTAGCACTTGATTCATCCACTAAAGTAACTTTAGACAGCCACAGAGACTTTGATCTCGTACTTAATGAATAAGGAGACATTTGTCCAATAGCAAATACAACTACTACTACTTGGATAAACACCTTTGGAGAAGTAGAAACTCAATTACACAAGATGAGGGAACAAGCACGAATTTCACCTGACTCTCCTTGGCCCTTTGATTTTTCAGCTACCTTCAGGTCTAGGGTCATGGTTTAGAACCATCATACAAGCTAGTTGTCATATATTACTTTTGCATTCTGCTTTGCATAGTTTTGGTTTTTTGTTTGTTTTTTTTTTTTTTCCCATGCTGCATAGCTTGCATGATCTTAGTTCCCCAACCAGGGATTGAACTTGGGCTCTTGGCAGGGAAAGTGCAAAGTACTAACCACTGAACCACCAGGAATTCCCTATTTTAAAACTTCGTACATGTCAGAAATGCACACTAAATACAATGATGTTGACTCAGTGCCTTGAGATGACTACTGATGCTTGTACTTTCTTTACAAGATATGATTTTAACAGGGAAAGTGGCTGAGAGTTTCTCCTTCTACTTTCCTTGTTACTCAAACGTGGCCTCACTCAGTGTCAATCACTATGCACTTTCTCTCTGATGTGGGACACGATGTCCAGGCAAGGTCCTGGCATTGAGGGACAAAATACAATTCCACTAAAACTGATCAGTGATGCTCTCAAGCAAAGACCGGATCAAAAGGGAGGAGGAAATGTGGAAATGAGCAAAGGAAAGCTCAATCAGAATGGAGTCGGGAAGCTCTGAAGGGAAGGCTCTCTCATGCATGCATCCCTCAGCACCACAGCTCACAGGCCCAGCAGAAAGATTTCCTCTGATTCAGAAACAAGCTACTCACTGCAGCCAATGGAAAACCAGATCCCTCCTAATTTCCTCCTCACTTCAGTTCAGTCGCTCAGTCGTGTCTGACTCTCTGCGACCCCACAGACTTCAGCACGTCAGGCTTCCCTGTCCATCACCAACTTGCCGAGCTTCCTCAAACTCATGTCCATCGAGTCGGTGAGGCCATCCAACCATCTCCTCCCCTATCGTCCCCTTCTCCTGCCTTCAATCTTTCCCAGCATCAGTGTCTTTTCCAAATGAATCAGTTCTTCAAATCAGGTGGCCAAAGTATTGGAGCTTCAGCTTCAGCATCAGTCCTTCCAATGAACAGTCAGGACTGATTTCCTCTATGATTGACTGGTTTGACCTCCTTGCAGTCCAAGGGACTCAAGAGTCTTCTCCGACACTTCAGTTCAAAAGCATCAATTCCTCCTAAAACCTAGTAAAAGCTCACCTTCCCTTTGTCTTCTCCATCTTGCCACACAGTTTGCTTGTTCTGAATTGAAATTCTGATTCCAATAAACTCATTTTCGCCAAAGATCTTATTTCATGCCAAGAGTCAACACCCTTAACGCAGGCTGGATGTCCTGATGGCTGATCCTACCTGGGTTCTATCTCTAAAGGTGACCTGAATCTGGGTCCATTCCTGAGGGGTGATGCCCAGCTTGGGGGCCCATCTCAGAGGGATGACCCCAGCCTGGTCACCATCACTGATGGGTTAGGTTGGGCCTGGTGACATCTCTGATGGTAAAGCCAGCTGAGGCGACTTGACCAGTTTTTAGAGGCACTCCAACAAGGGTCTAAGGAAATATAATTTCCACATTTCATGTGACCAAGGGCAAACTTCCTTCACCATGACCTGTTTCCTCATTCCCACGTTCAATCCATACTTACAGTGCGTCCAGGAAACACCGGTGTTTCTTAGCGGCTCCACCTCATCCCTTGCTCTCACTGCCCTGCCTGTCTCAGAACCCAATTGTAAGAAGGATGCCAGCACTGAACGAGAGATGCGCTGCCCGCCCCAACTGCCATGTGATGGGGGGTGAGTCCTGGCTACTGCAGCCAGCCAGCACCTGGCCGCCCCATGCAAGGGCTGGGGCCACCCACCATGCAGAAACACACCCCAGAGAGTGACACCCTGATTCCAGGTACAGCTTCCAGAACTTCAATCTTTTAATTCAAAAATAAACTTCACTGCATAAAATACAAACTTGGGGAAGAGCAAAACAGACCCCATACCACTCCACACTCATTCTCTCGGGCCGCCCTGGCAAGCGCTGAGGCCTAGCACTGGCTGAGGTGCCCAGGCCACCTTTGCTGGCTAGAGGAGCCTGAGCTGTAGAGAGCAAGGCAGCCCAGCAGCTGTCAACCTCCAACAGGGCGATAAGCGCCCTGACCCTGTCCCTCCATGTTCGACTGCTAGCAGCCTGTAAGCCACATCCCCATGCTCTCATTTATATCCCACACCTGAGCAGGAGGATTAAACCCAGGTCCTCTCTCCTTTGGCGCCCGTGGGAGGTTCAAACCTTGCCAGGCCCTGCCCTTAGCAGGAACTCACATGGCTGCTCTGATCGCGAGAGCCCTGAGCTGGGCCCCTGTCCTTGCTGTCTAGCCACTCCTGACCTGCTGGAGAGCCCTGCCGTGTCCTCCCCAGAGACCCTAATGATATAAGGACTCAGCCTCCCCATCCACGGTGTGGGTGGCTTAGTCTTCGCACCCCAACATAAGCTGGGGTGGCTCCGCCTGCCCTGTGGGGACCATGATGACAGTGGTCTAGGTGGCCTAGATGCTGACCCCCCGCCCCTGCCCCACACCAGCCTGCTGTCTGGCTTTGGCTCCAGCCATGTGGCTCTGTCGAATCCGGTAGAGCCTCGCTTATCGAGTCAGCAGTATCTACAACTCACTGGCATTTAGGGACAGGATTACGGGATTGGCCCTCCCTAAAGTGGCCCTGGGTTGTGTCTCAGCCTGGACCTGTGTGTTCAGAACAAAGCTGCATGTGACGCTAGGCTTAAGGGAACGACGCTGACTGCATCTCACCCAGATGGTGGCTCCATCTACGGGGGCTCAGGAGACAGACGATGCTCTGTGCGAGACATGGGTCCAGTGGATGGTCACTCCTGAAAGAGCAGTTTCTAGGGAGAAAAAAACACAGGAGCCCACTCCCCCACCTGAGTCCCAGGATATGTCCTAGGAAAGGACGCTCAACTGTAGGCCATCTGCTTGTCCAGCTCCAGCCGAGGTGCAGCAGCTCTGGTCCCTCGTCATCACAGCTGCATCTCTGGCTTCTTCCCGGGAGGGAGGTGGGGTGGCTGTGGCGACTGAGTCTCCTGCCGCTGCTGCTGCAGTCTCTTTAGCGCCCTGTAGGCGTTCACGGCCCGCTCCCTCTCCTCCGCCACGATCCTCTGTCTGGCCAGCGAGGTGGTCAAAGGCTGGGACACACTGCCGGGGCTTAAAAGCTTCTTCAGCATCAGTGATTTCTTGCCAGGCTGAAGAACAGAGAGAGGGAGGCTGAGGCACAGGTTCACGAAGGAGGGGAGGTTAAGGAAGGGTCTCAGTTCAGTCGCTCAGTTGTGTCCAACTCTTTGCAACCCCATGAATCGCAGCACGCCAGGAAGGGTCTAGGTCAGTTCAAAAGTCCAAAAGTCAGTCCGTGAGAACATGGTGCTCTCCTGTATGCCCTGGACCCAGCAGCATCAAGGAGCAAAAAGGGCAACTCCCCGAACTCCTGCTTACCTGGTCCCTACTCACACTCATCCTGGGCTTGGCAGTCAGCTCTGGGGGCTGCAGCACGACCTCACCGAACTTCACCGTGTCTGCAGGGGCAGAGGAGCACAGCTGAAGCCTGGTGCCCACACAAGCCCTGCAGCCCTGGCACCCAGAGCCACTGTTAGCCCACCCACTGACCCCAACACAACTGCTTCTGGAAAAGCTACCTTGGAGCAGCTCCTGCTCTAGCCTCTCTGCTGCCTTCTCCTCCCTCCTCTGCCGGGCCTTGTCCAGTCGCCGCTTCTGGAACCTGGGAAGAGAGCACAGTGCTGCTCTTACTCCTAAACCCTCGGTTGACTGGACTCGGGAAGAGGCAGAGGTCACCCCTGCTCACGGGGGATGCTCCACGGCAGACCCCAGGGGGCTGCCTCCAAACCCCACGACCTACAGAGAGCGCTCCTGAACCCAGCAGACCCTCCCAAAGCTCTAGGTCAAGGGTCCTCAGCATCAGTAGCCCTGGAGCCATGTGACAATGTCTAGAGATGTCCTGGGCTGTTACAATGTGTGTGTGTGTGGGGTGCTCTTGGCACCTCATGGGTGGAGGCCAGGTATGCCACTCACTGTCCTACGGGGCATGGAACAGCCCCCACCCCAGAGAATCACCTGCCCCAAGTGTCAACTGTGCTGCTGGGTCTCAAGGGCCCTGCACAGTAGCATGTGTGACGTGGCTCCTTACTGTTACTGGAATCAGCGTCCAATGAGTGCTGGAGATCACTGTGGCTTTTACTGGTACCTGGGACCGGTTTTGTGTGATGTTATTTTCATTGGCTAATATGAGGAGTACGTGTACTATAAGTGGACATGGAGAAACTCCACAAAGCTGAAAACAATCAAACTTTTACAGCTTTAGGGAAATTTTTTTCTTTCTTTTTAAATTAAGTCCACGCCACATGGCATGCAGGATCTCAGTTCCCCCAAGCAGGGATGGAACTCATGCCCCTCGCAGTGGCAGCACTGGGCTACCCAGGCAGTCCCTGCTTTCAGAGAAATTTCTGATGAAGGCCTGGCTTGGTTCACGACAAAAGTTTCAGTAGAGGCAGAAACACATCTCAAAAAGCATTTGTTTGCTAAAACCACTGCCCCAGCCCCCACCCACAGGCTCAAGAAGGTAGCATATAGCTTGTGTCCTAGACCTCTAGGGCTGAGAGTAGGGATGGGCAGCTGGTGGTGGGCTTCCTCCTGGTGCCAGTATCTTCACCAGGAAGCTGAGTCTGACAGGTCACAGAACTTGTCCAAATGACACAGCTACAGGCTCTCAAATCTTTTTGGGGCTGGAAAGGTCAATCCTGGAAACTAACTTCTGTGGGGCAGGAACAGTCCCCCTGGTGGCTTGCAAGCACTCCTGGGAAGGAGTCTCACGTTTTTTCTACTTCCCTACAATGACTGGGCTGGAGGGGACAGCTCGCCCTCGCTTGGCTCCTGGATCCCTTGATGCTTTCCACAGAGAGGCACAGACAAACTCTGAACGCTAGGCTTTCAGAGTTCTGTGGGTTCAGAGCCTCCTAGGTCAAACGGCTGAGGTGCAGAGAAAAACAGAGACTGACACCAGGTCCTGCTTGCTCTGAATCATGGGGTGGGGAGGGTGCCCCTTGGCAACAAGATGCTGTCAATGTAGAAGACATTCGAGGAACCCCACAGCCTTGCCTCCCAGCCCCTCCAGCTCCCACTCACGCTTTCTTCCGCTCTGACTTCTCCTTCTTGGGAGCCGCCTGCACCTCGGGCTGCCGGTTGGCCTGGTTCTTGCTGAGGAACAGCACATGCTGCGCCTCCTGTTCCATACGCCGGACATAGGCCCTGTCGGACTCCCACTTCCTCTGCTTGAACTTGGGTATGGCAATGTCTGGTTCCACTCCCTTTGCTTCCTTCTCCAATGTCTTACTGAAGGCCGCCTGGGCTGAGGACAAAGGGAGACCTCAGAGGGGAGAGTGATGAAGGCAGCGGGGTGGACTGGGTGGTGCTGGGCTGGTCACCATGTCCATCTCCCCTCCCCAGGCTGCAGAAAGGGAAGAGCAGACTCACATGGGAACTAAACAATCTCTAAGATGCCAGCTGGGGGCACCCTTGGGTGGCATCCCCACAGCTCACTGGCACACATCAAAGATGTCCTCTGCAGCTCAGCTGAAAAAAGTGACGAGACCTTAAGTGTCCGTCACTAGGTGACCAGCTGAATGAATGCCCTTATGTTCATCCAAACGTGTCACTGCACAACTGCTGAGGAGAGCTTCGTGGAGCTATGGGAAAGGGCATGGAAAGATCTACAAAATCCACTGGAAGGGAAAACCCAGGACACCAAACAATATACAGAATGAAAGTATAGCTTTTACTAATATGTGAAATGTGAAATATGTATGACTAACATGTGAATAACTAAAATAGGCCTAACATTTCCCCTGGGAAGGCAAAAAGAAGATGAATAGTGGTTTCTTTTAGGGGGAGGGAACAGGATTCAAAGACACCTCACCTCATACCTTTCAGAATTGATTTCACCATATACATAAGTTTATGTTTTTTAAAATAATTTAACCCCCCAAAAGTGCTGACTCTATAGGGCATGGTTCAGAATGTGCCATCATCCATCTGGGTCAGTGACCTCCTCTACCCCTCTGCTTCCTCAATTCTTTACTTCACTATTGATTTGGCAGCCATCTAACCCCCAATAAAAAGACTAAGGTTTACAAAGAAATGACAAAACAGCATTGCTGCAAAGTCAGTATCATGTTTAGGAACACATACACCTATACGTGTACACGAAACACAAACACTCTGGACCCAATTCCCCCAGCATTCAGGGAGAGGCTGACAGGTGGGCACCCCACCTGGCCTTGGGGAAAGGGGTGGGGCGGGGGGGTGTGGAAATGAACTTCCCAGAGGGTCTGATCAATTCCCTCCATAACCTCTGGAAACCATCCACTTCTCTCCACCATGACTTCTGCACTCTGGTCCAAGGAACCATCATCATAGTAAGGCTGGCCTGCAGTGTCCTCTCACTCCCTCAATCCTTACATAGCAACCTTTTTCTTCAAGTAAATCTGAACTGACTGTCCCCTCTGATGTATCTCCACTACTCTTGGGGGGCAGTGGTGGAAATCAACACTTCCATCTTAACCCATGAGGCCCCAGGGACTCCTTTTGGAGCCTCACCTGAAACCACCTTGTCACCTGCTGCCACCCACCGCTCTGGCCCTGGTGACACCAGCCTTCAGTCAGCCTTCCACATGCTCCTGCACCGTCTGAACTGCCCAAGCCTGGCAGATTTCTTTTTATTTGTGAAATTAAGTGGATTCAAACACACAAGGCTTTTTGGCCACCCAGCATAGGCCTGCAGTTACCCTCTTTCTTCCTCTTCTTGTTACTGATAGGATTTTTCATCTCTTGCCGGCTCCTCATAATCTCTCGCAGCCTGAAAGGAATTTCCTGTTCATCCTGGTTCTTGGGCTTGCAATTCACTTTCTTCTTTTCTTTGCTGTGAAGGAGAACACGGGGGTGAGACAGGTCTCAAGTGGAGCATAAACAGAATCAGAGAAACCGCAGCTCAGCCTGGAGAAAGAAACTTCGCAGGCTAACCGGGCCGCTTTCGGGCGTGCCGGTCAAGGGAGCACGACCTCGTCCTAGCCCGCCCGGAGACTGTCCCTGGACCGGTTTCCCTGCGTGGGAGGACCTGACTTCGTCCAGGATGACAAGACGGCGCCCGGAAGGTGACATGGGCCACACCGGAGACTCCGTCACGGCTCTGCCGACCCAGCTGATCCTCCGGGACGCCCACCGCCCGGACCCGGCAGCGAGCTGTGCCCGGCATGCGGAGGGGCGCCGAGGTGTCTTCAGGGCGGTGAGATCCGTACCCACCTGCGCGGTCCCGGCCGTGGCGCCGCGCGCTGCTTCCCCAACTCTTGCTGCCTCCGGCCCTGCGGTCGCCCTGGTCTCCCAAACCCCGCCGTTCCCGCCGGGGCCACCGCCGCCGCTCCGCGCCGGAGTCCAGCCATCTCTGCAAGCACGGGGTTCACAGAACAGCCATTTCCGCACTCCCGCGCGGTCCCGCCCTACGCCCCCCACTTCCGCTTCCTGCTCCCATCGGCGCTGTACAGTTCCCTGACGGGTCGGGATTGGCCAGGACGGCCGCCTTTCACGGCCGCCTGCAGCGCGTGCGCAGTGAGCCAGGCCGCGGGCAATGCTGCTGAGAAGGGTAACTGGGGGAGGCCGGGCGGTGGTTGCCGCTACCCTCGGCGGGGCAAGTACAAGCGGGGACGGAGACGGGGACGGGATGTGTTCGGGAGGCTGGGCCCCATGGGGGCGGAGGAGCCCCGCTTTTCCGGCCGCTGATCAGACCTCGGGGTAGTGCCGGCGGGTTCTGCTCTCGTTCCCCCCGTCCAGTACCTGTTGAACAGCTGCTGTGTGCAAGGCCTTTGGGGAAACCTCAGTGAATAGGAGCTGATGCTCCTCGCTGGAGAAGTTAGAGAAATAAAGTTTGGGCCCGTGTTCAGTGCCCTGGAGACAGAGCAAGGGGCCTGGGTGGGGGCTCCAGGTGGGGAGAAGGCTGCGCCCTGGACCTTGGGAATGACTTGGGCTTCTCCTGTGACAGAAGGAAGAGGGATGAAGGGGTGATGCGATTAGTCAGGATGGTCACGGGAGGGAAATGTGGGAGTACTGGTTGGAGAGGGAGAGGTGGCTGTTTGGCCTGGAGCTCACAAGCCTCCACCCCCGCCACAGTCCTGACCACCAGGCAAAGGCATCTTAGCTGGAGGTACAGTCTCTCCACTCACCATCTGCTGGAGTGCCTGCCTAGTGCCAGGCCTTGAACCCAGCCTCTCTCATGAACTTATGGGTCATCCTCATCCCAAGCGTCAGGTCCCTTTTACAAATGGGAAACTGAGTCTAAAGAAGAAGTAACTTGTCTAAGGTCATGCAGGAATTAAGGAAGCTGAGAAAGACATGGAGTCCCCTGCCAGTGACAGGAAGCCAAAGTTTGCCCAGAGCAGGAGGCAGGCTGGGCCTTACCAGCTTCCTAGAGACTCATGTGCTTATCTGCATCCTTAGGGGCCACTGTCCAGCTGGGACTGGTGCCAAAAGCTTCCTGGAGGCGGCAGCCTTCTTCGCAGGATCCAAGTCCGTGAAGCCCACAGAGAGTTTGGAAAGAACCATGTGGAAGTGGGGTCCCAAGCAGGTGCAGCGGGCACCGGGCAGCCCAAGTCCTCCCTACAGGGTGGGGGCCCTTCAGGACCCCTGTACCCACCACCACCTGAGCTCCAGCCACCCACCAACTGCTGCATGAGTGGCTGCCCCAACTGTGTGTGGGTGGAATACGCAGATGCGCTGCTGCAGCACTATCAGGACGGCGGGGAGCGGGCCCTGGCTGCCCTGGAGGAGCATGTGACTGATGAGAACCTCAAGGCCTTCCTCCGGATGGAGATCCAGCTCCGCATTAGGAGTGGAGGCTGAGCCACCTGGCCAGACACCCTCACCCCGACATACTCCTCCTCAGGATCCCGCACCGCCACCTTTATCCACGGCCCGTTCGTGCGGCTGGTGTCGGCAGGAGTAGGAAGAGCTGTTTATTGACTTTGCCTGAGAATAAATATGTTCTCTGCGGTGGTTAGACAGCAGGCTTTTGTGTCATCATCTGTAGGCTTATGTCATATTATCATATGTCCACAGGGCACCTACAGCCTTCACCAATCTGTGAAGGTGAAAATAAACCTGTTTCCTTGACTATTCAAGTGACAATGACCCCAGGGGCCCCCTTCCATGTCCCAGCATCCCAGAAGTCTCACTCACAGGTCAGCTCTGGTCACTGTCAGTGGTGCGGCAGAGGGAGGACCATCTGGTCCTGTGAGGTGGCCATTAGCAAAGCACTGGTGGGCACAGATGCCCACAGATGGCCTGGGAAGCATCCCATCCATCCAACTGCAGACTTCCAAGCTCTGATACCAGTGGCCTGGACGGACAGGGTTAAACGAATTTATGCCTATTTTATCTCCTCATTTAAAAGAAAAGCTAGGGTTGTGATCCGACTTCATCCAACTTCACGAAGGAGTTGAGCTGATAAAACAGGCCTTCCCAGGTAGAGGCCTTCAATGTAAAGCCAGCATTTTCCATGAAGGCAGATCTGTGGACAGAAGAATGAAACGACACAGCCCTAAGACATGCTGCCATGCTAATAATGCCTGAGGATACACTCAGTCGTGCCAGCTGTCTTGGCCAGCTAATGATGTCATCTAGAATCAGCTTTGGTTTTTTCAGAGAAACATGATAGTAGCAATACATGATAGTAGCAATACAGGTTTGTTACACTTTATGTCAGAGAGCATCTACTTCAGTCATGTCCTACAGATTTGAAAACGGCCCAGGAAGAGATTTCCTGGGAGACAAAAGCACAACAGACCTTAGTGGGCCTGAGGCCCCTGAAGGGGTCTACAACATAGAGGTAGTTAATCTCAGAGATGTAGGAAGAAGTTACTGTATGTTTCTCAATAAAACATATTTATGAAAAAAAAAAAGAAAGATTTTCTATGTGTATATGAACCTGGGGTTGATCTTTGTGAAGTCCCAGGAGGAGGAAGCTAGGGGAAGGTGAGAGATGTAGAAAATGTACCACGTGGTGGGAATAGCAGGTACAAAGGCCCTTGGGTGGAAGGAGTTCCTTAGAACACACAGCAAGAGGAGGGATAAGAGGCGAGCCCACCAAAGTGAATCAGGACCAGGCTACCTGGCTTTGGGGGCCAGAAAGGGGTTCCTCGGCAGTCAGGACTGAAAGCGGAGAGAGGCCTGAGATGGCAGCCAGTGCCGTGTCATCTTTGCTTCAAAAATGAGCAGCTTCAGGGACTTCCTGGTGGCCCAGGGGTTAAGACTCCGTACTTCCAATGCAGGGGGCCTGGGTTCAACCCCGGATCTGGGAACTAGATCCCACATGCCACAACTAAGAGTTCCCATGCTGCAACTACAGATCTCGCATGCCACAACTAGGACCCAGCGTAGCAAATAAATATTTTTTTAAAAACAAGCAGCTTCAGGAGAGGCTGGTTGTTCATGATCATACATCCCTTGCTTGTCCTGACCCTGTCCCCAGCTTGTCCTTACCTTGACCGCACCTGAGCCCCTTCCCCCATCTCGGGGAATCCTCGGTAGTGCTACCCAGCCCCACAATCTCATTAGTGAGATGTCAGGCACAGTCCTAATCAGCTTACCCAGCTGCAGGATAAATGCCCAGCGGGCACCCTGCTGAGGGAGGCCTGCCACTCACACCCACGGTCCCTTGAGACTTGCTGCCCCAGAACCTGGTGAGTAGCAACCTTCCCAGGTTGCCTTTCCTGGTGGCCTCTTACCCAAGGGTGTTAGTGGGTATCTGCCTAGAGAGTGGGGAGCTGGTGGGCTTTTCACCACCGTCCTGAGGTCTGGGTCTCTGGGAGGCCAGCCACTGCCCTGTTCAGAGAGGATGCCCAGCCTATCACGTCCTCTGCTCCCCGTGTCAGATGGTGGTGCAGGCTGTCCCCCAGGCTAGCACTGGTCTCGGAACCTCAGGCCACACACCCTCAACCAACCTAAATGGGCACAAGCCACAGGCCAGGCTGGAGCCAGGGCAGCTCAGGCAGTGGTTTCCATGGGATAGCATCTGATAGTTGGAGCTCCATCAGGTCTCAGAACTGCCCACACCAGGCCCATGGCCTGGGACTGACGAAAGGGTCTGGCTGGGCCTACAGCGCCTGGGCCGTGAGGAGCGGGTGTTGTGGGGTTTGAGCCGTCAGGGCCACCAGACCTGCTGCTGTCCACCTTGGCCCCAGTGTAGATCCAGCCCCTGATCCCCGGTTCCTCTCAGGCTGATGCTGGTGCCAGCACAGAGGCCAAAACTTAGGGAGGGGAGGTCCACAGCGGGGCCCATCCAACCCTAGGTGCCCTGGTACTCATGGCCAGGCCTTCCTCACTGGTCTTGATAGAACCAGCTGTCCTTGCCTCCCAACTAGTCTCAGCCCTTAAACTCTAGCAGGCGGCAGGCAGTGGCCACAGACAGAAGTCAGGCATTGCAGCCCACAAATGGGGGACAAGAAAAGGGGCCACAAGAGGTGGTGCCTGGGGCATCCAGTGCCAGGGTAGCTACGGCTCCTGGCTGTGTCATGTACTTAGCCCCAGAACCTTCTGGGCTCACAGTGTTTCCTGAGAGATTAGAGTCTCCCTCTGGTGCTAATAGGCTTAAAGGAAGGTGAGCTTCCCCTGGCCAAGGTCACCAGGGCTTAGGGCATCCAGGGGGAAGCTCTGGGGGAGAGGAGGAAGGGAGGCCACTTCATGCAGTGGGTTTAAGGACACCAGCAGGTGCTGCTGGCACCTAGCGAGTGGTGGCGGGTGGAGGGGTTGTGTTTACCAGCAGAGGGAAGATGCTGCTAGAACCAAGGCTACACAGCTACACAGTTGGGGGTTTCAATGTGACACAGGCCCCTCCCCTGCCCTCCCATTTCTCAGGCTACTTTTAGGCACCATTGGGTGCCCAACATGCCCCCATAAATGAGGCTGAGTGTTCCACCCCAGAGATTGGGATGGGGAATGCAGAAGGAGGAAGCCATCAGGAGGGTGCCCCTGGGGACCACCCAGCACTCTCACCCCGTTCCTGGTCCTCATTTGGGCCCCAGGTGCAGTTGGCAGAGGCTCCCCAGGGCAGGGGACTGCCGTCCAAGTCCTACTGGGGACCAGTGGGTCTCATATTGCAGGATTTCCTCTACTCCAGGGAGTTGAGACCTGCGAGGAGGGTCGGAAGCAGGAGGGCCCAGAGCGTGAGGGAGTCCAGAAGCTGAAGGTCGCTGCAGGATCTCTGCCAACCTGGCCATGAACCTGGAGCCACCCAAGGCCGAGATCCGGTCGGCCACCAGGGTGATGGGGGGACCCGTCACTCCCAGGAAAGGGCCCCCAAAATTTAAGCAGCGGCAAACCAGGCAGTTCAAGAGCAAGCCCCCCAAGAAAGGTGTCCAAGGGTAAGCAGAGCTGTGGGAGGGGTGGCTCTGAGAGGGGGGTGGAGGGCCCACCAGCTGTACAGGAGGGAGGGGGGCTGCACTGCGGGTGGGGGGCTGGGTGGGGCCTCAGCCACCCTTTTCTGGTGGAAGGCGATCCCATCCTCTTAAGTGGGTGGGGCAGTTCTCGGGGGCCTGAGCCGGCCTGTCTCAGGGTCCCCATTCCCTGGGGACGGGTAGGGGGGTCCTTTTTAGCTGTTATTGCTGAAAGGTCTGGAAAGCACACCCACCCACACTGTCACCCAGACACTCAACCAGCACCCCACTTACTGATGTGCATCTCCACACACGCAGCCCTATCTGTACACACCTAGGACACACTCAGACACACCACGTTCCCAGGAACCTGCACTCAAGTCCACACACGCCCCCCTCCCTCCTCTTCCTGGCCACCGGCCCTGACTGCTCTGTCCTTGCAGGTTTGGTGATGACATCCCTGGAATGGAAGGCCTGGGAACAGGTATGACAACCACAAGTGTCCACCTAGGTCCCCCCGCTCGCCCAGCCCCCCACCCCAGGCAGAGGGCACCTCCCCCTAGCTGTGATTCATTCCCTTTCCCGACTGCAAGCTTCAGACACCACCTGAGTGGGGTCGTTCCTACTCAGTGGGTGCTTGGAGGGGCTGGGAGGAACAAAGCTCTTGCTGTCCCCACCCCAACCCCCCCTCACCAGCAGCAAGGCCCACCTTGCACCCCACCTCCTCCAGGCCTGCTGTACCCACTCTCTTCCTGGGCAAGGCACCCATTCAATACCCCCCAGAGGTAGTGTGTCCTGAGAGGAGGGCTCTACGCTCAAGGACCTTGTACTCTCACCACTGGGGTGTGGACAACAGGGCCCGGAGGGCGTGGCGGCACTGGGGGCCATGGGACCCTCAACCTGCTGCCCCCTTGTCCTGCAGACATCACCGTCATCTGCCCGTGGGAGGCCTTCAACCACCTGGAGCTGCACGAGCTGGCCCAGTACGGCATCATCTAGCCCTGGACCCCCGCCCTCAGCCCCTCTACTCCGCTGCCCACCCTGACCCCCTGCTCAAGATTCCTGTGAGGA
The DNA here is from genome assembly GCF_027580195.1 of Bos mutus. Lineage (NCBI taxonomy): Eukaryota > Metazoa > Chordata > Mammalia > Artiodactyla > Bovidae > Bos > Bos mutus. The sequence goes on from NC_091635.1 coordinate 37,194,441, forward strand.
GAGCTGTGCCCCGGGAGGTCCAGAGTGTCTGGATTGTGTCTGGAGACCCTCACAGGGCGGCAGCCTGGAGCCTCCTGAATGCTAGTTACCAGGAGCCCACCAGTTCCCTTCAGGACACCCTCTCGGGGCAGCCAGGCTCTGCTTAACTTCCAGAAACACTGATCCACAGACCCTCTCCTCCCCAGGCTGGAAAGCTAGGGCAGGCCTCCCAGTGGTGTCTGCCACACCCCGCCTCCTGGCCTGACTGTCTGGGGGTGAGAACGGGCTCCCCTCACTAGCCTTTCCCAGTTGAAGCCGTTGGGCCAGCAGGTGGATGCCAGGAGTCCTGCAGGCGTCAGACAATGAGAACCCCCTGGACCAGTCACACCAGTAGGAAGCTTGTCCTTTCCAACGTGGCCCATGCTCGCTGTCCTGTTTCAAATAAAGTTAGCCGTGCTCCCCACCACTTGTCTGGGGTGTGCTGTCAGTGGGGACAGGGCCCGAGGATAGGGTCTGTTCAGTAGGAGTGGATGGCACAGGCGCAGGTGGCAGGGATGGGGGGGGGCCTCGGCCAGGCTGAGGGGAGGAAACACGTTGGGTGCTGAGAAGGCTCCTGAAGGCTGGATCGGGGCAAGGCGGGCAGCCTCATGTACTGCAGGGATGGGAGCTTGGGTCAAGGGGAGAGAAGGCCTGTTTGCTCCCCACAGGTGAGGAGACAGGTGCAGGGAAACTGGGCTCCCCTGCCCACCCTTAGTGTCCACTAAAGCCAGACAGATGCCCACCAGCAACTCTGCAACTCCACTCCTGACCCCACAGCGGGGCACGTTGTCATATATACACATAGACCTGCACAAAACTGTCCCTACTAGCAGTCACCTTCTGGAAACTGCCCAGGTGCATGTCCACACGGATGTGGGGCTCTGTTCATACAGCAGTGACTGGACAGTGACTCTCAAGAAGGGGGCCCCATGATCCTGTCTATGTGAAGGTCAGAAAAAGCCATGCGAACTGAAGGTAACAAGGGTCCAACGGGGGTGACCTTGGGTAGGGGACAAAGAACTCTGCTGGAGCTGGAGCTAGACCTGGGAGTGGTAGGGGGTGCACAGGTGTGTAGGCGAGTAAGAAGCCTCACGCTGCCCACTTAAGGTTGGTGCAATTTACTGTATGAGTGATACATCGCAATAAAACTTACACTGTGCCAAAAAAAAAGACTCTGGAGGGAGAGGCCTGAGCCTCAACGGACAGGAAAGGGGGAGATGGCCCCAGAGGAGTGCAGGTGCCAGGCTACGGTGAAGACATGGGGCTTCGAAGGCTGGGCTTGGAGGTGGGACTTGGAGGCAGTTGGGAGCGGAGGTCAGAGGTGAAAATTGGAAGTGAGAGTCAAGGTGAAATTCAGAGCTGGGGGCTTGGCAGCAGGATTTCATCCAGTTCTCGCCCCCCGCTCTCCCTGCCGGCCAGGTGGCTTTGCCTGGCACCCTTCGTGGGAGGCAGATGCTGGCCAGGCCATCGTCAAGGTCAGCTTACACTTGGAACAGCAGCGTTTGCAAGCAAGCAGGCAGTGTGAGGGAAAGGGAACCCTAGGAAGCTGGAAGTCAGTAGGTGGAGGTGGCCTGAGGGTTCAAGACGTGTGTCCCTAAGCACCCAGGCAGGTTACTCTGACATATGCCCTGGGAGGGGAGGGGAGGCCTGCGGCCCCAGACCGCATCTTTTTGGGGTCTTTTGTCCCCCCAGCTGGTCAGACCAGGACCGGTTTAGCAGAGGGTGGGACACTGGGTCTGGGGTTCCTCCAGACAGGCCCCCACTCCCTTCTGCCCCCTTGTGGACAGTCAGGGCCCTCACCAGCTGGATGGCCAGCAGGAGCTCCACCCCCTGGACCAGCACCGCCACGATGGCGTAGCAGCCCACAGTCCGGATGTTACTGCGCAGCCACTGGAGGAGCGGGGGGCCACAGCCCTCCAGATGCACCACCCTCTGGGCCGCGTCCTCGTCCAGGCCCAGGGCCCCGAAGCCGCACTGGTCATTGACAGAGGCTCCGCCTTCCCAGGGGTCAACGCAGCAGGAGGCAGGAAGGCTGCAGGCCTGGACCCCAGGGGAGCTGCAGTTAAAGTACCTGGAAGGGCATACAGTGTCAGTCTGGAGGGCAGGTCCCCTGGTCTGGGACCCCAGTGTGAACTGTCTCTTTGCGGTTGCTTAGTCGCTAAAGTTGTGCTTGACTCTTTTGCAATCCCATGGACTGTAGTCCTCCAGGCTCCTCTGTCCATGGGATTCTCCAGGCAAGAATACTGGAGTGGGTAGCCATTTCTTTCTCCAGGGGATCTTCCCTACCCAGGGACTGAACTCGTGTCTCCTGCACTGGCAGGCAGATTCTTTACCACTGAGCTTCCCAGAATGTCTCCTACCCACCTCCAAACTTCCATGGCCACACACATGCATAGGCATGTAGGCATGCACGCGTGTATGCATGCAAGTACAGAGGCATGAGTGCACACACACACACAGCATGAATCCACACTGGCATGCATGTATAGAGGCACACACATGCACACCTGCGCATGCGCGCGTGCACACACACACAATATCCAGTTCTCTATAACTCATCCCACACCAGGCAGGCCTCTGCACAAGCTTCTTGGCTAGAAGGCACACACCACACACGACAGTTGGAGGGAGGCCAGCGTTTGATGGGGGCTGGAAGGAAGACGGCCTCGCCCCACAGATGCTGCTGAGTTGGTCTGAGCAGCAGGGTTGGAGCCGGAGAAGGTGGGTTGAGGACTGGCAGAGGCTTCTGTAGGGATCAGTGGGTTGTGGTGGGGGTGTGAGGGGCCACACTGGACAGCAACAAGGGACAGGAGGCTTGGGAGGAGCTCACAGGGCCTGGGGGGAGTGTTGCTCTTATCACCTGCTTCAGGCAGCCCTCAGGTGCCCCTGGCTTTGATTAGGCATCTAGTCAAAGCGTCCAGGGCCCTGTGAGCTGCAGGCTCATCCCTCACTGCCCCCCGCCCCATACAGGCACAGTCTCATCTCCTCGAAGAGTGGGCTTCACTAAGGCCGGGGCTTGGAAACCGGTAGGCTGGGTGAACATAACAACATCAGAAAGGGCTGCCACCAACCCAAAGTCACACATGGCCACCCAGTGAGAACAAGCCTTGCGAGTGCTTGTAGGGTGCCTGGTAATCGGAAGGAAGGGCTCAGCACATCTCAGGGAGTCTCGGGTACAAGTGGCTGGTTTTCAAGAGTCTCCATGTGACTCTAAACACACACACATGTACACATACATACACACATGGTAGAGGGAGAACCGTGGGGTCATAGTCTAGAGGGATGTCCTGGATTAACCTAAAGTGAAAGTGAAAATTGCTCAGTCATGTCCAACTCTTTGCGACCCCATGGACTACACAGTCCATGGAAATCTCCAGGCCAGAATACTGAAGTAGCCTTTGTCTTCTCCAAGGGATCTTCCCAGCCCAGGGATTGAACCCAGGTCTTCCACATTGCAGGCGGATTCTTTACCAGCTGAGCCACAAGGGAAGCTGGTGGTGGTTTAGTCACTAAGTCGTGTTCGACTCTTGTGATCCCATGGACTATAGCTTGCCAGGCTCCTCTATCCATGGGATTCTCCAGGCAAGAATATTGGAGTGGGTTGCCATTTCCTTCTCTAAGGGAAGCTAGATTCACCTAAAAGATATTTTCAATTGACACTGAGATGTCTTGTATGATGTCCTTACTGGAAAAAAACAAAACAACAATCTCCAAAAATGATTTTCTACGTCTGCCAGCTGAGTTTCTCTGTTAACATCCCTGCGTGATCACGTGGCCCTGGCTGGGCCCGAGCATGTACATGTGCAAATGTGCCTGCATGAGCGTGTGCACACATGTGAGTATATGGGTGAGGAGCCTGTACAGGTGAGTGTGTGTACAAGTGAGTATGGGCATATGAGTGCGGCCCACCCCCTCTCCAGCCCTCCTCCCTCATGGGCTCCAGGACTCACAGGTTCCGCTGCCAGTCCTGGTAGGAGGCCGCCCCACAGCACTGCAGCCCCAGCTGGACTTGGTCGATGAGGAAGCACAGGTCTGGGTTGTCTTGGTAGTGGGTGATGGCCAGGCGCAGGACGTGCTCCAGGCCATCCTGTAACTGACCCCAGAGGGCCACCACCAGGGCCCCCACCACGGCCTCCAGCACCAGGAAGGCAAGGACACCCCCGGAGAAGCAGCGCAGCAGAAAGGTGTTCTCGCAGAGGGCACCCAGGCAGCCCGCCAGGCTCACCACGCTGACCGCCAGCCCGCCCAGCACCAGTCCCAGCATGGGGTCTGCGGGCAGGGGGGACCCCCAACTACTCCCCAGAGACCCCTTGACAGCCAGGCCCCAGAGCCCAATGGCCAGGGCCAGCAGGCTGAGCAGGGAGAAGAGGAAGTTGGACAAGAAGAGTAGGCACTTGAGGCAGCTGCTTTCTGAGGGGAGCAAGCAGGCCAGGAACCCCCCAAAGCCTGCCCTCCAGGCCGGGTCCTCCCAGGGAGCTAGTCCTGGGCGACTGGAAGTGAGGGAGCTGCTCCCGGCGAGGGGTGATTCCTGACCTCCAGCCTCCTGCAGAGGAAGAAGGAACAGGGAGGTCTCACCGGTGCGACCCCCTTCACTCAGACCCTGTGACACTCAGCTGGGAGCAGGGTTAGACCCTTCAGGGGGAGGAAGCTGGACAGCGGAGGTGGAAGGGGGCGTTCAGAGACCCTAGAAGCCCAGGGACATGGGTGTGGCCAGGAGACCAGGGCTCTGTGGGATGCAGGGCCTCCCAAAGACTCCACCTTGCCCTCCAGGAGGACACTAAGCCAAGTTTGGGGGCCCTGACCTTACCCAGGTAAAGAATAACGGGGTGCTGAAGGTTGGGGGTCCCATCCTCCTCCCAGTTCCCCAACAGATGCCTGAATCACTGATCATGAGGTTGGGAGAAGCTGCCAGTTTCATCGATGGAACTTCATCCCTTGACGGACAGTCTCCACCTCAGTTTTGCCTGTTCCCCAACCCCTCCACTGGCAGGCAGGTGTGGGAGGGCTTCTGCCCCCTCTCTGTAGGGGAAGGGGCAGCAGGCCCTTGAAGTCTGGTTGCGGGAAGAATGAGGAAGCTAAGACCCCAGGCCTGGGCAGAGTCCCCAGTTTCCCAGGAAGAAATGAGCCCTTTACTCCCCACCTGTCTGATCGCATCAGAGCAGAGGAAAGAAGGGTTATTGATCAGCATCCCCCAGACCTCACGTCAGTAAGAGCAAAAGGACAAGCTGCCGATGACGTTGGCCTTCAGCCCCTTCTGCACCGAGCCAGAGCCCACCCTCCCATCACCCAGATCCACAGGGAGACCTGCCAGATCTCCTGTCTAGGGGCCATTCGGGGCTGAGTGGATGGCAGCCTTAGACAGTGGGCAACAGGGAGATGAGAAGGCCGATGGGGGCTGGGTCACAGGTGGGTGGGGGCAGGGGAAATGTGGGGGTGGCCCGATGGGTGATGGTCCCTGGGTGTGTGCTATCCTTGGGGTGTGGATGCACCCCACACCATGTTAAACACAAGGGCAACGCTGGGTCACCTTTCAGGGTCGGAACAGGGTGCTGGGGGTGGTTAAGGCACCTGATTAGTAAAGCCCCACCCCAATCTTAGCAGCAGGGCATCCTGCCTCCCCAGTACACATTGGGGCTCTGGGTGGGTTCGGAGAGAGAACACCCCCAACCCTGGCAGTCATTGCTTACCTGGGACAGCAGGGGGCTCCTTTCCCCCTCCTCCATCCTTCCCCAGGACAGGTGTACTGAACCCTGCTGGCTTCTCTGGCTGGGACACCAGGCCTGGTGTTGCCTGTGGCCTTGGCTGCTCTGTGAGCTGTGAGCCCCACTGGGATGCCGTGGTCACGACCAGATCATGTGAGGAGTCATATTTTAGGGCTTAACACAGCCTCTGCTTGTTGAGATGCAGAGAATTCTTCTTCCTGAGCCCAGATTCTTGGCCTTGCTCTGTGCAGGCATGACGTGGGAGCTGTCAGGGGGCTGGCCTCGTGGTCATCGCTAGAGGGTCCCGGTGTGGACAGCCTGGCAGATTCAGTGCTGCCCCTCAGCTCAGCTGGAGGATCAGATCCTGGGCCCCAGTAATAGCCTGGGAGACCAGCCCACAGCTAAATGCCAGTTTATCCTCTGACTTATTCACTGAAAGAAAGAAATTATATATATATATATATATATATATATATGAATATGAGTTTGAGAAAACTCCAGGAGATAGTGAAGGACAGGGAAGCCTGGTGTGCTGCAATTCATGGGGTTGCAAAGGGTCGGACACAACTTAGCGACTGACCAACATAATTATATACATACATATGTAAATGCTGCTGCTGCTGCTGCTAAGTCGCTTCAGTCGTGTCTGACTCTGTGCGACCCCACAGACGGCAGCCCACGAGGCTACCCCGTCCCTGGGATTCTCCAGGCAAGAACACTGGAGTGGGTTGCCATCTCCTTCTCCAATGCATGAAAGTGACAAGTGAAAGTGAAGTCGCTCAGTCATGTCCGACTCTTTGCGACCCCATGGACTGCAGCCCACCAGGCTCCTCCGTCCATGGGCCTTCCCAGGCAAGAGGACTGGAGTGAGGTGCCATTGCCTTCTCCACATATATAAATATATACATATAATTACGTGTGTTGTGTGTGTGCCTAGTTGCTTCAGTTGTATCTGACTCTTTGTGGCCCCATGGACTGTAGCCCGGCAGGCTCCTTTGTTCATGGAATTCTCCAGACAAGACTACTGGAATGCAGAGCCTTTCCCTTCTCCAGGAGATCCTCCCGACCCAGGGATTAAAGCCCAGTCTCCTGCATCCCAGGCAGATTTTTTACCGTTTGAGTCACCAGGGAAGCCCATAAGTATACAAATGTATGTATGTATATTTGAAGTGCCTTTTTATTTTCACATGTCACTGGGTAAATTACATCCTTCTTGGTTTTAAGGAACCCGGGATCCCTCACCCTCTGAGTTTCTCAGCAGCAGAACTTTGTCAAGGTCACTATTGGGCCCTAGAGCTTGAAAGGACCCTGACCATGCAGCAGAGAACAGACAGAGGTGTGCTCCAGGCTCCCTGAGCCTGCATCATCTGCCTTCTCGCCCTGCCTGCCTTGCTTGGATGCAGTGGGAAGACTGGCTCAGAGCAGGACCCTACCCTCACCAACTCTGCAAGACCCTGGGCATGAACCTCCACACCTCCTGAGTCCAGCTTATGGACTGCATGAGACTATGATGTGTGTGGATGCTGCTATTGGCTGCTAGAGCCCTGAGACCGTGGAAAACAGAGGCTGCCAGGAGCCCCTCTGCAAACACGTTTGCATGGCAGGAGAAAGGGTGGTCTCTGGGGGGTTTGTGTGCCCTGTCCTGTCTCCATCGTCCTCCCCACTCCTTTTCTCAGCTTCTTCTGTTTGATGTTTTAGCCCATCTCTTTTCCTTCCTCACTTACCACTTCACAATCCAGACACATGGGCTGCTTGCTGGGCCCTGATCAGCCTGGCACTGATGGTCCCTGACCTATGCCATCCCCTGAAATCTCTTCCTGGTGTCCAATTCCAGACTAGTATGGCCCAGGGAGCACTTTTTATTTTTTATTTGCTTTATCTTGTCCTTTTATATATATATACACACACACACTTTATTTATACTTGGTTGCTCTGGGTGTTTGTTGCTGTGTGGGCTTTACTCTAGTTGCAGCAAGCAAGGGCTACTCTCTAGTTGTGGTATGCAGGCTTCTCTTTGCAGTGGCTTCTCTCGTTGCACGGGCTTCCCTGGTGGCTCGGTTGGTAAAGAATCCACCTGCAATGCAGGAGACCCCGGTTCGATTCCTGGATCAGGAAGATCTCCTGGAGAAGGGATAGGCTACCCACTCCAGTATCCTGGTTTGGAGAATACCCACTCTAGTATTCTTGGGCTTCCCTGGTGGCTCAGCTGGTAAAGAATTCACCTGCAATGCAGGAGAACTGGGTTCGATCCCTGGGTTGGGAAGATCCCCTGGAGAAGGGAAAGGCTACCCACTCCAGTATCCTGGTTTGGAGAATTCCATGGATTGTATAGTCCATGGAGTCACAAAGAGTCGGGCAGGACTGAGCGACTTTCACTTTCTCTTGTTGCACAGGAGCACGGGGTCTAGGACACATGGGCTTCAGAAGCTGTGGCTCCCAGGCTCTAGAGCACAGAAGTTGTGGCACGTGGGCTCAGTAGTTGTGGCTCTCAGGCTCCAGAGCACAGGCTCAATAGTTGTGGCACACGGGCTTAGTTGCTCCTCGGCATAGGGGATCTTCCCAGGCCAGAGATCAAACCCATGTCTCCTGCATTGGCAGGCGGATTCTTTACCACTGAGCCACCAGGGAAGCTCCCATCTGTGTTTTTGCTTCAGGTTCCTCACTAGCTGCTCCCATAATGACTACTCCTTGGAGCCCAGCCTAAACTCAGGCAGAGGGCCAGCTGAGTGTTAAGCCACTGAATTTTGGGAGGGTTCATTACGTAGCAGTATTGTGAGCACAAATGACTGACACAGAGTTTATTCTCTGTCAGGGACTGGTCTGCAGTGCAGAGCCCTGCAGTATAGAGTGATGAAAGTTGACGATCCCCCATCATTAGGCGCTTACATTCAAGTACAGGGGAAGTCAGACAGTATGTGGAGAAACAAGCAAATATGTGCTGTTTTATATGGTCACAAGTGTCATGAAGCAAGGAAAGGAAATAGTGGTGATGTCTTGTATGAGGTGATCAGGAAGGCCTCACTGTAAGGCTCTGGTTCCTAGGTATACACCCAAAAGTATTGAAAACAGGGACTCAAACAAATACGTAGATCATAGCAGCCAAAAGATGGATACAACGCAGGCGTCCATTGATGAAGAATGGACAAACAGAATGTGCTCCATACATGCCATGGAATATGTGTGCATATGTGTTTAGTTGCTTCAGTCATGTCTGACTCTTTGTGACCTTATGAACTATAGCTCACCAGGCTCCTCTGTCCATAGGATTCTCCAGCAAGAATACTGGAGTGGGTTGCCAAGCCCTCCTCCAGGAGATCTCCCCAACACAGTGATCAAACCAGTATCTCCTGCAGCTCCTGCACTGCAGGCAGAGTCTTTACCACTGAGCCACCAGGAAGCCTACCATACTCAGCCATAAAATAGAAAGAAGCTCTAACACAGGCTACAATATGGATGAACCTTGAAAGCATGATGCTCAGTGAAAGAGGTCAGACACAAAAGCCCACATATTATGTGATTCCACTTGTAGAATAGGTAAAGCCATAGGGACAGAAGGTAGGTTAGTGGTTGCCAGTGGTTGGGGAAGGGGGAAACGGCAGCCACGGCTGAATGAGTGTGAGGTTTCCTTCAGGGGTTGATGAAAGCTTTAGGACTAGATAGAGAAGGTGATTGTTCAACATCAGGAATGCACTAAAGGACAGTGAGTTTTCCCCTTTAGAATGGTTAACTGTATGTTCTGTGAATGTCATCTCAATTTAAAAAAAGAAAAGAGGGACTTCCCTGGAGGTCAAGAGGCTAAGACTCTGTGCTCCCAATGCAGGGGGCCCAGGTCCGATCTCTGGTCAGGGAACTAGATTTCACATGTCACAAGTAAAGAGTTTACATGCTGCAACTAAAGATCCTGGCATGCCAGGATCTAATATCCCTGGTACTGCAACTAAGACTCAGTACAGCCAAATAAATAAATAAATATTTTAAAAAATTTAAAAAAAAAGAAAAGAAAAGAACAAGAGGACTGAGAAGCTGAAGGAAGAGAGGGAATGAGCCCCATAGATTTTCTTGGGGCAAGGCCCCTGTGAGGATGACTTTAGGAAGGTCACCCGGGAGTGTCTCAGGATCCAGACCTGCAATGGAAGCAGCATGGCACAGGCGGAGGGAGAAGGTGAGCAATCAGACAATCCCAATAAAGGCCTCAGGGATCCTCGCAGCTGGGATGGCCTGCAGAATTGTACCAGACTGAGACATGGGGGTGGGCCTTGCTAACCATTGCTGTTATTGGGCATGAGCTGCCTGGGGGAAGGGACTGTGATCTGGAGTAAGCTAAGTCCCAAAAGGGGAGCTCAGCCAGCGCTGCCAGCAGCTTTGGTCCTGAGTGGGGGTCTGGGCAGTGCCCTCGGCACACGCCAGGCTGACGTGCAGGAAGAGCGTTTCGGGCACATGTAGTACCTTAGGTGGGAACAAGCCTGGAAAGTCTGAATAAGGATGGCTGTCTTCAAATTTTTCTCTGAGTGAGATGAGGAGATGACAGGTGTTGAGTAAGGTGCATCCAATTTGACAAAAGGACTACTCAGGCTGCTGTGCTACGGGCAGAAGGTCAGGGATAGGACGGGAGCTGGAGGTCAGGCCCAGTGTAGCCAGACTGTGGCTCGTCTCTTCCTCAAAGAGGACACGTCCGGCCTCATCAGTTGCTGCATCAGGCTTCAGAGCAGGATCTCAGGAAGATGGCTGTCACCTCTCTGGCTCCATCTCAGCCCTGTTCTGATATTGGGTAGCCTTTGGATGAAAGTGTAGTTACTCCCACTTTTATGGGCTGAACTGTGTCCCTCTCCAAATTTCTATGTTGAAGTCCAAACCCAGGGCCTTAGAATGAGACTTTGAAGGTAAGGCCTTTAAAGAGGTAGTTAACTTAAAATCAGGCCATTAAGGCGGGCCGTCCTCTAATGTCCTTATAAGAAAAGGAAACTGGGACACAGAGAGACACCAGGGATGCACTTGCACAGAGGGAAGACACAGGACGAAGACGGCCATCTGCAAGCCAAGGAGAGCGGCCGCAGAAGACACCAAGCCTGATCTCCGACTTCCGGCCTCCAGAACTGTGAGAAAATAAGTTTAAGCCACTCAGTCTGTGGTATTTTGTCATGGCAGCCCCAGAAATATAACTACTAATACAACTTTAAAACGTTAATGTAATACCTTCACAGTCACACAACGGAGATTAAAAGGCAAGCGGTGTAGAGGAGAACAGCATGTCTGTCAATGCTTGGACGTGACCACACCAGGAGACCTCACCACCAGGACGCAGTTTTGTCCTTCTGGGTGAGGGATACAGTCAGTATGAGAAGCATACTGTATGAGAAGCAAAAAGGCCGTCCTGTACAAGAAGAGCAGGACAGGGTGAGAAAGCAGGATGTGTGTCAGCAGGATAAAAACTACACACCTTCCCCCTTGATAGGAGCAACCCTATCAACTCTTCCGGCAACGTTTGTCCCGCGTCCAGCCCCCTCATGGCCACTGTGTTCTGCCCTCTGAACTAAATAAAGCCTCAGTCTCCCCAAGGGTCTCTCTGATTCTCCTCCTGCACTATTCTCCATTCAGTTTCTAGAAGAATCCTACAATGTTACACAGCGCATGCTTCCTCCACTCTCACCTCCCCAAAGACCTCCCGAACACACTTAGAATAGAATTTCCGTGTGACCAGCAAGGCGCCCAGTTCGAGCCCACCGATCTCTGTCGGTGGATGAGATGCGCTCCGATGCTTCCATCTGGACTGCAGCGCAGCCTCTCTCCACCGCGTGGTCAGCAGGGGGCGCCCCTCCACGCAGAGCCCAGCGCGGGGCCGCCCTGCGCAGGCGCGGGCCGTTGGTGGGGCCGGAACCTGATTGCGGGGCCGGAACCTGGTTGCGCGGCCGCGCGGCCGGGGGAGCGCGTCGGGTGAGGCACAGGACGTCGCGGCGGTGGCGGCCGGGCGGCGAAGCTGGAGCGGCGGTGGCGGCGGCGGCGGGAGGCTGGGGCCGGGGCTGAGGCCGGGGTCGGGGCTGCGAGGCCCGTGGGGCGGCAGGCGGCGGCAGCCCGGGGCCCGAGCCCGGACACGGGAGCGGCCACCATGGCCGAGAGCATCGTGAGTGGGGCGGCCGGGCGGGAGGGCGCCGGGATGAGGCAGCATATTTGCCGGCGCGGCCTGCGGAGAGGCGCAGCGGCCCGCCCTCCTCCTCCTGGGCCGGCCAGCCGGCTGGGCTCCCGACCTCCTCTCAGCTCCTCCCGTCCCCGGCTGGAGTAGGAGGCCGGGCGGTCTATTCCTGGTCGCGGGGTCTCGCCGGGCGCGCCTAGAAGAGGGGCTCCGGGTTGCCGGGGGCTAAGACCCCTCCTCGCCTCCTGTCCGTCTTTCCTGCCTCCTGCCGTTGCCCCAGTGAGTGCCTTGTCACAGGTCACTAAAAGCGTTTTCTACAAATGGGGACCCCCCTCTCCGCTAGAGGAAGCTGCGAAGAAGGGAGACGGTGGACTGGCGGATGGCAAGGAGACCTTGACAGCTACCTGTCTGTAAAGGGATGTTAGATCTCATTTTGTACCCGAAGTTAGAGATTAACACACGTCCCCTTAAAGTTTTTGTGTTTTTTTTTTGTTTGTTTTTTTGTTTTCTTTAAGTGAAAATCAGAAAAAAACTGGCCGTCTCTTAACTTGAGAAAAGTTCCTCTCAGAAGTCAGTGTAGCCGGAAAAAACCCAACAGACCAGCTGAACAGAAGAATTTTTTGGTTAACTTTAAGGACCACTTGGAATTTCCTGGGGGAAGCAAAAGCAGTGTGGGGTGGCAAGTCATGTTCAGAACTTGGCCTTGGGAGGGCCTCGAACAGTTTTGCCAGGTGTTGGGAATAGCACGCATTCTCTCTGGATGGTCAGGTCTGCAGGAACCTCCAGCTCTGGGACTTTGAGACTTTTCCTCTAGTGAGTCCTAGCTCTGCTCTCTATTCAGGGGCCCTGGCTCCTTCTCCCTGTTTCCCAGCCTAGAGATGAGCAGAGGGAATAAATGGCCCAAAAGAAATGAGCAACTAACTCGTTTTAAAATAAGACTTACCACCAATTCTTGGTAACTCATCCTAGAAATAGGTTAAGAGCACTCAAATATGCTTCCAAACTTTCTCTTTACTGTAGTATTTTTAACTGAATTGAAATACCTGTGGATAAGTGAGTTGTTTCTGAGAAAGCCACTTTTGTGTCTGTGTATAAGGCAAAGCTCTAGTGGATAGCATGGATCTCTTGCTGAATTTCTCACATTGTGAGGAATTGAAACAGATCATTCTGAGATTTATTTCAAAAGTTTATTTACTTATTTAGAAGAAGTCTTCTAAAATTTTTTGTGTAAAAACTTGATTTTTATCTTACTAATTCTTTGACTCCCCCAAGAAGTATTCTGGGCTCACTTTTCTCATAAATAGGGAGACCTAGGTTACCAAGAAGTTAATGTGTCTCTGTTGCCTGGTTTGTGTTTTCTTGTGTATTTTATAGCCTGTGTCAAAGGCCAGGCCATAACTTCCCTCAGTATAAGTTATGTTTGTCTTTCGGAGTTAAATACTGAGCTTAGCTTGGAAATCTTGACTTCTATGTCTTGTTGTAAACGAACAAGTAGAATAACTTCTTAAGCTTTGAAACTCTCCAGAAACGTGTAATCCTGACCTTTAACTCCTCAAGGAGTAGAGTGTCATGCTCTTGGTCCTAAGTGAACATTCAAAGCCACAGTCACTACATCCCTCAAAGAGAAGCAGGGCTCTTTACTGCTTAACCTGCCTCAGTATTGGAGACAGGTTGCAGAAACAAATAAGTGGGAGGTTACCTCATGTCCAGGCTGTGTATTAAAACATTTTTCTAGATCTTGAATCTAGAGTATACTAGAAATCAAAAGTCAAAAGACTTTTTGTTTGTGGTACACACAGATGAATGAGAAAGTTAAACAGATGTTATTGAGAAGCAAAAATAAAGAAAATACATTCTTAACAATTGGGATTTCATAAGGACTATTCAAAACAAAATCTTAAAATTGAATACAACATGGGGGGGAAACCTTTTCAGTTAAGCAAAAGTTATTCGATCTCTGGGTCAGGAAGATCCCCTGGAGTAGGAAATGGCAACCCGCTCCGGTATTCTTGCCTGAAAAATTCCGTAAACAGAGGAGCCTGGTGGGTTACAGTTCATGGGGTTACAGAGTCCGACACAAGTGAATACACACACACACACACACACACACACGTTACTAGAAAATGAGAAAGGACTTCACTGGTAGTCCAGTAGTTGAGACAGGACTCCTTGCTTCCCCTGCAGGGGTTAGGGGTTTGATGCCTGGTTGGGAAAGTTCTGCATGCTGAGAGGTATGACCGAAAAAACCAAAACAGAGAAAGACAGAGGCAAGCTATTTTTTAGGAAATGTAGGAATAATTTTAGGAAAATCTAAATTATTATTATTTAAAGAATATTTGTTTATTTGGCTGCACAGAATCTTAGTTGTGGCATGTGGGATCTAGTCCCCTGACCAGGGATCGAACGCCAGCACCCTACATTGGGACCCAGAGTCTTAGCCACTGAACCACCAGGGAAATCCCTACATTATTCTTAATTTGTTTGATAAAATAGACCAGATCGAAAGCCGTTGTGGCATTTTGTCCTGTATCAATGAAAGCCTTTCAAAAACAGTTGCTTATGACATTTCTCATCTGTATAGTGTTATTTTGAATACAATATACAGTGCAGTGTTGCTGAGAGGAAGAACGTGAGTACTTTCTGGCACATTCTGTTCGTGGCTCCTCCCATCCCTCAGGTGGTTGGAACATCCTCTGTCTTGCATCTTGTCATGGCAGGGCATGCCTTTTCATGCTCCCCATTGAGGCAAGACCTCAGATGGTTGGCCTGGACATAGCAGCTCACCTTCACTGGGCTTCTATCAGGGTGAAAATCAAGTCTAGAAAGTGCTGCTCTGTCCAGCTGTCTTCCAGACCTGACAACCATTTCATGGCTAGCCATGAAAATCCATATATTTAAAACTCTGACAAATTTTACCATGGTATTAAACATCTTATTTCTTTTCTTTTATTCTTTTTATTGAAAGTAAATAACAAATTAGATTTCCTGCAATCCTTTAATGTTTTTAGTTTTTTTTCTATTTTGGCCTCATGGCTTGGGGGGATCTTGGTTTCTAACCAAGGATCGAACCTGTGCCCTTGGCTTTCACTGCGGGTCCTAACCCTTGATAGTCTGCTAGGGAGTTCCACGTGGAATTCTGTGATGTTTTAAAAGTAATCTGTATGGATCTGGGAACAAAAATGTTTTTTTAAACAACTCAGTTGTTCATGATTCTTGTTTTTTTTCCTGCTGATAAAAAAAAATATATTTGTATAAACCTGAAGAGAAAAATGTTGATCTTTCAGATATATTCTTTATAAATAATGGTTAAAAGTTGAGGTTGTAGGAATTCCCTGGTGGTCCAGAGGTTGGGACTTCGCACTTTCACTGCTTAGGGTGTGGGTTCAAGCCCTGGTTGGGGAACTAAAATTCCACAAGCCATGTGGCATGGCCAAATAAATTAGAAAAAAATTGAAGCTGTATTTTTCTGAGTGAAATGACACGAGTTGACTATTAGGGCAGCCCTCTTAGGATGTCCTCCCCTGTGCTGATGACTCTCAGACCTCTGCTTCATCTTCTAGAAACATTGGGTTACAATACGCAGGGGGAAAGGTGAAGTTTGACTCTTTAAGTTCCAGTGACTCATATGCCAAGAGACTGCAGATGTTAGTTTCAGTAATAGGTCAGGACCTTCCAAGTCTGCACAGTAACCACCTTGTTTCATTTACCATAGATAATACGTGTCCAGTCCCCAGATGGGGTGAAGCGGATCACGGCAACAAAGAGAGAAACGGCTGCAACATTTTTGAAAAAGGTACCTATGGCTGGGTATTGACCTTTCTTCATCCTCCGCTGTTGTTCCCTTCCTAGTCTGTACCTTTTCTCTTTCCCTCATTTTCTTGATTCCTCCCCACTCCCAAGTTTAGTCTCTTGCATTGGTTTTCTCTGTCATGATTGGTGGGACTGATACAGGATCAGATGTGTCACAGCTGACCACTGCTTACCATTGCAGGACCAAGGGCCCAAAGGTCAGTGTAAAAGGATTTCATAGGAGGAGCATTTGTGAGTGAAAAATCAGAGAGTGAAGAACTTGAATCGTTTTTCAGCAAAGGGGAATTATTAACATGTATAGAATGATCCCACTTTCTTCTTAAAAAATTAAATTAAGCTCCATTTACAAATCTGTGATGTGAGAATGTGGTTTAAAGAGCATAAGCCAGACCTAAAAGGGGTAGCTCTGGAAGAGGAGGCCAAAGGAAGGAGAGTGGCTTTTGCTTGATGCTTCATTCTAGAGGTCGACAAAGCATGGTTCATGGCTGGCCGCCTATTTTCATTGGAACTCAGCCGTACTCTTTGGCTTATGTACTGTCTGGCTGCTTTTGAGCTCCAGGGGCAGAGCTGAGTAGTTGTGACAGATTGTATGGCCTGAAAGCTGAAAATATTTACTGCCTGGCTCTTTACAGAGAAAATTTGCCAACCTCTATTTTATACATTCTTTATTATTTGAATTTGTTGTAGATAGGTATTAACTTTTATAATGATTTAAAAAGTCACTTTTCATAAGCAAAATAAAAAAAAGGTCACAGACTGTTAAAGCCAGAGGGAATTTTCAGTGTCAGGTAGTCTGATCTTTTTGTTTTCACAAAGATGGAAATTGAAGTCCAGGGAATAAGGAGATTTGCTGAGGATTACACTGTGATCTGTTAAGGAAGTCATAGCACTTACCTGAGAAGTTTGGTTTCTGAAAAGTAGTTTCTATTCTGGTTCCAACAGTGCTGCTTAAGTGACCGTATTTACAAGAATAAAAGAAAAAAACCCAGGTGCAGTAGACAGCAGAAAAGAGAATCTCTGTGTCTTCAAGGACTTTTTAATATCCTGCATGTGTGCTTACTTGCTCAGTCACGTCCACCTCTTTGTGACCCCATGAACTATAGCCTGCCATGGAATTTTCCAGGCAAGAATAATGGAGTGGGTTGCCTTTTCCTACTCCATTTTAATATTTTACTCTTTGCTTTTTTAGTAGTAGCTGACCATTGTCAGCTCACTCCTGGTGATGGTGCTAGGATACCCTAAAAGCTTGAGTTCTTGAGAGATCGTCTGAGCAAAGATGAAGCATTAAGTGGCTATTGCTTGGACAGTTGTGGGGATAAACGTGAGATTAAAAATACTGCCTACAGTTGTTCTTTACTTTTCTGAGTCTTTGTTATATGAAAATTTCTTATATCTGTAGTAACCATGTAGAGATATGGTTTTGTTTTTAACTTGAGGTTTTCGTGCTTGGCATCAAATATAGAGTTGTTGGACGGGTTAAATTCAAATGATTTAAAAGAAGCCTAAAAATACAGGATTATTCTGACTTTTATTTGCCTCAGAAGTATCCTGAAATCCTAGTGCTCCCTCTGGGTATTTACTTGTTGCCTTGCATAGGGAATATGGACACAATAGCTGTCACTGGATGGGGGTGGAGTCAGGGAGGTACAGTTTAGTGTTGACCTAATTTCTGAAGCCATTATCACCGCAGCAGTCATTGCTTAGGAGAAATTTGTTTGGGAATACTCAAAAACAAACATTTATTACGCTGAGATGTTTCCCCTCAAGTGAAAATCCTTTCCTCTGATTATGCAAATAATACGGATTAATTATAAAAGCCTTGAACAATACAGGAAGTATAAAGAAGCAATAATAATAACTCAAAATTTTACTAGCCGTGTAGCATGTCTTTATGTGTACACATGTGCAGGCATATGTGCACATACATCCCTGTGTATGCATGTAATGTACTTTCACCAAAATAGGAGCATACTCTACTACTGCTGTATTTCATATCTGAGGTTAAGGAGAAACATTTATGGATCACCAAAGAAAAAAATGGAGAAGGAATTGGCAAACCTACTCTGGTACTCTTGCCTGGAGAATCTCATGAGGAGCCTGGTGGTCTGTAGCGTGTAGGGTTGCGAAGAGTTGGATATGACTGAAGCAACTTAGTACAAAACACGAAACAAAAACTGGCATGCCTGCATTTTAATTTATATGTAAAGTGCTTTTTTAAGACTGATTTGGAAATAATGTATTTTAATCATGTATTATGCATTGGTAAAGAGGAAAATCCAACTGAAATTAATTGGATAATAGGCTCTCCCTGTGACCTCACATTCAGAGTCCAACCTTCCTGAACCATTTTTTGATTCATGTGACCATGTTATGTCTCACTGAAGGGGTCACTGTCTGCCCTGTCAGGAAGACCAGTGAGCCAGCCACCAACACCTGTGTTTCAGGCGCTGGTGCTAGGACACTCTCCACCTTACCGACAAGGCTCAACAACCAAGATCCCTCTTTCGTCCTTGATTGATCATTGAATGGATTGTTTGATGGCGGTGTTGAGGGCTCATGGTTGTTTAGCTATCTGGGTGACAAGTTACATGAGTCCAGGCAGTGACCCATATGTCAGTCCTCCTGCCCTGCAGGCAGAAGATGCACCCATTCTAGAGAAATTCACATCTCACCTTGTGATCATTTGTAACCTGCTTTTTTCACTTTACAATAGGTTATGGACATGACTCTATGTCAACAAATGTAGATTTGTATCTTGTTTTTTTAACTGTGATAAGAATAACATAAAATCTGCCATGCAAACCACATTTAAGTGTATAGTTTAGTAGCGTTAAGTACATTCATAGTGTTGTACATCACCACCACCCATCTCCAGAATTTCCTCATCTTCCCACACTGAAACTCTGTTCCCATTAAACACAAACTTCCTCTCCCCTCCTCCCCTTCAGCTCTGGTAACCACCCTACATTCTGTCTCTCCAGGTTTGTCATATAAGTGGACTCGTACTGATTTTTGATAATTAATAATTTGGTTGTGCATTTGTGCCCTGTAAGTGGGCTTTGAAATGGCCTTCCTTTCGCCTCACAGACTTGGCCTGAAAAGTATGTTAACCACTGAACTTTGTTGGCTCCAACTTCCCATCCCCACACTTGACATCCTTGATCCTGGTTTAATATGTGGCATTATGCTCTCTAAGGAAATTGGTTTTGTAAGTGTAATGAGACATCTTGCAATGAAAATCTCTCATAGAATCTTGAGTTACTGGATCCTTTCCTTCTCTGTGAATCATTAGACCATAAACCCCTCCAGGACAGGTTCTTCTGGCTGTCTTGCTTGGCATCGTCTTTCCTCATCTCCAGGATCCAAGGGTTTGCTTCTGCTGCTGTCACTTCCCTGAAAGGGCCCTTACTGAGTCACCCCAGATCCTACCTCTGTCCTTGTTTTTTGGCTGCACCTTGTGGCTTCTGGGATCTTAGTTCCCCAACGAGGGATCAAATGTGCACCCTCAGCCATGAAAACGCAGAATCCTAACTGCTGGGTTGTCAGGAAATTTCCCTCAGTCCTTTCTTAACCGACCTCTTAGCAGCAAGTGACTCTGTCCTTTCTCTTTATAATATTATACATGTTTTTTTACCTGTGAATTAAAGTACCTGCTAAGAGATGCTTGAAAAATGTGAACAGTCAAAAAGACTGATGATGAAGAAAATACCCAGGTCTGGGTTGGAGCGGTGCCAGCCTCCAGGAACCGTCGGTCAGCCTTCCCACCTCCTCACCCTGTCACTCCTCTCCTGACCTGATGGGAGCTGCTTCCCCACTTTTCTGTGTTTTACCACCTCTATGCCTTCCTAAACCCTAAATTTTAGTTTTGGCTGTTTTTCAACTTAAATGAAATCATGCCATGTATTCTTTTTTGTTACTTTCCATTATAAACATTTGTATTCATCTTACATAGTACCATGTTTCTGGTTTTATTACAGTAGTCACACATCAAGATTATCTCAGGTGTGAAATGAAGTTTTTAAGCTTTTTTTCCTGGCTGCGCTGTATGGCATGTGGGATCTTAGTTCTTCTACTGGGGACTTGTGCCCTCTGCTTTGGAAGGCAGAGTCTTAACCACTGGACTGACAGCAGAGTCCCAGTTTTTAAGATTTTAACTGTGCTCTTGTAAGACTCTGCTAAGTTTTTTTTTTTTTTTTTTTAATGCTTGATGCCTTGTGTTCGATTTCTGTATCTTTAGATAAAGAATTCAGAGTTCACAGAAGCAGTTATTTTCACAGGAGCACCGTATAGAACCTAGTATATATATTTCTGCATCTCCCAACAGTGGGATTCAGCATGTGTGAAGTAATGTTGCTGGCTGTTGTATTTGAAAATACTGCTGCCCTCTGTCCTGATAGAAAGCACAGATCTCAGTCATGTGGTCATAGGGATTTCCCTCTGCCCACAGGGCTGCCCACACGATACCCTGCACCACTTCAGAGATTGCCTTACATCCCAGGGGTGCTATCCTAACTCACACAAGAACGATGTTCCTGGTGCAAGACTTCTTTCTTATTCTTGGCAATAGCTTGCAGTGCTCTGCCTATAGAAAAACAGTATGGTTTTGCAGAACAGATAAAGTGCCACAATTTGTTAATTTCAGTTTATCGCTGTTTCAGAAAAAGGTCAAAGTCTTTAGTCTTGTCTGTTTCTTTGTCTTTGGCCACACTGCGCAGCATGCAGGATCTTAGGCCCTGACCAGGAATTGAACCCATGCCCTCTGCATTGAGAGCATGGAATCTTAACCCCTGGACTGCCAAGAAAATACCTGCTCCTGTTCCTGACCAGCACTGTTGCTCTCTCAGGATTCTCATGGCGATTCTGTGATGATTTCCTGTTGTTTGATTTGGAGTCCTTATCTTTGTGTGTCCTCTGCTTCTGAGTTTCTGTCTGGTGTTCAGCCTGAAGAACATCCTCTGGCATTTATTGTGGTGGAGGCTGTCAGCAACAGGTGCCCTTGGATCTTGTCAACTTGAGAATGTTTTCATTTTGCCCTTGTATTTGAAGGGTATTGTCTCCAGATGGAGAATTCTGAGTTGACAGATTTTTATTCCTGCCTCAGCACTTTAAAGATGTTGTTCCATTGTCTTCTGTTCTCCATTGATCTTTGGTTTTTAGCGGTGTGATGACAGTGTGCCCAGACATAGTTTTCTCTTTATTTATCCTATTTTGGTTTTGCTGAACTTCCTGGATTTGTTAACTCGTATGTTTTTCATCAAATTTGAGGGTTTTGGCCATTCTTTCTTCAAATATTTTTCAGTCCTAGCCTTATTCTCTTCTCCGGAGGATCATTTGCTATGGCTCCGGAGGTTCCCTAAGGCTCTGTTCATTCTTTCAAATCTCTATCTGTAGATTGTAATCTCTGTTAACCCATCTTTAATTGACTTTTTTTTTTATTTTGTTTTTGTCATTTCCTTTCTGATGATAAGCCCATCCAGTGAATTTTCTATTTCAGTTGTAGAATTTCCATTGGATTATATTTTATAATTTCTGTTTCTGTGCCAAAATTCCCTGTCTCAGATGACCCTAAGAGTTGAGCTGCATGTCTTGGCCCCAAACTCGAGTTTCCTTGTAAGAAAGCAAAATAACAAGAGGTATTTGTTTAAGGAGGAGCAGTTTCTAAACTCACTAGGAATGTCTGATGTGTATATGTGGTCAGAGTAGTGAGACTTAAATATTTTGGTATGTTATTTGCTGTGCTGTGTGACTTGTGAGGTTTTAGTTCCCCAGCCAGGTATTGGACCCAGGTCCTTAACCCTGAAAGTTCAGAGTCCTAACCACTGGACCATCAGGGAATTCCCTTAAATATTTTATTAAGTCTCTGTTGTTTGGGGCTTGTTTTAGGTCGCAAAGGAGTTTGGCTTCCAAAATAATGGCTTCTCAGTTTACATCAATAGAAACAAGACTGGAGAAATAACAGCATCATCTAACAAATCCCTCAACCTGCTGAAGATCAAGTGAGTGCCCGAGGGGAGAAGGTGGGGAGTGGGGAGGGCATGCTGGCACTAGTTACCCGCCTGAAGTCACTAAGTTCTCCCCCGTTTCCTTCTGCTACTGTGATTACGGTCT
Organism: Bos mutus; assembly: GCF_027580195.1. NCBI lineage: Eukaryota > Metazoa > Chordata > Mammalia > Artiodactyla > Bovidae > Bos > Bos mutus. Next base: position 37,216,206 of record NC_091635.1, read on the forward strand.
TGAACGTGGACCAGAGTGCGGGTGACCATGCTGCTTGCCAGGTGTTTGGCAGCCATGCCGAATCTACAGTTACTGTCGAGCCGATCTGTTTGACTTGCAGAATTCAGGGATATGCGTCACAGAGGAGGAGTTATAGTGTGTGAGCAACTGCACACTCAGCTGCTTCATGCAGAGAAGGACCTTGAATGTAACTCTGTGTGTAGTTCTGCCTTGAGACCTGCTTGGTAGGTCTGTGTTGTATTTCTTGCTGGCACGACCCCTGGAATGCCTTAGAATTGATGGGTAATGTCAGAAGGATTTCTTGGGTGCAGAGACCTCTTCTGTTTTTTTAGTTTTATGGGAGCACAGCCACGTCCGTCCATTCGTTTATATGTCTTCATGCTGCAAGGGCAGGGCTGAGTGATTGTGACAGAGGCTGTCTGGTCTGCAAAGCCAAAAATATTTTACTGTCTGGCCCTTTAAAGAAAAGGTTTGCTCACCCCTGTCTGAGCTGTGTGGGCACACCTGCTCACGGGTTAGTGAGTAGAACCCTTCAGGTCTTTCGCTGTCCTTAGGTAGCGGGCAGGGAATTCTCCTATTTGGGCTACAGGTAGCCTGGCTGCTGTGGCCACTAGTGAGGGTTGGGCTGGGCTTTGTTGGTACTTGGCTGTGTGACTTTTACCAGTCAGAATAATAGGCTGTCTTGGCAATCTGTGTGGTCCATTTTAGACTCACAATTAGTATATCTTAGGGGAAAAAATGCAATTTTAACATGAATTTATTTGTTCTTCAACGGATATTTGTTTGGCACCTGCTCATTGCCTGCTGCTGTGATGATGTAAAGCCTTGTCTTATGTATATTCGTTGCCAGTGGATGAGGGCCGACTTTCCTCCCAGCTCGCAAACTTTCCTCCCAGCTCACAAAGGGTTTCCGCATCTTGAGAATCACTTCTCGTGGGTGTTGCTCAGGTTTGGACTCACACCCACTACCCCGGCTGTGTGCCTGAATAGTCACCCAGTGTCACTGGGCCCCTCCACCCTTGTCTGTTGGGGGTGGGGGCTTGCGCCTCCTCCACATGGTTGTCTGGTCCCTACACAGGACGAGCACTGTGAATGTGGCAGCTGTGTGTCTCAGAACTATTCTGACGGCTGGATGCCAGGAAAGGGGGGCTGCAGGATGAAGTACCCTTTAGGCAAGGCTGTCCACCTGCCATGCGGTCACACTTGGAGGGCGTGTCTTTCTGGGTGATCCTAGAGCGCGTCTTTTCAGTGATAGTTGTGATGCTTGCTGAGCAGCATGAGAAGCACGTCCTGTCCCTGCTCGAGAGTTACCCGACCACGTCTGTAAGAGTCGGTCACCCAGAGCTCCGTGCGGGGCTCACTCCACTGCCTTTGTTGCCATTTTCACAGTTCAACTGGCTGTTCTAATTCTCTAACTCATTTGTAGGTTCTTTTTTTCCTCCTCTGGCTGCTTTAAAGATCTTCTGTTGGTCTTGGGGTCCTGTGGTTTCTGTTTGATCTGTCCAGGTGTGGACTTGATGGTTTGTTAGTTGCTGTGTGTAATTCTACCTGATGTAAAATGTATTTTCTGTATCTGCAGGTGAGGTGTAGAGAATTCTTCCCCTTTATCTCTTTAAATAATACCTCTCCTTCAGTCTCTGTATTATTTCAGTGATTACATTTTTTACTTTTTTCTATTTGATTTCTTTCAGCCCTGGCTGTTAGCTCATATGCTCACAGGGGCTTCTTTCCGGCTCCTGCTCTACTCTCACGCTGGCCCCCAGGCTGCCAGTGAAGACTGCTGGGTTCCTTGGGGTTCTGCCTTGGCCTGTCACACACCTGGTGCTTCCCTCTCAGGTCCTGAGGTGTCTGGAGTCTGCCTCTCCTGAGTGTATTTAGGGTTTGTGAGGATCCTGTTGCACTATTGCTGGTGTTGTCTAGCCTGTTCTATGCAGGGGATTTGGGAAGAGCTACTAAGTCTGTGGCCCCTCTGCCCACTCTTGGAGCCCCTGGTCATTGCAGATAGCCTCTTGTTGCTCACAATTCTTCATTCCATTTCCAGCTGACATTTCACTCATAAGTATATATCCTTTGTTTTGAATTCCACACCTGAAGTCTTTGGCTATCTAAATCTGTTGATTGTTTCCCACCCTCTCTTGGTCCTGATGGTTCGTTTATCTTGTACATTTGGTGACCTTTTCTTGAGAGCTTATATTTGCCCAAACTTGGTCTTAGGGAGCCCTGAAGGATCTGGAGTTATTGGCTTTCCTACTGAAGGAAATGGCAACCTACTCCAGTATCCTTGCCTGGAAAATCTCATGGACAGAGGAGCCTGGTGGGCTGCAGTCCATGGGGTCGCAAAGAGTTGGGCGCAACTGAGCGACTGACTTACTTACTGAGAAGCATTTGTTTCTGTAAGCACAAGGGGGCGTTGTGGGCTCCGCACTCAAGTTAATTTCTGTCTTTGGTTTCCTGAACCAAATAGCATCCCTAAGTGTACCCTGGATGCTTGCAAGAGCAAGCCTTTGGTTTCAGACTCTCGGACAGTTTTGCCTACAGCGTAGTGGATGGAGGCAGATAGGATTTCTCCTTGGTCTGTTTTGTCAACTGGTAGGTTTTTTCCCAGCTGTTGAGATATCTTCAGACATCTGGCTCTGTGTGGCATTTTGGGCTCAGCAACTCGCTTTGGGCAGGCAGGCTTGAGGCCTCATCTCTGTCACCCAGAGAATGATTACAAGCCAACTTCAAGGTTCCCCTCGTGAGCTGGCCATAAGTTCCCTCACTAGTCTTGTTTGAGCTGCCCTGGGTTTTTGGACCCTTGGGAGTTCCCTTCTTTAGAGCTCCACAATGCCTTTTAGAGTGTGTTTGTTAAAACTGATGGATAGTTGAGCCAAGTATCCTGAACCTGGAGGATGTTTAGGAATATCTCATTTGCTGTTAGACATAGACATCTTTGATTACAAGTTGGCTGTCTTATCACCCTAAATTGTGAGAGGAAAAAGAGGGCCGAGCAGACCCGTTGAAGAGTTGCAGCCCAGCCTCCCCGTCCTGGCTGAGGCGCCTGTTCTCTCTGTTGGTTGGAGGCTCCAGGCTATGCTTCCAGTCTTGCTTTCTGCACGTGCCTCTTGAGAGCAAGGAAATACTTACCCAGTGGTGGTGCTACAGCTTTTCCTCCCAGACTGGCTGACTGATTGTCTCAGGACCCGCAGTGCTCCCAGGTGGGACTGTTCACTGGCCTCAGGCATGGTGGTAGGTGGGCAGTCAGGCTCTGCTGAAGTCTGCAGTGGGTCTAATGGGGAAAGGACGCTGTTCATATCGAAAATGATCGAAAATCAAATGTTGCCCTTTGCAGTGTGAATCATGGCAGCCTTTGTAGAAAGCAGTATGTCAGCAGCTTTAAGAACAAATAAAACTCCTGAAGTCTAATGTACTCTCTCTGGGAAATCTGCCCTGCGGCCAGGAGACTGTGCCATCTCTTGGTGGCATGGTAGTGGCAGGTCTCTCAAGAGCCTTGCCTGTCATGCGGGAGCAGCAAAGCGTACTGTAGGGTGGCTTCACCGTGGAGCCTTGACTAGAGGCAGACCATCTTTGGAGGGATTGTGTGGGAACAGCAAATACAGAAAGTGTGTGTCTAATCATCTCAGGGTTGTATATTAGTGACATGCATGTTATGGACATGTGTGTGAATGTAAAGAAGTGGAAGGAAGATGCCCCAGGGAGGTAAATGAGGGAGCTAAAGAGAGGGCCAAGGAAGGAATGAGGGGAAGTGGGTGCCAAGCAGAGGAGGAGGAGGAGGGTAGAGGCTGTGCTGCCCCAGCGTCTGCTGAGCTTGTGCGTCTTCTGTGTGGGACTAGGTGTGTCTGTGCCTGTGCAGCGTAGATCCTGCAGTCTGATGGTAAGGAAGTTATGTTTCAGTCCAGAGAGCCTGCTGCTGATCTTGATAAGGTGGACAGGCACAGGGGAGACAGGAAAGGAGCATTCGACTCTCTTTACAATTGGAAGTTTTACTGTCTAGTCCGTTGGGGTGGTTGGTGTTGGCTGTTTGTAGGCGTCAGAGGTTTTTGCGTGAGTTGATCTTCTGTGCAGCTCAGGTTGTGGAGAAAGAAAGACAGCCTCAACTTAACATTTGTTGTTTGAACAGGCATGGAGATCTGTTGTTCCTGTTTCCCTCGAACCTTGCGGGACCGTCGTCTGAGATGGAGACATCAGCCCCTCAGGGGTTGAAGGCCTGTGGTGCTCCCAACGTGGTGGAAGATGAGATTGACCAGTACCTCAGCAGGCAGGATGGGAAGATCTACAGGAGCCGCGACCCACAGCTGTAAGTGCCCTCGGGGCCACGGGGTCAGTCAAGTGAAATGTCTGTAATGTGTCCTGATGAAGAAATGTAAGTTTCGAGTTTGACCATCTATTTTCAACTTAGATCTCACTTAAGTTATAACTGTGAGCTTTTTCTCATTGTTTGAATCTCTAACTGTGCTCCATTTGTATTTTAAAAGTTTTAAATTGGTGAGAACTAAGAGATTTGAAAGAAGGGAGGAGCCTTAAACCAAGTCCTCTCTGTGGTGTGCCCCTGAAATACCTGGATGCACGTGCAGAGAGGGCCTTAGCAAGTGTGGCGGGGTAGGGGGACCCCAGCACCCGCCGGCACAGGTCCTCATTCACATTGTCTGGTTTAATTCTCATGGACGATGCTCAGCCTCCCATACTCAGTGCGCTCTTTCCGTTCTTCTGGGAAATGTTTCATTTGCTAAAGGTGCCGCTCCCTTAGGAATGTTCACTTTTCACCGAGGAGTGTGTAAAATGCTTATGCTTGTGTACAATTGTTTATTTCAGATATTTGGCTGTCCTTTTTAAGGAGACTAGTTAGAAACATCTGAGTTCACACTCTGATGTAAAACTGAGTGAAAGTTGTCTCTGCAGTGGAGTGTGTAACTGCATCACTCTGCAGGCCTGACATTGAGATATTGGAATTCAGCATGCTGCATTAGGAACTTGTATGTCTCCAATCAGAGGGCCCCAGACAGTGCTGAGATGCAGTTGGCGTGGAACCACTCTGTGGCTGTGGCCATCAGTCAGCTCTCCACCCCATTTGCATTCCTCCCAGGGACCCGGGTGGCTCCCACTCTGATCAGTGTTCGTGAGGCTCATTAGAAATCTTTTTCAGAGTTCATGTGCCTCTGTGTGCATTACCTGGAAGAGCCTGCCTGTTGGGGGATCCAGGCGGGTTTTGCTCTGAAATACAGAACGAGGTGCACCTGAGCGCTCTCACCCCGTGTGGACAGTGCTGTGGCTGCACCTGTCAGCACCCTCGCCAGCTCCCACATCCCCACTGTCCTGTGCAGACTGAAACCCACAGAGCCAAGTGATCCTTTCATCCTTTTTTCAAAATACGTACGCAGAGTGGGTGTTTTCCACACTTGAGCTATTTATGTACCATTTTCAGGGTTTTTGCCACATCCACATACCAACTTTCTTAGTCTTCACCTAACATTTTTATTTAAATTGACTTTAAATTCATTCACTTTTGCTTTTGGTTTGTGTCATTTTAAGCAGTTAATATCCATGGAATAACAGGTTTGATGCACAGGTCAATAGTTTTAATACACACCAAAATATTAAACTGTTAGAAGCTCTCTTCACCATGTACCATTTCAGATAATTTCACGTGGGTGGGGCAGCATTTCATTAGGTATGACATGCATTGTGAGTATCAGCATGCAAGGAGGCAGAAGAGCACGTGCTGACACTGTGCGTTTCCCTTTCTTATGCTCTAGGTGCCGGCACGGGCCTCTGGGGAAGTGCGTGCACTGCGTTCCTCTCGAGGTGAGAGTCCATGCAGAGTGAGTTCCCAGAGCTGTCTCCACACCTCTAAGTCCTGGGCTGGGTTGGAGTGGTTCAAAGAACTTACCTATTTATTGCCCTGGGCCTCGTATTCCCCCTAGTACAGGCTGCACTGAGAGGCTGAGCCTTTATTTATGGGAGTGACCTTCTGGGTGGATTATGAACAGCTGGGACAGGGTATTGCTGTGATAAAGGGGCAGCATTTACACTGGGTTCCCTGGACAATCCTTTTACAACCTGACACAAAGCTGGGCCTGGCGGTTTTCGTGTTCATCATTGTTTTGATTTACTTTGCCCTGAATCTCACGTCTCTACTGATTTGTCCTGGTGAGATTGAGAGTTACCATAATAATGCTGACTTGTGACTGGTTAACACTGAATTTATGGCAGGAAGGCCAACCTGATTTTCTTCATGAGGCTCCTCTTGCTTCATCTTGTGGCTTTTTTTTTTTTTTTTTTTTTACTTGATCCTTACTTGACTTACATCATTTTATATTTAATAGAGATTCATTTTAATCTTTTAAAGATAACTGGTACACAGAAAACTGGGTTCTGACCTAGAACAATAGTGAGGACCCAGCATCAGTTCTCCTACTGCCCACCTGCCTCAGGGCTGGGCAGGTGGAGGCTGTGGCCGCGACCCCAGGCGCAGGTGCGTGACTCTGTTGATTGTGTGTTTTGGCAGCCGTTTGATGAGGACTACCTAAACCACCTGGAGCCTCCCGTGAAGCACATGTCCTTCCACGCGTACATCCGAAAGCTGACTGGAGGGGCTGACAAGTAAGCAGCTTGAATGTGGGGGTGGCACCCGTTTGGCTTTGGGGCACAGAAGTTCATTTTTCGTCACTTGCACACGTTGCTTAAAGCCCCTTGGCATATGAGTGAGAAAAGTAAAGTTAAGAGTCTGGGCATGCGTTGTTTGAATTTGTGAATCTTATTCTGATTCTAGAAGAGGAAACAGGTGGGTGGAGACTCTGGTACCTGCTGTAGTCCGCAGTGCCCAGTGCAGGGCAGAGGCCAGGCTGGCAGTGGCCACGGTGAAGGCCCAGGGGTACCTTGGCAACCTTCTCTCGGGTATGTGGTGTCCTGGCAGCTAGTTGTTTGCGAAGATGGATGAGATGAGGTATGACAGTGGCCAGTCCTGTGTCTGTGGAGTCTGAGCACACCTTCCCTCTGCTTTTTGGAAAACCTGACCACCTCCCCCCAGTCCTCTTGGCTCTCCTGTTTCACAGCCCCCGTCAGCCCTTTGCCCTGGAGCCTGCCTCGTTAGCATCTCAACTTCACAGCCATAGTAAGGCCGAGGTAGGGTGTTACCCCTGGCTTGGCCTCTGGTGCCTCGGCATTGCCATCTGCAGGCTCAGCCAGGCGGGCAGGGTGGGTGCAGGTGGGCAGCGGGGACGGCTGGCTCTTACAGAGCAGCTATGACAGTGGCAAGCTGAGAGCACTTTGATTTCTTCTGAATTACATCAAGTCCTTGCCATGCAGCCCCATCCTGCTGATGTGTTCACCTCACCAAAAAGGAACGGACTTCTTATTGGGATTTTATGATTCCTGTCTGTGCAGCGAGAGGAGATGGTGGTTGAACCCAACTCAGCAACATTTCTTGAAGAATGTCATGTTCGCCCGCTTGTAGTTTTTCTCTGACAGCCTGCTGACATCCTGAAATGACTTAAAAAAAAAACTTAGATCAGGGAAAAAAAAAATCTACCAGCAGCCTATTCTTGCTTTGTCCGTGGGGTAAGCTCTGAAGCTGTCTGGACCAGAGCACAAGTGAGCTGAGGTCTGCTGGCCTTTTGTCAGTCTAGGTCAAGGGCTCGCTTGTCGCTGTCGTTAACACGTAGCCTTGGTGGTAACCCTTGCTTCCCAAGTGCTGTCATTTTCATGATGCCGCTGGCTTGTGGGGACAGTGCTGCTCACTGGGCTGTTTGTGAACAGGAAAGTGACGGAGGTTGCAGACGCTTGTGCAGGCTCACCGCCAAGTCCAGTGGGGCCCAGGACATCCTCACTGACCAAAAACAGAGTGGTGATATCTTTGTTATGTATCCTAATCACATTTTTTCTATGGATAAGAATTCTGTACAGAAATCTTAAGTACTAGACTCATTATGTAAATATTTCTGTTAAGCTGATGAAATTTAAAAAGAGTTTCATTTTCTCTCAGAGGCATAGGTTAAATCTAGATATTCAGCAGTACTCTTGAAAATCTTCATAGATGTTAGTGATAGTGAAAACGAACTGTTTTTGTCAGAAATAGTTCTGAATCCTGTACAGTGTTAAGTGTACGGGACAAAAGCTAGAACTCCATTAGAATAAATTTTAGCACATTTTCCCTGCTGTTGCTACCACGTGTTTAGCTCCTGAGAACTCTATTCAGGAAGTGTAAGGTATCTTACATTTTATTTCCAGCCTCCTGCTAAACTTTTCACCATTGTAATGTTTAATTAAGTTGCATTTTCTTGTTCAGGGGGAAATTTGTTGCCCTGGAGAACATCAGTTGCAAGATTAAATCAGGGTGTGAGGGACACCTTCCATGGCCTAACGGCATCTGTACTAAGTGCCAGCCAAGTGCCATCACGCTGAACAGACAGGTGAGATGTTGTCTGTCCATCTAGATGCAGAAAGCAGTATATTTATGTTCATGGCTAAGGAAAGATCTCTAACTCCTTCAAGCATAGAGGAGAGCCTTCAGTTTTCTGTCTTGTTGGCTTATATGGAGGCAAAATTTTCTTGGTGACTGTTTAAAATGCTTGGTGGTTGTGACTTTGCCTTTTAAGAAACTGTGGCTCTGGAAGTTGGCTATGGCTCAACTATAAACAGAACTGTCCTGGGACCAGCTCAGGACATCTTTCCAAGCCAGGTTAAGAAGGGAACTGGGCTCAGGAAGGAGCCTTGGCTCAAGAAGGAGCTCAGGGAAAATTTTGTGTAGTTATTCTGGCCTTTTCCACTCTTATCGTCCAGCCCTCCAAGAATAACTCGCCTTGTCTTTGCCTTGCCGCTGCCAGCCCGTGTTTAACTGCTTAGAATCCCATGACCTCCTTGACTGAGAACCTTTCTCCTTTTCTTTCTTTCCTTCCTTCTATCCATCACTCTAGTTCTCTTTTTTCTTTCTTTCTGTCTTAATTTCTTTTTGAAAACTTTTTTTGACTTAGAAAATGTGAAAACCTTTATTTTAGGTGAAATCCCATGTGGGATCGAATACTCCCCCCTGCAGTGGAAGTGCAGAGTCTTAACCACTGGACTGCTAGGGATGTCCCCCAGCGAGATAAATTTGAATTAATTTATTGAGGAATCCCACCGTTACCCCTTCTACCTGCTAAAATCTGAAGTAGTCTGAAGGGCAGAGCACATTTTTAAAGTCTGTGTGTTTAAAAAGCTAGGTAAAAGATACTTGTGAACGGTTTGTGCTAAAAGAATTATTTTTTATTGAGTGCTTGAATTTAACCTATTGTTAACTCTACAGAAATACAGACATGTGGACAACATCATGTTTGAGAATCATACAGTTGCTGACCGCTTCCTTGACTTCTGGAGGAAGACGGGGAACCAGCACTTCGGGTACTTGTATGGACGGTACACGGAGCACAAAGACATTCCTCTTGGTATCAGGGCTGAAGTAGCTGCAATTTATGAGCCTCCTCAGGTAGACGTGAACAGGATTTACAGTCTGTGGGTCTCTGTTGCTTTATTTTGACGGCTCTATGGGATGCCTTTTTCAGATTGCTTGTTTCTTTTCTTATTGCATCATTTGCCACAGTCTGTAGACACACTCAAAAAGAACATTTGGAGACTAAGAACATAGCCCCTAAATATTTCAGTGTATGTTTCCAAAGAATAAGGACGCGTTCTTATATAACAAGTGCATTGAGCAATTTAAGTAAGTTGAACTTTGATATAGATCTAATCTGCCATCTTATTCCACTTTTGTCAGTTCCCCCAAAGTGTCATAAAGTTGCTGTCTTCTGATTCCCTATCTCCTCTGCTCATGCCTACTATCACCTATCCTAGGAATTATGAAATTAGAGTCACAAAATTACTCTAGTTCTTTATCTTATGCCACACATATAACTTAATAACAGTATCAAGATTACCACCAGTGTAGGACTGAAAACAGTTTAGAATCGTTTAGGTGGAAGGGTAGAGTCCCTAGGGTATATCCCACTAGGGACCAGCAGTTGGTTTCTGTGTTTAAAGTTGCCTGGAAGATCTTCTTTGTATGATTATGTCACCAACAGGTTATAACCAACATTTACGTTCATTTGATTTTCAGTATTTAAGGATTGGTTTTATATATATGTATTTAAATTTGTTGTACAATTACATAAAACTTTTATATGGTTGTATAATATATATATGTGTAATATAATGTTTTATTATATATAGTAAGTTCACTACAAAAGTGAAGACTGGAACTGTGTTGCATCCTGGTTTATGATGTGTTGAGATAGTTAGGAGAGGGTCTTGTTCCTACAGGTTACTGTGATGCAAAAACACAAAAATGCAATGCGTTGAGGCATGAACAGGAACAAATGGAACATAGTAAATGTTGGACTGAATTAGGTGGTGGGTGTATAGGTGTTCACTACTGATTCTTTAAACTTTGTTGTATGCCTGAAATTTTTTATTTTAAAAAATGGTGGAAAAGAAATTTGCATGTTTGCAAAGTGAGAGCTACAAACAGCGTCTTCCCCTTCATCTGATTTCCTCCCTCCCCTACAGGTATCCCTCACTTTAAACAATTTTTGGCTTAGATCTGTGAAGTTTGATTTTTTTTTAGTATAAGTGGGTACATAGATACTGCTGTCTTCTCCTTTATCTCTGGTGGGCACCATGCCATACACGTGTGTCACCTTGTGCTGTGCTCTGGAGATCTTGCCATGGCTGGTTCCTTTTTTTTTTTTAATAAACCAGGGTCTGGAACTGCAGGGCTTGTGGCCGGTGCAGGTGTGTGGCTCCTGGAGAGATACCAGTTCTTCCCTGGGTGTATTTATACAGATTGTGTGTCGTCTACCCCCTTGACATTCTTGTTATCTATTGAGAGCCACAGAGGAAATGTTGGACCAGGCCTTCTGTGATGGTTCACTTGTAAGGAGATGGAAGATGGCAGTAGGTGCTCACCCAGAGACCCTGCTTGTCCAACCCTTCAACTGCTGAATGTGCTCTGTAAGCGGGATCTGCTTTTGGAAGCACATGAGGTTCCAGTTCAGCTTTGAGGAGGGCCCTTCATGATGTTCCAGTTCAGTTTTGAGGAGGGTCCTTTCATGAAGTATTTTAACAGTTCTGTTAAGAGTACGATTGAACAAAAAATGGAATCAGAAGCCTTTGGCGTCGAAACTACTCACAGCATCATCAGAGCTCCCAAACTGGGGATCCTGGAGGTTGAAACATTTGAGCTCTAATAACCTCCAGCTCATTAGAAGTTGAAGCTCATGATGCCACATGTCATGAAACAAAAATCCTTAGGTTTGTTCTGAGTTTGTGCTTTGACCTGTGCCCTGTATGTATTAATCATCTCCATATGGGTCATACCCAGCAACATAAAGTTCTTTTGTTATTTTGCCAGGATTTGACTAATTTACAAGGATATACCCAATTAGCATAACTCAATTTGGAGTTACTTTCACTTTCCTGTTCATAGCCGTGTCTTCTGCTCAGTATGATGCTTAACCTATGAGCTGCATTTTGGTGCAGATTAAAGATGTCAGCATGCTTTGTCTACTGCAAGAAGTGGAGTCCTGTGGCCAGTGTAGGTTGCATGTGAGCCAGCCCAGGCCCCCCCACTGCCCCGAGCTGAGCGCTCTCCTCACCAGTCAACAGGATACCCATTTCAGGTGCCCTTTTGTTGGCTTAGAGTGTGCTTATCTTCTGTGCTCTCTTATTCTGCCTTGCCGGTGAAACTAAGCACTGTCCCTGTAGAAGTTGTGTGCAGGTTTTCCAAGGCTGTTTTTTCTGGGAATGAATGTTACTTTGTAACTCTAACCTTGCTTAATCTAGCCAAGCTTACCTGGAGTTAAACTATTTATCCAAGGGAGTTTTGAACCTAACTTCTATCCCAAACAAAGGAACCTTAAGGTATAGAGAGCCTTCTCTAGTCCTGAACAACCACACATTTCATGTGGAGCTGCTAATGTGAACCAGCCTGAATATCGGCTCTTCATGTTCTCTGAATCTTGATTAAAAGCAAAGCCGAGCCCTGGAAGGAAAGAGCCTGGAGGGCTTGGCTTATGGATCTGGTTGAGCTTTTTTGCTGCTGAAAATCTCCTGTTTGGCAAGGGAGATTGGTGCTCCTTTGTGACAACCGACCAGAAATGGAGCAGAGCTGCTTGCTGCTTTCCTGAACCCCTCTAAATCCACCTTCTCTTTAATACCCTCACAGATTGGTACACAGAATAGCTTGGAGCTTCTTGAAGACCCAAAGGCCGAGGTGGTTGATGAAATTGCTGCCAAACTTGGCCTGAGGAAGGTACTGAGACTATTTTTGTCCTTGAGGGAGGACCTGGGCTCTGTGTTGGGGACATCTAGGTGTGTCGCATGGCCAGGCCTGATCCGGGACTGAACTCCCAGCTGCTCAAGGTCAGATGCAGACCCTGCACGTTTTGAAGCCTCACATGTATTTATTGGGTGCCTAAAAAAGGATGCCAGTGTAGGGACTGTTGCATGTAAATCCACCAGACATACTTCTTGCGGATTGCCTCAAAGTGAGCCAGGAAAGAAGCCGCAGGAGCAAGACCCCTACTTCTGCTGCAAGGGACCTGACACCAGGCTCTGTCCCACCTGCCTGCTAAGGCACATCCTTCTGGGTGTGTGCTCTCCCTTCACGTGTCTGTCTGCACGGATCATTTTCTCTCCCCTGTACTTGGAGATTCTGGTGGTTCCTCTTTAGTCCTCATTGAACCTCCTGTTTGTAATTGAGGCATCTGAGCATATAAGCCTTGCTAGTTTTCTGGGCAGTTAGAAGACAGAGGGTTTTCTTTTTGAATCTGTTTGTCTAGTTTATCTCACATCTTTGGTAGAGTTCCTAGGAACTGTAAAGATGACTTTTTATAGACAATGTTGAAATGTGAATTTGAACACATTTTAAAAATTCACTATGTAAGTTTTATCGTTTGTTTCCTAATCAGTTTAGACAGGGAGAAATAGACTCTGTACAGATAAATGGGGGAAGACTGGAAATGAGCCTTATAACCCAGGAATGCTATGGAGCAAAGTTACTACTTCATTTTAAGAAAAAGACTCCTGTTGTTTCTAAAAAGGAGTCAGTATCATGATTTAGGGGCATATTTTGGTTTAAATTCTGAAAGTTTCTCGTGTTGAAAAGAGAAATCAGTGTTTTTATTTTAAACCCATTTTTGTTGTAAATGTTTGGTTCATGTTAGAGTAGAAGATCTTGAAATTACTTAAATGCCTTTCTCCAAACACTAATTCCTTAGCCCTTATCTCAGCTTGATTTTGATTCTGTTTTGTTTAATGGTTAAATTACATTTATCCCTTAAGTCTCATTTTCTCCATTGCCATCCTCCTTGGGGGTTTTGTTCATTTGGGCATTTTTAAAGAAAACGAAAGTCTCTTGATTTGGCTGGTCATGTCTGCAGGAGATGGAGTTGAGTTTCATGTCAGGGTTGTACTGGAGAGGGTCACAGGCACCAGGTCACTTCTTTGAAGGACTGAAATGGGTGTGTGTCTGGATTCCATCATCGCTCTTTAACTTCCCAGCCAGGTTCTGGTTCAGGAAGGGTAACCAGCTGTGAGATTCATGGGCACAGGAGGGCCAGGGTTCACCGAGCACATGGACAGGCACTGTTGCTGTAGCAGGATGTGCCAGGAAGGCTGACTGTGCTGAGGTCTGGGATTGGCGTTTCAGATCCCTGTACCCTCAGATGCTTCCTTCAGCCCTGCACTGGAGCTCAGAGGAGTAGCTGGGTGAAGTCTCTGTTGTGTTTTTACTTTTATTCTAAATGCATTCTCTAGGGAGTATGTTCTCCTGTCTTATGGAGAAAGCCGTAGCATCTGAAGTATCACTGTCTTTATTTGCTTGCTCGTTGTTTCTCCTTCTCTCCAGAGTGCCAATTCCCTTTTCACTGATATTCTGTTAGTTTTGACCACCCCAGAGTCCCCTGCACCTAGCACAGTGCTGGGCCCAGAGATGGTGCTGAGTCTTAGTTTCTAACACATAAATGAGCTTTGCTCTTTGCCCTCATCTCCACCTGGCAACATCAGGGGGAGGACAACCAGTGTCAGCTGAGTACTGTTTGAGAGCCCTGGTTTGGACAATGGCTTAGCTGAGGAGCTGACTCACCTAGAAAGAAAGGACTGACTCCCAGGAGTCTCCTCTCTGGGCAGAAGCTAGAAGGCATTCATCATCTGTTTCAGGGAGAGACTCAGAAGGTATTTTTCTCTCTTACAGGTTGGCTGGATATTTACAGACCTTGTCTCAGAAGATACTCGGAAGGGTACAGTTCGATACAGTCGAAATAAGGTGAGGTGGGGCGGGCATGTTTGCTTGACAGGACCTTGTTACAGACCAGCTCTGGGCTGCACTCGTGGGCATCTCAGCACAGCTTCTTGTTTTTAGACCACATTATTTTCAACACATTGTTGTTGGTAAATTAAGGCTGAGTCTGTTCATTCTGTGTTGGAAATCAAAATCCTCCTTACCTTTATAAAGCCCTGCCTTTCAGAGGTCAGCCCGTGAGGTGAATTGCCACGTGCTTCTGGCCTTACTGGTTGCAAGTGGTTTTCTGTGAGGGGTTGGTAGCAGTAAGTGTAGGTGCTCGTTTCACTGTAGTTTGTGACGTGCCATAGTTTAGTTCTTACTATTTTCTAAAGAAGAAATAGAAGCATATTTTGACAAGATGCTGTAGAACTTGATATGCTGGTTCTCTTTTCTTAGGACACCTATTTCCTGAGTTCAGAAGAATGTATCACTGCAGGAGACTTCCAAAATAAGCATCCCAACATATGTCGACTATCTCCAGATGGACATTTTGGATCCAAGTTTGTTACTGCAGTGGCTACAGGTATAAATGGAGGCAGAGTTATGTTATAACCATTACTACCCTGTCGATAGGTTTTGTTCCTCTTTGCATTCTTTTTTAGGCACTTTTTTTTTTTTGCCTCACCCTGGTACCAGGCCTGAATGGATGTAGGAAAGAAAGGATTAAATCATGTCAAGTCTGTGTTTAGCCTGCTCTGCTGCCCAGTTGTTGGTTTAGTCACCAAGTCATGTCTAACTCTCTGCAACCCTGTGGCCTGTGACCCCACCAGGCTCCTCTGCCATGGGGTTTTCTCAGGCAAGAGTACTGGAGTGGGTTGCCATTTCCTTCTCCAGGGGATCTTCCCAACCCAGGGGTCAAACTTGGGTCTCCTGCGTTGAAAGGTGGATTCTTTACTAGTGAGCAACCAGAAAAGCCTTGCATTGTTAACGTAGTTACAATAGATTTTCTGAATGGGCCTGTGAGACATAAAATTCTTCTTTCTGGTTTGTGGCAGAAATCCTGAACTCAGCGTCGCCCCAAACTGTTAATGCTAGAATCGTGGCCTCGGTGTAGCCCTCCTCTGGTCCACTCTCTTAGCCTTAGTCCAGGTTCACTTGGTTCTGGATCTGAATTCTAGGCTGCCTTTGCCCCTTTCCAGTAACCAAGGATGGCTCTGGTTAAGTAAGAGAAAAGGAATTTACTGTTCCTGTTACTTGTTTATTTATGAGTGGAAGTGTCATTTTAAGAAATCTTTTCCATAAAGCTTTTATTGGGAGTGATGAGTGTGTTTGTGATATTGTGTCTATTGTATTACATGTTACATATATGTCATGAAAGTTGCTAAGTCGTGTGCAGCTCTTTGTGACCCCATGGGCTATACAGTCCATGGAATCCTCTAGGCCAGAATACTGGAGTGGGTAGCCTTTCCTTCTCCAGGGGATCTTCCCAACCCTGGGATTGAATCCAGGTCTCCCACATTGCAGGCAGAATCTTTACCAGCTGAACCACAAGGGAAGCCCATACGTCATGAATACATAGTAATAAAAGATTATGGCCTGTAAAAAAGTGCCACCAAATCTTCTATAATACACTTGAGATGCTGTCCTAGAAAAAAGCCAAGTATAAGACCATATGGTTCAAAAGGAGTAGGAATTTGAAACTTGGAAAACCAACTCATAAAAACAGTCTCTTTGGTCAGTTTATTAAACACTAACCTTGATCCTGTGAAGCCTTGAGTTCTTCTATCACAGAGGTGATAATCCAGTTCATTCATGGTTACCACACTTCTTCTAGTTTAAAAACCCAGTTTACAAACATCCTAAAGCATATTAAAAAATATGTGCTCAGTCGTGTCCAACTCTTTATGACCCCATCGACTAGCCCGCCAGGCTCCTCTAGCCATGGAATTTTCCAGGCAAGAATCCTTGAGTGGGTTGCCATTTCCTTTTCCATAAGTAACTATATCCCCTATTAATCCCAGCTGAGCCTGTTACCACTGCCATGGGAACCATGAAGGAAAACATCTTTCATGCTGTCTGAATTTTTAAGATCCATTTGATTTGCGATCCATTTAGAGTGACAGGCACCTTCTCTTTGAAATGAATGTACTTTGGGGCACAAGAGGCTATGGCAGCATCGTTCACATGTTAACGTGAATTAACGGGGTCAGGTGCTTAAGGCAGTGGATGGGAGTTTGGACAGGGATTAGTGAAAGCACTAATTCTGTAGCATAGAGTCCTTCTACCAGGGCCTTATGGGGCAGGGAACCTATTGTGATGAGAACGCTCAGGGCAGCAGGAGCCAAGGGGGAAAGCAGAGAAGAGACAGGTTGTACATTATCAGAATTTTGCCAAGCCAGCTTTCTGTTTGACACGGGAGGAAAGTATTCTCTTTCAACTTCCTACATCACATAACCCCCACTCGCTTCATTTAGGCTGAGATTCTGGGTCTAGGCATTTAGGCTGGTGGTTCTCAAACCTATCAGACCTGATACCTGCTCTTCAGTACATTTATGACACGTCTTTACTATCCAGAAAGTAAAATTCATAGATAATATACCAGCCTACACACCTGATTCTAAAAAGAAAGCAGAGTTGTAGGATGACTGTAACATTAAGGAAAAATAATAGTGAAGGAACGTGTAATAAGACAGTACACTCCATGAGCCAGCAAGTGCTTGGGGACTGATGCTTGCTGAGGACAGCACTGTGGAGGGCTGCCAGTCTTGTGGGCGGGCCCTTTGTAGGCATCAGTGACATGATTCCTAGACATTCAGCCAGCAGCCCTCCATAGAACTCTGAGCCAGGCAGGGCCCTTCCTCAGCTTATACGGTATCCTGTTCATAGATGATACGCTGTTAAAGCTATGAGTATATTTCTGTGGTTGTGTATAAAATGCAGTCGATTCTAATCCCAGGTCTCCACAAATACGGGTTTTGCCTATAGGAGTGTGCACAGGACATTTCAAGGCCAGGTGTGATGTGGAGCGGTTGTTAGTCGTGAGGGACTTACTTGAACATAGCAGGGCGTCCGGCACCTTGACTCTAGCCTGCTAAAACTGGCAGCTCCTGCCCCACCCTGCCCAACTTCATTAAGAAAAACAAAAGTCACCT
This sequence comes from Bos mutus, assembly GCF_027580195.1. Classification (NCBI taxonomy): domain Eukaryota; kingdom Metazoa; phylum Chordata; class Mammalia; order Artiodactyla; family Bovidae; genus Bos; species Bos mutus. The sequence goes on from NC_091635.1 coordinate 37,233,609, forward strand.
CCACAGATTTTCAGAACTGCTTCTCGTGAGCACTGTTGTTTTAGGCTTCCATGGGCTCCCATGGTAACCTAACCCCTTTAATTACTGTTTCTATGGGGAATTATTTGATGAGCCCAAAGAACTGGTACATGTTTAGAATTATAAATAGTCTCCAAGTCAGGAGCTGCCTGTACTCTCAGTTATTGAGTCATACCTGTTGTTGGGAATTTGGAAATTACAGATTGTCCGTGGAATTTTTGCTTCTGAAATTGGCACTTTACTGACAGGTTTTAAAACTGTAAGGTAGTAAATCACTTATAATAAGATCTGCAGTTAGAGTCCTTTCAGATCTGGGCTGAGCTGTCCTTGGTAGTGCTGTGAGATGCTCAGATGCGTAATTTCTCTCCCTTTCCTTGGGGGTGGAGATGGATGGTGTTCCTTGATCGGTACTTTATCCTCCTTTTATAAAGAAGCTAAGTTAGAGATGTTGAGAGCTTTTTGTTTTTTTTAATTCTCCAAAGCTATCGCAGTTGTCAGGGTGTGACCCTGATTCTGGAGGGGAGGAAGATGGCTGAATGATTGGTCCTGCCTGACCACCTCCATGGGTTTTACCCTCATCTTGAACTGTAACCCTGAGGCAGGTTTCTATGGAGTAGGACCTGAGAAAGGTTAGCATGGAGGGCAGGGCTCGGCGCAGGGAGAGTGGCCGCCTAAGTGCTGCAGCAGGGTCCACGTCTGCCTCGCAGATATGCCGGCTGTCCAGGTGTCTGAGGTCAGGACTGCCCTCTGCAGTGTGCAGATAACTAGCGTAACTAGTCTTCTCCCATTCACTCCCATCCGTCTTCCTGCATTCACTCAAGAATGAAATTTGCTGGAACATGGGGCTCTGTTGTTCACATCCCTGTGTTACTAAAATCCAGGAGCCCAAGTGTGCTTTTGGATGGGTGTTAGAGAAGGTTTAACAGTCATACCTCCAGTTCTGAGAGAGCATGTTGCTGGTGGGCCTGTTTGAGAAGCTGCAGTGGCATTTCCACAGCCTGTGTTCACGGCTTTGTGCCCACAGCTCTCATGAAGCTGCAGTCGAACTTTTTTGATTCTACCCAAGACACATACACGGGAGTTGGTTCTGCAAATCCGAGATGAGGAATGACACTGCTTTGAACATCCTCCAGTGGATTCTCATTGAAGGTCTTTCTCTTGCAGGTGGCCCCGACAACCAGGTCCACTTTGAAGGGTACCAGGTGTCCAATCAATGCATGGCCCTGGTCCGAGATGAATGCCTGCTGCCCTGCAAGGATGCCCCTGAGCTCGGCTATGCCAAGGAGTCCAGCAGCGAGCAGTACGTGCCTGATGTGTTTTATAAGGTAAAAGTGCGATGGTACCAGAAGAGAGAAGTGGATGGAGAGCAGTGTGGACGCTGACCTGTCCTGGACGTTACTAATTTTGGTGCATTCTGGCCATGGGTCCACCATGGTCGTCTAGAGGCCAGCTTGTGGATAAGGAATCTGTACCTTTTCCAGGGCTTTTGTTGACTATGCAGGATTGTGTAGTGTCAGGGCTTATAAGCAGAAGTGGGGATGCTGCACACTGAGGTTGGGGTGCATAACAAGTGAGACCATTGCAGCACAGACTCTCTCAGTTTCTGAAAAGGAGAATTGGCGCCTGTGGGCCTCAGCAGGAGTGAAGGTTGGAGCTGCCTGACAGAAGTGGGGCCCTCCTGAGGAGATCCAGTCATCCATTTCTAAATCTGTTTCCTGTGAAAGCTATAAAAATGACTTTTATTGAAAACTGTAGGGACTTCCCTGGTGGTCTAGTGGTTAAGACTCTGGGCTTCCATTACAGGGAACACGGGTTCCATCCCTGGTCCGGGAGCTGAGGTCCTGCATGCTGTATGGCGTGCCACACCCCTGCCCCCTCCCAATAAAGAAAGCTGTGATCTGGTTTGGACAGTCCGCGTTGGGTACTTTCCTGGAGGCTCGTGACCTGGTTCCCGTCCTGCTCGTGGGAGTTGTTCGGGGTCACAGTCGGGCTCTGTGCCTGCTCCCCGTCCTGGGCAGACTCCAGTTTCCCTCCGGCACTGCTCTTCCTGGAGGAGCCTTTATTTCCTGTGGTGCAGGGCTGCTTTCGTGTCTGAGAAGTACCTCGTCTCCATTGCTGAAGGATGTTTTCACCACGTAACCAGTTGTAGGCTCACCGTTCGGCTTGTGGTCTCACTGCACTTAGGCCACAAAGACTTGCTGGCAGAAGGGGCCTGGAACCAAAAATAGGCAAGCAGTGAAAGCCCGTAAGAGTGACGAGCCAGCTTCTTTAAAATGATTTGATTCTTCTAGCATTCTTTTTGTATCAGTGTGTGCAATGACTAGACACTAAACAGTGTCTAGTCATTTTTCTGTTTGTTTTTATTGTTCCAACAAGGCTGTATTTTTAAATAACTTTATTGAGATGCAGTTTGCACATCACACAGTTCACTGATTTGAAGTGCCCAGCTCAGGGGCTCTTAGGATATTTGCAGGGTTGCGTAGCCATCACCACCATCTAATTTTAGAACAGTTTTGTCCCCCAAAAAGAAGCCCTGCATCGTTTAGCAATTATACCCCAGTCCTCCCAACTCCTGACAACCACTGATTTGCTTTCTCTGGTTTCCTTGATGGAATCCTACAGTGTGTGGTCTTTTGTGACTTGACTTTTCACCACTTATAGTGTCTCATGGTTCATCCATGCCTGCAGTCTGCAGTGCTTCATTCTTTTCATTGCTGAATAGCATTCGGTGCCAAGGACACACCCTACTACCTATGGGACATGTCAGACACCCAGGAGAGCGCCCAGAGCTGAGGGGCTCCAGGGCCTCATCCTGGTGGTGACTTGAAGGCTAGACACTACATGATTGTGACAAAGACTTCACCTCCTCAGGGATTACAAGTGGGGCTGAGACTGTCTGAAGCTGTATCTTTCTTGCTGTGGGCGTCTGTGGCAGTGGGTAATGTGCAAAGGAAAAATACGAGAGCCTGAGGGTCTTGTCCCTGCCCCTGGTCTCCCCCTCAGCTCTTTGGAATGAAGGTCTGCCTTCTACTTTTGAATCTGAGCTTCTGCATGGTCTGAGGGTAGTGGGGGCAGGGACTGTCATTGTGCCAGGAAGGCCGGGTCACTGTGGTAGCAAGCAACCTGTCTTTGCTCTGTAGCAGCCTGTCAGGAAATGCTCGCTGAGCAGGCAGGCCTCGATGCTGTATCTGCTCCTTTCAGCTGGTGGCAGTGAAGAGACACAGTGAGGCTGGCCTGTGATAGCTCGCTCAGGCGTCCCCTCAGATTTGTGGGACAGTAAGGAGCTCTGGGAAAGGGTTCTCCATATCATTCTTGAAAGGAAACACTTCCAAAGAGTCTTGATTAAGAATTCTGTTGTCTTTTCTCTCCTGTGGTGTTCAGTAACAATTTCTGGCTTGATAACACAGATTTTGCCCTTACACAAATTCTGTGTGCATCAGGTACTCTGAATAAATACTCTTAAACCATTATTAAACATTCACACGTCAAAATCACACCATGCTGGGAACCACTGTGAAAGTTTGATCTTCTCCCCAAAAGTTCCTGTCTTACAAGATATGTCTGTACGGCATGTTTCGGAATGCAGAATGGCTCACTTACAGACCCTAAGACCTGGCGGTCCTGCTAGTTGTGGTCCTGAGCCTTCTGGGGACAGCTTGCCGGCCTGGGGGCAGTGGTGGGGCCTGGTGTCTTCATGGAGAGCTGCTCCCCGTTAGCCGCAAGTCTGGCGTCTTCATGGAGAGCTGCTCCCCGTTAGCCGCAAGTCTGGCGTCTTCATGGAGAGCTGCTCCCCGTTAGCCGCAAGTCTGGTGTCTTCATGGAGAGCTGCTCCCTGTTAGCTGCAAGTCTGATGCCTTCATGGAGAGCTGCTCCCTGTTAGCCGCAAGTCTGGTGTCTTCATGGAGAGCTGCTCCCCGTTAGCCGCAAGTCTGGTGCCTTCATGGAGAGCTGCTCCCTGTTAGCCGCAAGTCTGGTGTCTTCATGGAGAGCTGCTCCCTGTTAGCTGCAAGTCTGGTGCCTTCATGGAGAGCTGCTCCCTGTTAGCTGCAAGTCTGGTGTCTTCATGGAGAGCTGCTCCCTGTTAGCTGCAAGTCTGGTGTCTTCATGGAGAGCTGCTCCCTATTAGCTGCAAGTCTGGTGTCTTCATGGAGAGCTGCTCCCTATTAGCTGCAAGTCTGGTGTCTTCATGGACAGCTGCTCCCTGTTAGCCGCAAAGGCCTGTGAAGCCCAGCGTGCCCAGTGCACGTGCATACATCGCTCCAAGGCATCAGGCTGCCATCTCTTTTCTTTCCCCAGAATTTTAAAAATTAAATACTGAGTAGATATAAAAGATTATTTATAAAACATGTTTAAGAAATTTAAAAAAGCAGAAATACTAATTCCCAGAATTAAGAACCAGAACGTTCCTGTGGCCTCTGAAGTTGCTGGGTCTTCCTGTCTGCTTCCAGAAGGAGTGCAGTATGACTTCCTTGCTTTTCTTCTAGTTTTACCTCCTATGTATGTTTTCCTAAACCAGGTACTGTGAGTTTTACATGTTGCTGCACACAGTAGACCCAAAACTGTGCTCTTGTGTCCTCCAAGCTAGGCCACATTCCCTGACCCTGGAGCAGCCTGAGACCTACCTGTGTGTGGCCATTGTGTTGCCTTGGCACGAGTCCACTGTGAGCAGAACGCCATGTGAGGCACCGTGCTCCACAGCCTCGGGCCCAAGTCCTGCTCACCATTCCGACATCCATGGGGCGTTTTCTTGAGCTGTCATTGTGCCATCCTGATCATAAGTGAGGCCAGGCTCCTTTTTCTTCATTTGTTTGCTCCGTCCTGTCTCCTGTGATGTGCTGGTTGTATCTGTTTCCTGTTCCTCCCTGGGTGGTTCAGTCTTCTCCCTGCCTCTGACTGTGTCAGGAGGGTGACACCTCTGCCTCTTCTCTTCCGTGGTGTCATTGAAGCAGAAAGCTTACATTTCCATGTGGTCAGCTTTCTACGGTTTGGCATTTTGAATCATAAAGAAAATCTGTTATCTTGTCTTCTCTAAGGTTGGTGGTTTTAAGTCCACATAGGATTGCTTCACGGAGAAGGCAATGGCACCCCACTCCAGTACTCTTGCCTGGAAAATCCCATGGACAGAGGAGCCTGGTAGGCTGCAGTCCGTGGGGTTGCTAAGAGTCGGACACGACTGAGCGACTTCACTTTCACTTTTCACTTTCCTGCATTGGAGAAGGAAATGGCAACCCACTCCAATGTTCTTGCCTGGAGAATCCCAGGGACGGGGGAGCCTGGTGGCTGCCGTCTATGGGGTCACACAGAGTCGGACACGACTGAAGTGACCTAGCAGCAGCAGCAGCAGGATTGCTTCAAATGTGTGTTCCAAGGTAGGGGCCCAGTTTTCCTCTCAATTTATTGTAGCCATATTCTGTGTGAACACCATTTATTGGGAAAACTGTCTTTCTCTGTTGATCTGTGGTGCTTCTCCATTAGCAGTCATCTCTGTGATCGTGGCCTCACCTCTGTCCTCTCTTCTGTCCCCTGGCTGGTGTTGCTCAGCACCAGTACCTCGCTGTTCAAGTCACTGTAACTTCACTTTTCTCCGATCTGTTGCAGCCCTGCCCTGCTTATCTCCCCAAGCCCGGACTGTTCCTGACCCTCCCCTGCCGCTTGTAGACTTCAGGACCAGCCTGCAGGTTTCACCCAGATGTGATTCTCCCTCTCTCTCTCTCCCTCTTTCTCTCACGCACACAGAGACACACACACAGACACGAGCGATACCCTTGACGTCCCTCAGAAAGTCAGGATTTTTCCACTGAAGGTTTTGTCCGTTGCTTGTTGGATTGTTCCCGGGCACTTTGTGGTTTCTGCATACTGCAGTGAGCACCGCTGGGCAGTTCAGCTCTCTGTTACTTGTTCCTCTAATTTGTACATGTGTTCTGGATTCTCTGCATTATGCAGGAGTGATGATTGTTCCCTTCGTTTTGGCTCCTTGTGCTGGCTAGGGCTTTTGGAAGAGTTGAATAACCAGTGCTTTTGTCTGGTTTTTAAAAAGATGTGTTTTCAGGATTTCATCATTAACTGTGAGTTTGCTGTGGGGCTTTTTTGTGTGTTGTTTCTTTGTACCCTTTATCATGTTGGAAATTTGCTGTTTATTTCCATGTCTTGTAAGTTTCCTCCCCTTAAGAAGAGAGCTCCCTTTTGTCCCGGAACATATTATTTCCTTAATCATGCTGCTGTTTTCTTAGATTGCTTATGTGCCCGTTAGTGAGAGCAGGCTAGAAGGGCTTCTCAGAATTGTTTATAGCCCTGTAGGAGTTGACACACTCATTTCTCATACATTTCAGGAAAATATCAGTTTGAGCAAAGAGACCTATGAAAGCAAACATTTAAGTAATCCTTTTAGTCCTCCTGTGGGCTTTGGGGTTGATTTAAAATATACCTTGTAAACAGGACACATACTCGTGTTTGTCTAAGGCTGTTCATCATGGTGTTATCTGTGGTAACAAAAACTTAAAGCAATCTAAAAGTCTAGTAACGGGAACATTAAATTATAATACATCTATATGGTGGGATATTCTGTGATCACTAAAAATGTGTGTTTGAAAATTATGTGAAGATATGCGATAAAACTCGTGAAGTAAGATTTAAAACGTATCTGTATGGGACTTCTCTGGTGGTCCAGCAGCTAAGACCCTGCTCTCAATGCAGGGGGCCTGGGTTCGGTCCCTGGTCAGGGAACTAGATCCCACAAGCCACAACTAAGACCTGGCGCAGCTCAGTAAATAAATATATTTTAAAAATAAAATGTGTCTGTATGTATAGTAAAAATCCCAATTCCTGTAGATGTTGGTGCATGTATGTACACACATTTGTGTGTGGGTTCACACAGAGGACAGGGCTGGAAAGCTTGAGGGTCCACCTTTGTCTGCAGCTCTGATCTGTTTGTCCTGGGAAGCTCTGTGGAGCCAGTGAAAGAATGGCCGGGGAGCACCTTCTGTCAAGGTGGGAAGAGGTCCCCGTGTTTTGAAGTTGGATGCGGTGGGACAGGAAGGAAGGCAAGAGGTGCCAACCAAGAGTGCCTCTTCGGGGTTATCTGCCAGGACACCTCAGGTTAAAGCCCAGGAAGTAGAGGAGAGAAGGTGGACTGTTCAGTGGACGAGGAGGGTCTTAGAGACCCCAGGGAATGCTGCTCTGAGGTGGCTGCCCAGGCAGGGGGGTGGCATGGTGGATTCTCCCGGTATGAGGGGCTTGTGGCCTCAGTGATGAGGATCTGGAAGAGCTGACAGGTGGCTGTGGTGGGGAGGAGAGAGCACACAGGCAGCTGGGGTGTCGTGGCTATGGAGGGGACCAGCACTCTCTGGAGGCCTGTGGAGTCCTCTCTGTCCCACCCATCATTTACCCACCTGTCTTCAGCCCAACATGGGTTTGTCCTAGCATCTGGCACTGACTAGCTGTGCTTTGTGACTCATCCGGAGCTCACTCCGTGTGTGTTCTGAGTTACCTGGGACATTCTGAGCAAACCAACAGCATTGTTTTGTCAAAAGTTAACCTATATTTCACGGGTTTCACGTGGCCTCCCAAAGTTTCCCCGAGAAGGCTACAGGAGGCTGTGCTGCAGACCAGCCCTGTGCTCGTCCGCTCACCCACCTGGGCCCTGCCCTCAACACCCCATGCTCTGACCTCGGGACCCCGTGCTCTGCACTCACTCTGTCCCAAGTCTCTTGTGTGCATTGCTGTTTTCTCTGTGAATTGCCTCTCTGTTCCCTGAGGTATTTGTAAGGCGATTCATCATTTTTGTGTTCATTTATGAGGGGTCTTTATACGTAAACCCTTTGTCATATATATCATTTCTTTAACTTTACATACAAAGGAAGTTTTAACATTTTCTGATTCAGAGATACCTTAATCTTTTTAAATTGTAATTCCTGCTTTGGTCATCATACTTAGAAAGTAATTCTTTACTTTATTTAAAGCTATCTATTTACTTATATTTTCTTTTAGTGCTTTTTGATTTAATTTTGTATTGAGATTTATAATGTTTATCCATTTATCTAGTTTCATAATACAGTTTTATATTTGTTAGGGCAAGACTCTGCACTGTTCAACTTTTTTAAGCAAATGTTTTATTTTTTGCCTATTTATTTTTAAAACTTTCTTTTATTTTTGGCTGTGCCACTTGGCTTGCAGGATCTTAGTTCCCCAACTAGGGATTGAACCTGAGTCCTGGCAGTGAAAGCACCAAGTGCTAACAACTGGACTACCAGGGAATTCTAGACGAGTGTTTTCATCACAGGAGATTGTGTTTGCCTCCAGCATTATTCAGGAAAATGTATCAAGGAACCAAGAAATTGCCAGCAAGAGAAGAAACTGAGCAACATCCCAGTCTAGGGAGAGGGATTCTGTGGCCTCTGAGACCTGTGAGCTTGGCTTTCATTCTTTCCATTGAGCTGGAGATGACAAGTCTGTCGTCAGATCCCCACGAGGGTGGAAGTAGGCTGGACATGCACACCCTTGGTGGCAGGGCTGCGGAGGAGCAGAGCCCGAGTCCTGGTACTGAGATCTGGAGTCTGAAGTGGACACAGCTGCTGTGCCACCTGCCCTCTGCCCCTCCTGGCTGTTAGATCTCGGGCAGAGCAGCTTGTCCTCATACCCCTTTGTGCCCTCCGTGTGCTCTGGGGCCCGCTGGGTGCATCCACACACTGTCAAGCCTGGACCAGGCTCTGCTGGTCTTTTGTTGCTAACAAGCGCTCTTTAGGTGCTTATCAACTGGACTGCTTCCTAATGGTAATTCTTTAAGAGACTTTGTCCTGAGAATGTTGTTTTTTCTTGCTTTATCCTGTGAAGTCTCAGATCAAGGTGCTAGTTTCACTTACTGTCTTCTTGCCAGTTCTTTAAGGAGAAAAGCAATACATTAAGGATTTCATTCACCTTTTCCAAAGCAAGCTGGTGCCACCCAGTCAGTGGACTTTGCTGTTGTCCTGGCACAAAGCCTGCTTGCCTCTGAGCTAACACAGACAGAGATCCCTAACACAGACAGAGATCCCTGGATTTCTCATTGACGTTTCGTAGACGTGACCGATGGGAGGTAGCGAGGCATCAGGGACCTCGATTTCTGACTCTCCCAGTGTCTTGCTCCAGGTGGAGATAAAACTGCTGACACTTTGGTGGCTGCCAAACTTAGAATTAAGATGTCTTCCTCCTAGTGTATTCTGCCTGACATTTGCTAACGCCCATAAAAAGTAATTGCCTTTTAAAATGGTGTGTGGGGCTAGGGCTTGGCTGGCAAAAACATTTGCGTGAAAGCATGGGGGAGAGATAGAAGGTACCTGCTTTTCCTCCAGGGAAGAGAGGGGGATGCAGCACCTTTATTTTCTTGGGGAGCAGAAGGGTACAGTGGGGTAGTTAAATTTGAAAGAGAATCGCATGACACAAAAAAAAGAGAGGGGGGCATTTAGCAAGAAACATCCCTAGAGGGGAAGATTAAAGCGAACAGGTGCTGTGAAAATGTCTCTGCATATTAGAGCTTAATTAGATTTGAAGATGAATTCCAGACGGGCTAATTATGTGTGAGTTGTTGCAGGTTGTTTCTTGTAGGGGCAAGCATGTATTTTTGGAAATGGTGATGTAGTTTGATTGGGTTTGATTCCCGCCTCCTACCATGTTTCCTCCATTGAAAAACTACCACTTTTGGGGCCCAGGACCCATTCAGCAAGCCTCATGTCTTGGGCTGCCAGTGTCAAAGCTGGTAGAGCCACAGAAAGCCAAGCCTACTCCATATGCTGCAGCAGTGAGCATGCGGAAAGACCAAAGATTCTTGCCCAGGTGGAGGGGACAGGATTCCAGCTTCCAAGGAGGGCGGACAGACAGAACGGGCATTGTTTCCAGGAACCTGTCCTCTGCTGGTGCTCTTATTCCCTGTGTGGCTGGTTAGATGTGTTTGCTTAGATGTATTTGAACCAGTTTCTGGAAGGGCAGAGGGGCACATGCTTGCCAGCAGCTCTCTGGGTTGTGAACCGAGAAAAGGTGGGTAATCTGAAATGTGCTATGGACCAAAGAGTTTAATATCTGGAAGAAAAAAAAAGGAGCAGGGCTGCATGGAGCCTCTAGACTTCTGGTTAGGATAACAGACTCAGTTTAACGTAGGACAGCCTGTGAATGTTGTCTCAAAAGACGGCATGGGCCTCTGACTTCCCCAAAAGGTGTGATGTGCTGGGGTGGCACTGCGTCACCTGCATGCCCCAGGGAGATCTGCTTGGCATCCATTAGGGTCTGAGAGCTTTAATAAACATAAACTTTTATGTAAGGTCCCATAATTGGAAATTATGGATGTCTAATTTATATATGACTCAATGAATGATTTATATAATGTTAAGTGATGAGTTAGATAGAAAATATGACCCTCTCTTGCAGAATCTTTAATGAAAAGCGTTGGTTCTTATGAATTTATTTCGAGAGCTCTGTTTGAACTCAGCATGTTTGACATAAATCAGATCTAATTGTCATTTTATGATTAATGAACATATGCTGGCCATTTTTCCCCATAATTAAACTTTATGTTCCGTGCATCTGACAAAGCAAAACAAGTTTAGACTTTGACAGATTGGTGGTGGGGTTTTCATGTTTGCATAGTAGTATGTGTACTCGTGTGTGTGTGTGTGTGTGTGTGTGTGTGTGTTTATTAATGTGTAAGGATTAAGTTTCCATGAAGTTGGGTTTTCCAAAGGTGTGAGGGAGGTTGTTAAGAGTTAGGATTCAGGTGAGAGACTGGGAGAGCTTATAGAGAAGGTGGGGTGCACAGATGCAGCCTGAGGGGCATTGTTTCCAGGAACCTGTCCTCAAGGGAGCTGGGGTCTGTCTCCCACAGCTTCAGCACCAGGCTGAGGGGCGGAGACACCTGTGGCCAAAAGCAAGTCTACTTTCTTGAGTCGTGGCCTCCAAGAAATGGTGGAAGGTAGAGTCATTGCAAAAATGTGCACATTTTCCTCTCTGCTTTTCATACACTTCAACAGGAATTGTAGTAATTTAAGGAGTGAGACAAGCTTGTGGACAGAAAACCCATCACAGGTCAGCACTCACACCCTGGACCTTTGTCTCCTGTTTCAGGACATAGACAAGTTTGGCAACGAGATCACCCAGCTGGCCCGCCCCCTGCCTGTGGAGTATCTGATCATAGACGTAAGTGTGTGTCATCTCCCCGCGGAGGTCAGGACAGCTAGGGGAGGCCTTGAGAGGGCGCCGCTTGAACACCTGCCCCTCTGCCTGCGCAGAATAGCCACCCAGAGATGTTTGAGTCACTGAGCTCCTGGCATCCCTGAAAAGCTAGAAACCTTAAGGGCTTTTCGTTTTTTTTTCCCTTAAAAACAACTTAAGGGGTTAACTTCTCCCAATCTACAGTGCAGCAGAGGACCGCCGACTAGGCCAAGCAGCCCCAGAGGTCAGCGAGCCTCTCCCTGGCTCTGTGCGCAGGTTCTGCCCTGGCCACAGCAGCCGCCACAGCCAGGCCCATGATGGGCTGCTGCAAGTCGATCCGTAGGGAACACAGCCGTGACTCTGCCCTTGAGTGAAGGGACAGCATGGTCTCTGGGAGGGCACTGTAGGAGCCAGGAAGGCACCTGGTACTGGCACACCATCCCCAAGCCTTGGCTCCTTTCTGGAGGTGTGCTCTGCTCACGGAGATGTGGTCGTGGGCAGAGGGCAGCACATGCTGCAGGACCAGAGCCTGATGCATTTGCTGCAGTCTGTGCTCTGTCCTGTACAGGGTACGGGAGGTGGCTCGTTTCCTAACTGCTGCCTGCCAGAATGAATTCAGGCCGCATTTGGACTAGGACAGGCATGTGATTCAGGCTGTAAAGTATCATTGCATTTGGAGCAGCGGGTCCCTGTGAGCTGAGCCCGCCAACGCTCCATTCCCACTGACAGCTCCCGAGAACATATTTATTACCTAGGCCATAAAGGCATCTGCTTTTTAGACTACCTAGGGTGTAATTAAGATGAAAACAGATTGATGGAGCATACACTTAGGGGGAGTCTGCATGATTTAAAGCCAGCTTCCTGAGGTCTTCTTTCCCAGTGGCCTCCCCACCCGTTTCCTTTCACGAAGGAGCTAAGCTCTTGCCTTAGTGCTGTTGCAGTACCATTTGGTTGATGGGGAAGCATTCCACCCTGTGATACTCACGTGCTCTCTTCCTGTGGAAGGAGGTTGGAGCAGGTGCCCAGACAGGCGTGCTCACTCCTCACCCGGCCCCAGACCCCCACCTGATCAGCACATTCAATGACTTTAAATAAGCCTCGTGGCCAGGCAGCCGTTCAGGCCTTCTGTGGAGGTGCTTCGCATGTAGGGGGTTGTCTGCCAGGCAGGCTGGGTGGGGACAGGGCTTGAGCACAAAATAAAGTGCTTGACACCCTGCATCCTCTCCCCTGGGTTTCTGGGATAGTCAGACTGCCATGTGAACTTGGCTCTGAAGTTCTCCAAGGGGCAGTTACAGGTCTAACAAATAGTTCCCTTGATTCCACATTTACTTACTAGTGGGTCTTCTGTTGTTGCCGGTCCACTCCTGTATCTGCCTTCCAAAGGGAGGGGTGTGAGCCCACCACAGGCCTTGTCTCTGCAGTGAGGTGGCCCCTCTGCCATCTCTAGAATCATGATGGCAGCTGAGACTGAGCCCCACGTATGCTGCCCATTTTGCGGGCTCCATATGACTGGGCACACTTGATCCTCACAGAGCCTTAGGAGGCATGGGCTGTCCGATCTCTGTATCTCTCAGATGAACCAAGCGAGGCCTCACAGTAGGACTTGGCGCTGTGCTGAGTTCACACCCTGTGCCCCGAGGCCACGTGGTCTCATCCATAAAAGGCAAGCAGGGCTCGAGTGAAGGAGCTGCTGACGGCTCAGCTTACTGTCACAGCGCTGGCACGGGCACAGCGGGTCCTGGGCCAGCCAGCCTGGCACAGCTCGCTGCCTTCACTGATGCAGAAAACAGGCCAGAACCACATTTTCATTCTTTAGAAATAGTCCCGAAGGAACCAGAATAGCTGTGCTAAATCTGGACGAGGTGTAATCTGCTGCTAGTGTCATATTGCAGAGGAAGAGCTGCGTCAACCAAAAGATGGCTGATGGTGGTGCACACTTGGGTGCGTTTGGGGGGAGGGGCACCTGCCAGGAGGAATGAGAAACTGTATTTGTATTGATTTTTGCACATTTGCCATTGTCCCTGTAGCTTCTATTGATTTTGAATTTTAAATGCCCTCTGTCATTTCTGAACCACGTCTGAGGCCCTGCAGGGTTTCAGCCCCCGCTTTGGACGCGAGCTCCTGGCTCCAGCCATCTTCAGGGGAGAGCCATGCCCTGTATCTCCCCAGCCTGGCCTCTCCTCTTGCCTGGTCATGCCCTGGCTCCATGGAGTGGTGCCTGGGAATTGGAAGGGGCCTCAGCCAGCTCGCTGGAGGGCACCATGGCTTTCAAAACCATCAGGAACTGGTTCTGCACTTGCCCTCCAGACATGGTGGTGGGAACAGCGTTGGCTCCTGAGATGGCGCTCGTGCCTCTGTTCTTTCCCGTGGCCCACCCTCTAGCTCCCCCTTGGCAGCAGGAGAGCAGCTGAGAGGCCGTCCCAGTGGAGATGGAGTTAGGAAACTGCCCACGGGTACCACAGTCTTACCAGATATGAAAAATGAGTCTTTAATTGCCTCTGAGAGTCACAGTTTCAGAATTTTCATTTAGGGGCTGTCCTAAGAGCTAAGCATCCCATTCAGGGTAGAACAGTTAGGACTTTGCTCCTGTGAGCAGCTCGGGGCTCCAAGGATTGGTGTACTCAGGGCCCACATCCCTGTTTACGACACAATTAATTTATCATGGGTTTGTGTTTTTGTTCATTAGATCACAACAACTTTCCCCAAGGATCCAGTTTATACTTTTTCTATTTCACAAAATCCATTTCCTATTGAAAACCGGGATGTACTGGGTGAGACACAGGTAAGCTCTTTGTCTTTAGAAACATAATTTAAAGTCGCCGCTGCTTGTTTATCTAGTGTCACTATTGTTTTTCCAGAAAGTATCAAGGTTTCTGACTCTCCTCGTTCGTTCTTGTGACAAAGCCTGGTTAGGCTTTTTTCTAAGATACTGCTGATCTCATGAGCCCTCTCCAGGGCAGCGGCAGTGGATGAGCATAGAGGCAAATCCCTCTAAGTCCTCAGGCCTGCGGATTTGCCGGAAGGACCATTCTCAGGGGGCCTGTTTTATTGGTCACTTCAGGTCCTCTTCCAGCAAGGTTATTGATTGTTGGTAAGCGCCGTCTTTTGTGGCGGTGTCTTGCTTTGCTGTGTGCTCTGCCCTCTACCACATCACCTTGCCACGTTTCTCTGGCACCATCCAAACCATGGGGCCTCATGTGGCCTGGCCACCTCGGCTCTCACCTGCACATTAGGCCAGTCAGAACTGCCCTGACTGCCGTGTCCTCACGTCAGTGGCCTGTGAACACACATTCCAAGTTGATCACAGGTGCTGCAGAAATGGGCCTGGTTAGAGAATGTCTGCATTGAAAGTTTCTTCTGAAGCAGTGACTCGTGTCCAGGGCCTCTCTGATACTTTGGTTTCCTCACCGCCCACCTGGCCAGGTGCTGGTGGAGGAGCAGAGCCACTGACTGGGGTAGCACCCTTGAATGTCCTGCTTCAGTCCTGTTGAAAGTGTTAGTGTCATATAATCCCCCTGTCCCTCTGCCGCAATTCCTGTTCCTCACTACTCTGCTGCCGTGGTCAGCAGTGCACCCGGACAGACAGGGCTTCTGCAGCCCCACGTGGCCTTCCCACTCCTACTCTTCCCCAGAGGTGAGTTTGAATGTGTCTCACAGCTGGGTCAGTTTCACAGACATGTTGCTTACACTCTTCCGTAAGTCAGATGTACTGAGTGTTTTCCTGGAAGTTTTCCTCTGCAGCTGTGTTTCTCAATCCCTGGCTCCCAGTAAATGGTTCTAGAAGGAGAGGGGGTGGGCCATCCCTCAGCGCTAAATGTGGTCAGTCTCGTTTTTGTAGGACAGTGGCTCTCCTCTGACTCTGACCTGGGACCAACGGGTGCTTGTGTCTGTCTCCCCCTCCTCCCCCCCTTACCTGGACCTCTAGGATTTCCACAGCCTGGCCACCTACCTGTCCCACAACACCTCATCTGTGTTCCTGGACACTATCTCGGATTTCCACCTCCTGCTGTTCCTGGTCACCAATGACGTCATGCCTCTGCAGGTACGAACCAGGTGGGCTTTCTGTCCTCAGACTGGAGCACTCTGGGCAGCACCGGAGCAGCTAAGGCCCCCTTAACCTGTCCTGTGGGCAGCAGCTTTGCACAAGGACCTTGACAGGTGACTTTCTCAGTTTTAGAGTTTGCACTAGAACAGCTTGTTCAAAAGTGTCTGCCCTCCATGACGGAGGACAAATCATACGGGACACAGAGGCCGCTTAGCTGTGTCCTTCTAAGGGAAGCATTAGAAATCAGCAATTAAAAAATTCCTGTTGGAACAGTTTGAGAATCCCAGCCTCTGCTTCTTCCTGATCTCCCCTTCTCCCGAATCAGCTCTGGTTTATCACCTTGGCCCAGAAGGTTGGCCAACATCCAGGCCCTGGGCGCACAGCTGCACAGTTGGCGTTTTTAGGACATGCTTTGTGGGGAGATGATGGTGAAGTGTTACAGATGGCAGCTGCTTTCTGAGCAGCACAGGAGTAGCAGGTCCAATCAGGAAGCCTCTTGCATGGGTTGTGTTGTGGCTGTCCTTTTACTTTGGCCCTTTTTCTGCCTGAGACCCAAGGAAACGCATTTCTACAAGGAGACAGAGTAGAAGGGCGAGGCCCCTTCCTCCCACTGCTTTTCTGTAGCTGTTCTTGTGTCCTGCTGGGTTGATCTTGTGTTTGTTTTTGTCCAAACTGCTCACTTGTGATACTTGACGTTGGGCATCCTGAGGCTTCACACTAGCTTTGCCTTCTCTGCTTAGCCCAGAGAGTTGCAGCTCCAGTCCCAGGCTCAGCTGCTGCCTGTCTGGTTGGGAAGGTGGTGAAAGCTTAGGGCCTTCTCACTGGAAACTGTGTGCTGTTGTTGTAGTCATCTGTTAGGAAACATTTTCTGAAGGTACTGCCTGAGAGCCCCTGGAAGGCTTTGTAAGTTTCTAATTATAAAAGCTATTTAAAAAAAAAAAAAAAAAAGCTATTTAGTTCCCTGCACTTTAACCCTGGGGTTCTAGGTTGCAAAGTGCACTGAGATATAGACGTGATGAAGACAGAGGACTGAGGGAGGCGAGAGGGACGAGGGTGGGCCTCATGGCCATGGGGCTCCTGCCCGTCTGCCCAGGCCCTCAGGAGAAGGCCTGTGAGCTGTGACTACCTAGGGGTGGAGCAGTCAGCCCAGGAGAGAGAGCAGCACAGTGGTCACCTTGGGGCTCTCTGGGAAGAATTTATATTTTACCTCAATGTAGCATTTGTCTTTATAGACTAAGTGTGTGTTGTTTTGCGTTTCATGTGACGGCCTGGGAGATATTCGCAATTCTCCCTTAAGTGTGTCTTGATATTGGGGAGGAAAAACTTGTGAGCAAGTCTGTCTACTGTCAGTGAAGCGAGTTGGACTCTTCCATTCTGGTTTCTTGCAGGACAGCATCAGCTTGTTGCTGGAGGCCGTGAGGACCAGAAATGAGGAGCTTGCCCAGACCTGGAAGAAGTCTGAGCAATGGGCCACCATCGAGCAGCTCTGCAGTAAGTGTCCTCCCCTCCAGCAACCCCCATGACCAGGGCTCAGACTCCTGCCCTTCAGGCCCCAGTACTTCTTCCTGGGCCCTGGAAACCTGAGCCCAGATGTATCCTGATGGCATCATGGGCAGTGGAACAAGCACAGACAGACCTTTGCTGGGGCCCACAGATGTTTTTGATCACTGTAGCATATGTGTAAAGGCCACACATCTTGGATACACAGTTCTATGGATTTTTGTACATGATTCTAGGAGTAGTTTGAAAGTCATTGTTTTAGGTGAACAGGAATTTCACACTCACCTAAGTGCTGAGCGCAGACAGCTTTTGGGCTCCTCAGGCTTTTGTTTTCCCCTTTCCCCGTCAATCATCAGAGTATTCTTGGTGGAAAAAGAGGAAAAGAGAATAGAACTAGGGGATCTTGTGTCTTCAGAGTGAGAGCCTCCAACCATCAGCCTCCATCCAGCTGCCCCCATACTCCCAGCGCCCTCGCCAAGAGCTCGAGAGGATGGTGACCCTGGTGGCCCTCTGCCCTGTGGCTTTGAGAAGAACTGCAGTGCCCCCTGAAAACACACCTGAAAGTACATATGAAAAAGTGTTTAAACATTTTCTCAGTCTGGAGGGCAGCTACTCGAGCCAGAGTTAGTCAGGAAACCCTCAGTGGAGCCCAGGCCACAGGGAGCCCCGTGGGGTTCTTACTTTCTGTACACTGAGTACCTGGAAGTTCAGGGCTTGAGGAGCCTTGGTATTCATTGTGTTGCTCTTCTGTTTAAATTTTCTTTTTATATGATTCTGACAGCCAAACGGTAAAAGAGCTGAACATGCCATCTACTTCTTGTCCTCACGTTCTGAAACAGAGGACCCAATGTTGTCACCAAATTCCTACAGCCAAGCCCATGGCCTCATGTCCTTGGGTGGACAGTGTGAGGTGCTGGCCAGGGTCTCAGCTCCTGGTCCAGCTCTCCCACGTACTGGGCTCTCCCAGCTTCTGGTGTTATTCTTCAGATGCCTCACACAGAAACATTGACTGCAGCAGCTTTAGTGGTTTGGAGCCCTCTCTCTAAAAAGAGAGCTCCAGAAAGAGCACATGGGGAAGCTGGGAAAGGAGGGTGGCTTGACCAAGAGGTTTTCCTAGATAAGCACTGGCCCAGTTGGGAGAAAAGAAAACCAGATCAGGAAAGGATTTCGTCTGAGCATGTGGTATGCCTTGCCATCCTCACTAGAAACTAATGAAAAGCTAGTGACCCCATAGGAGCTGGGTCCCATTGGCTCCACGCCTCATACTTCTGTTGGGAAGAAACCCAAACCTATGTCAAGCATCAGTCTCACAGCAGCAGGATGGTATGGTCTGGACCCACTGCCTGGAGCCTCTATTGGGAAAGCGCCTGTCACTTTGCTAAAACATGCTGTGTGGTTGTCAAATGCTTTCAACAGATACACTACTCACAGAACTCTGCTCACTACACAGGGGTTGGTAACGTAAATTAGCAATGGAGTACCTTTTGCAGATGCAGAGTCACAGAACGTGAGTGATCTCGTGACACAGTCTACTGATGCCATGTAAGAGCTCTCTGCTGAAAGCTAACACTTTGCCAGAAGAGCTAAATAGATCGTAAAGAAATACCATTGTTCTGGACTGGAAGGCAAGATATTTCTAAGATGTCAGTTTTCCCAAAATTAATTGGTACAGTCTCAATCATCATTCCCCTTTAGACATATTTATTTTGCAAGGGAAGGGAGGGGAAAAAGTTTTAAAATTTATCTGGGGGTGTAGAGGGGCTAGAAAACAATCATGAAAAAAGAAGAATGGAGACTTCTAGGTGGTCCAGTGGCTACTGCTGCTGCTAAGTCGCTTCAGTGTGTCCGACTCTGTGCAACCCCATGGATGGGAGCCCACCAGGCTCCCCCGTCCCTGGATGCTCCAGGCAAGAACACTGGAGTGGGTTGCCATTTCCTTCTCCAATACATGAAAGAGAAAAGTGAAAGTGAAGTTGCTCAGTCATGTCCAACTCTTAGCGACCCCATGGTCTACAGCCCACCAGGCTCCTCCATCCATGGGATTTCCAGGCAAGAGTACTGGAGTGGGGTGCCATTGGGCTCTGCATTCCCAGCGCAGAGGGTCCAAGTTCGATCCCTGGTCAGAGAACTAGAACCCACACGCTGCAGCTAAGAGTTAGCATGCCACGACTAAAGATCTTGTATGCTGCAGTGAAAATCGAAGGTCCCACGTGCCACAGCTAAGACCTGGTGCAGCCAAAGAAATAAAATATTTAAAAAAAAAGAAGCTGGAGGATGTGAACTGTCTGTTTTCAATAGTAAGGCTGCCATGGTTAAAACGGGGTGCTGTTGGCATGAGAATAAATAGGCTGATGGGCCAGATGGAGAGTTGAGAATTGGGTGATAACAAGGCACCTGATTGAGATATACCCTTTTTAGGAAAACACATTGAAGCAAATGGGTATCTGTGTGGGTAAAATGAACTTGGACTTCTGCAGTACACCCCATATATAAAAATCAACACAGGACTTCCCTGGTGGTACAGTGGCTAAGAATCTGCCTGCCAGTGCAGGGGACACAGGAAGATTCTACATGCTGTGGAGCAACAGCCTGTGTGCCACAAATATTGAAGCCTATGAGCTCTAGATCCGGCGAGCTGCAGCTACTGAGCCTGTGTGCTGCAACAGGAGAAGCTAAAAGATTTTTTTTTTTAATCAAAGAAACAAAAAATCAATACAGGCTGGGACATTAGGTCTATCACAGGCTGATAGACCTAGTGGTAAGATCTACAACTGTAAAGATATATGTTAAAAAAAGAGTTGAATATGTTCAGGACCTTGAAGGTAGGACAGAGAAAAACACTGACTAAAAGATTGGTCAGGTGGACTTTATCAGAATGAAACACTTGGGCTCATGAAGAAATGTTGTCTAAAACTTGAAAAGGCAAGGCACAGACTAGGAGAAGATACGCCATAGAAGATGTCCCACAAAAAGCTTCAGTAAGGTCACCATCAGTCATCAGAAAAGTGGAAATTGAATAAGCTACCATTACATGCTGTGAGATGAGATGCAGACTCTGGCTGCATTGCGTGCTCACACACTCCCAGAGCAGCTGGAGCTCTCCCACGCCCTGGTAAGGATGACCCAGCCAGCCCACTGCTACTCAAGAGACAGGCAAACACAAATCCGCACTAAGATTTGTGTTAAGAATATTCGTGGCAGCTTTGTTCACAATAGCTTAAAACTGGCAGTGACCCAAGTGTGCATCAGGAGGGAGACAGATAACCAGAGATGCTCTTCATACCACATACTGCTGCTCAGCAGTGAAAAGGAAGGAGCCACTGACACAGCAGCTGGGCAGGGGCAGTGGGCAGGTGCATGAGTGGCCACAGCTGGCAGCCTTCTGCTCAGCAGACAGCAGCTTTCCTTAGCAGGGCTTTGTGTGTGAGAGAGAGCAGAGGACCCAAGGTGGGGCTCTCAAGCCACGTTTGTCCACGCCCATGGCAGTTGCTTTTCGAGTCCCCTCCTGTCCTGATAAGCAGCAGCTCTCAGAGTGGGGTGGGACAGCTTCCTGTGCAGAATGGATGAATACTGCTTCTCTCCCTACCCCACAGGCACAGTTGGTGTGCAGCTTCCAGGCCTCCAGGAGTACGGAGCCGTCGGTGGCTCCACACATGCCGCCTCGTCCGCCATGTGGGCCTGTCAGCACTGCACCTTCATGAACCAGCCGGGCACCGGCCACTGCGAGATGTGCAGCCTCCCCAGGACCTAGGGCTCCCAGGCCCTGCTGGCGGGACTGGGCCTACCCCAGCCCTCTCAGAAGCCGAGATTGTTGTGACCGTGCCCCACCTCAGCAGCCCTGAAGGCAAGGTGGGGGCGGCTGCCCTGGGGTCCCTGACCCAGGAAGCTTCTCAGCACCAGGCTTCCCTGGAGAGAGGGAGTCAGGCTGGTGCTCTGCGGGCTAAAACCAGTATCCTGGTGGAGGCACGGTGTGGCCTCAACTGGCCGCCCACAGCAGCCCCCACTGTGGTAGAAGGACTAGGTGCCTCTGAATCATCACCTGGAATCGGGGTGGGAGGGCTCGCTGCCACCATCCAGCTTTCTTTTTTCCTTCCTTGGATGCTTTTTGTTCCTGCTCCTGTTCCTGTTTTGGTTGGGAGCTCTTGGTGACCTCTGTACCCTGTTGCTCTGGGGCAGACCCTGCCTGTGAGGGCCACCTCTTCCCCTTCTGGTAGCCATCATGCAGTGGAAATGTGTGGCCAGAGGCTCATGGCCTCCTGTCCGCCTGGTCTGCAGGTGAATCTGCTGCCCGCCCTTTCCTGCTCCCACCCAGCTTCCATGGGGGGGTTTTAAAGTCTGCTTTGGTTGCAATAACAGTTAATCAGTAATTCCTGCCCAGAAGACTTTTATTTATTTTTTTTAAGATAAAAACTGCATAAAAGGGGAGTGAGAGAGACTAGTTTCCACCTTCGTCCCTCCTTTAATGAGTCCCTGGAGGTGTGTGCAGCCTGGGTGAGTGGACGGGGGACCCACAGTCAGGTCTCCTCACAAGTGAACCTCAGTGCCTGAGACTTTCCTGCCAGGCCACATGGCTGGCACAGCTGCAGACCCAGGACCAAGCAGGAGCATGGCAGTGTCCCCCACTGAGCAGGCAGCCCCTCGGGCAGCCAACACTTGACCAGGCCTGCATCGGGTGAGCTGGGTGGCCCCAGGCAGGGCTGGAAGCTCTGGTCCCTTTTGTCCCCACCATTCCTTCTTCTTGTCCTGCCTAGACCCTGGCCTCTGACAAGGCCACATTACAAGCCAGGTCAGGGAGTAGGAACCTGGTTGTAGAGGGCTGTGGAGCTGCTGCTGGGTCGTCAGAAAGTGGGTACTGTGCTGAGGTGTGGGTACAGACCATCCCAGGACAAAGGTTGTGGTCAGACCTTGCACGTGCTCTAGGGTCCTGCATTTCTTCTACAGCTGGGTTCCAATCTGGCCCTTCCCCAGGAGCTGTGGACATCCTGATGCCTCTTTGCCTTAAAAAAAACCTGTATCTCTGAGCTGCACTGCACTCATCCCCGGGAGAGGTGGACCCAGACACAGGCTGCTTGAGGACTTCGTGTCTCTGTCCTAGGGCAGGACGCAAATCTATGTGACCCTCCCTCGCCCTTGGCCTGTGAACAGAGCACACCTGGGTGTTGTGTTTATTTGTGGCAGGGGTGTGCCTGGCACCTCCGGGTTGACCTGGCATAGGACACTCAAGTGGCCAGTGGGTTGGGCCTGTTCTAGGGGCACGAGGCACAGAGCCCCGTTTCCCCAGCTCATCTGTGGCTGCCTGCCAGAAAGCTGGGCGTGTGTTCTGGCCCAGGTCGCCTGCTCCTTTGATCAGACGTGAGTCTGCAGGGGGAGCAGGAGTGCGCTAACCTCAGACCTCACGGCCCCCACCGTTCCTCCTCCTCTTGTTCTGGTCTTTACCTTCTCTTCGACCAATATCCTGCTCACCCTGAAGTTCTGGCATCTGCATAGTTCATTTCCGTCTGTCTTTTAGCTAAAGAAAAAGTGTTGTGATTTCTCTGCTTCTGGTTTTGAGTCACTCTTTGTTCAGTAATGCACTTTATTGTCCAAAGACAGTCAGGGGTCAGCATAAGGAGCGGGGGCACCCTGCCAGCAGACTCAGGCCCAGGCAGCTTAGCCATCTCCTTTTACACAAGGGAGGGGGCCCCCAGCCCCACCTTCATCCTACCTGCCCTCATGTGGACACACCCTCTCATGCCACCAGGCACCATAACTCAGCGAAGGGTGACTAGGTGCCCAGCCTCCACTGACCAGTCTGCTCCCCGTGCTCCCACTTGGGTCTTGCAGGTGTGTGTCGGTTGGGTTTGCAGTAGTGTTGCCTGGACTCCAGCCCTGCAAGTGAACCAATAAAAGCACCTGAAGCGACTGTCAGCGCCCCGTTTGTCCTTCCTGGGCCCTGAGGCCTCTCCCTGCCCTGATCCTTGACCTGCCTACCTTGTCGGGTGACTTGATGACTTCCTCTCCACATGTCACTGTCCTTTGCTGATGTGTTTAGAGTATGAAGGATAGAGACCCCCTCCTGCCCAGGCTCGTCGGCCTGTGGTCCCAGCATGATGTCCCTGGGAGGAGCAGAGCCTGGCCTCCTCTGTGCCTTTCCTGTACCCTTCCCACTGTCAGCCATGTGGCTGCTCCTGGCCTTTGGTGGGTCAGGTGCAGGCAGCCAGGCAGCAGGTGAAGGACAAAGGCCAGAAGCCCGTGAACTTAGACAGGTGCGAGGGGAGCAAGGCCTGGAGGGGACATGCTGCCTGGCCTGAATTACTTGTCGAGTGACAGCCTTCACACATACCTAACAGCCGACTGTCCTTTGGCCACTGACCCACTGCTCCTTGAACACATATATAAGAAACGCCACCACTGATGTCCAAGGGGCCCTAGGGTGAGGCAGGCCCAGCTTAGCTTCTCGACTGGGGTGAGTGGCCTCAGCTCCCAGCTCCAGTCCTGTCCCTGAGTTTGCGTGCTTTTACTAGCAGTGTTCTGCCCTCTGCATGGCTCAGGCTGCTGACCTTGTTGGTTCTATGAAGTAATGAGGTTCTGGAATATCCCCCCTCCCCTCGAAATCAAGCAAATGGAAGGTACTGCTTGGAAGTAGAGCTCAGGGTCCTGCCACCCCCTTTCTTGGCACGTTCAACATGTTGGCATTCCATGTTGCTATGAGAAGTGATTGGCACTACCTGTGCATGCTGTGTCCTGTCCCCCCACCACACCCAGTGCTGTCAGTAGTTTGTCCTTGGAAGACGATACAGCTTCCATGTGGCACAGAGACCAACTGACTCCACAGCACGCTCTACTGTCTCACTTCCTGCCACAGGCCTTCTGGGGACACCCACATGAGGGGCTCGGCCTCTGCATCACCCCTGAGCTGGCTAAGCCCCTTGCTCATGTCTGTACTCTCCAGGGCGATCAGCATTCAGGGACCCCTCGCTGTTCAGGATAGACTGTTGATGGTCATAAATCCTTGTAGAGTGTCAGGTTTGCCTGGGTTTGGGGCCAGGAGCCTGCTAGCCCTCCAGAGCCGAAGGGAGTGGGGCAGAGCAGTGATCAACTTCACAGTGCCTGGCCAGTCCGGGCTGAAGCAGAGTGGTGAGGCCTGACTGGCTTAGCCCATCTCCTCGAAGTCCACTTGCCCATATGGTCATTTTCTCTGGGACAATCTCAGTGTAGTTCCCTTGGAGTTGGAAGTCTGGGAGGATCAGAGTAGAAATTGGTATGGACACATCACCCACAAGGATTGGTGGTCATAACACAAGCCAAGAACACATTGCACTCGGAGGTGGGGGTTGTGGGGGGGCGGGTAGAGGAGGAATTCAGAGTGGTGTGTCTTGAGAGGAGTCCTCACTTCTAATTCCAAAAGCCAAGCAGGAGCTGGTCTTAGGGCAAAGGACAAACTGCAGATGGTGCACTCATGCTGGGTCCAACCCAGAAGCACAGTGGCTGTCCACTGCCCTAGGGGTTGAGCACCAACCTCAACAAGGGGGGTTAGAACTTGTGCCACTGGTTTCTTGTTTGGTAGGTAGATCAGCCTTGGTGAGGTCAGTTTAACTCAAGCCGGGAAAACACTTGGCTGCTGGGCCCCTTCAACTTGGCCTGTGGCCACACCCCTGCAGATGCCTCTTTCATTCCTAGATGTTTGGCCTTGAGAGGAGTGTAACTGACCTATCTGCAAACATCTTTCAGTGTCACTCTGAGCTCAGTCTCTATTCAGAGAACTCTTGGGCCATCTGATCAGACCTTTCCCCAAAGCCGTGGAGGATAGGGTTAGGGAGAAGAGATGTCTTGCCCTGTCTTCACCCTGACTGCCAGGATGACTACTGGTGAGCTGTACCCAACCCCCTTACCAAGGCCTAACCAGTGGTTTTCTTTATGGTCTTCTGCCCTCAACCCAGAATTCCTCTGGCTTACCCATTTTCCCCACTGTCCAGTCAAACCAACACACCCACAGGCAGTTAAAGCATTAAAGGAAGAGACCCTTCTGTCCATGTTAGGTTCAGAGGCGGCAGTGTCCTGGGGACGGGGTAGGCGTGGATGTGGCTCAGTAGCTCAGAGGGAAGAGACCCCGGCTGCGAAAATGTCAAGACCTGGCGCTGCCCGCCCCCTCCTGGACTTAACAGGCCCAACCCCAAAACGCTAGACAGTCGCTTTAGGAGCGGACTGTCCGCTCGGAGGAGACATGCTATGAGGGGTCGCCGCCCTGGGGGAGCCTGCCCGGCCCTTCGACTTCGGGCGGGTCCAGTGGAGCCCCCGAGTGGAGAGGAGTGGAGAAGCCAGGCCCTCGTGCTTCCCGCGTTTGGCTTTAAACACGTTGGCCCTTTGGCATACAGCTCTGTGTGCGCTAGCTTTATCCCAGCGGCACGAGGGCCCAGCTCCCGCTGAGACGCCCCCGAGACTCGGCGCGCAGCTGCCCCGCCCCCCGGCCCCGCCGTACGGCGGAGGCCGCGCTACGACCTGGGCGGCCGTAAAGCGTAGGGCCCCGCCCCCCGGCTCCCGCGCCGCGAGGCCGAGCCCCCGCCGTTGGCCGGGCTCCAGGGCGATCCCACGATGTCCGACCCCAGGCCGCGGGTCGAATACCTGGCGGGCTTCTGCTGCCCGCTCGGGGGCGTGGCGGCGGGCAAGCCTCGCGTGCTGTGCCACGGGGCGGAGATCTTCCTGTCCACTGGGGGAGAGATGGTCTATGTCTACGACCGGGAGGGGCGGCTGCTGATCGTGAGCACCGGGCACACCGGGGAGGGGCCGGGACTGGGGGCCTAGGGGCTGGGGGGCTGGGGCGGGAGGGATCCCGGGCCCTGGAGGGGGCGGGGTCGGGCGTGGATGTTCGGAGCGGCCGGCGCATTTGAGGAGTTTGTCCTCTGCTTCACCTGAGCCCCCACGCCCCTGACCCAACACTGCCCTTCTCCCCGGTCGTCCAGGCCGTGTACAAGTTTCCCGGTCAGGTGTGGCACCTGGAGCTCCTGGCCCTTCGCAAGGTGCTCTATGTCCTGTGCGCCCGGAGCGGCATCTATTGCTTGTCTTTGGACCAGACGACCAGGTGAGGCTTGGTCGCTGGAGGGCACTGCTTTGGGTTGGGCCCACACTGGCCTCTACCAGGTTGAGGCTGACATGTCCTCAGATGGGCTTGTCACTGTTTCTGAGTGGTAGTACTTCCCTGTCGTCCTCAAACACTGCCCCTGTGACCTATATGGGCTGGTCACCTCTGGACGGGGTTCAGAATGAGCACTCACCACAGGCGAGGACTCGGGGTCCTGACAGTTCTGCATTGTTGAGAATTTTCTATCCAAACCCCATTTCTGCAAGCCTTGATACATGCTGTTATGCATGTGTCCCTGGGTGACCGGGGTGGGGGAAGCAGAGCATTCCCTGGAGCAGGTAGGAGGCACTGTGGCATGCCAGCTGCTCCCTGGTGGCAGCCTCTGAGATCGCTCCCTGTGCAGACCCCACACCCGTCATGTCAGTGGCAGGCTGTCCCGAAGGGAGCCTGTGAGCACTGAAACCGACAGTCCCCTGGGTTCTCCAAGGTCTGTGAGCCGAGACGAGGAGGATGGCGGGGACGACCAGGACAGGGAGGATGGGCAGGTCGGTGAGCCCCCTGTCCCTGTGATCCCCGTGGACCCAGACTCCTGTGTGCTCCCGGACGCCTCGCTGCATGCCTTCACCGTCCTTGATGACACGCTCGTCACCTTGGCACTGGGCCCCACCCAGTGGAAGATGCAGCTGTTTGAGCGTCCCTCTCCAGGGGAGGACCCCAGGCCCGGAGGCCAGATTGGTGAGGTGGAGTTGTCCACCTGCACCCCCCCAGTTGGGAGCCAGGGGGAGTCCGCAGCCCCCCGCTTCCTCCCAGTGCTGTGCTGTGCATCACCACCTGGCTCCAGGACCCCACTCGGCCACTCACGGAGCTCTGAGGGTGTCATGCTGGAGGGGGCCCTCTTTGGGCTACTCTTTGGAGCTGATGCCGCCCTCCTGGAGTCACCCGTGGTCCTCTGTGGGCTCCCCGATGGCCAGCTCTGCTGTGTGATCATCAAGACCCTGGTCACCTCCATGTCAGCCCCGGGTGATCCGAAGGCCCTTGTCAAGATCCTCCATCACCTGGAGGAGCCTGTCGTCTTCATTGGCGCCTTGAGGACAGAGCCACTGGCCGAGGACATGGAAGACGTACACTGCGACTGCCTAGTGGCCCTCGGTCACCACGGCCGGACACTGGCCATCAAGGCCAGCTGGGATGAGGCAGGGCACCTGGTGCCTGAGCTGCGGGAGTACAGCATCCCAGGGCCCGTGCTCTGCGCGGCCTGCGACAGGAGCAGCCACGTGTACCACAGCACCTCTGCGGGCCTCCGTGTAGTCGACCTGGCTCAGGAGGGTTCCCCCTTGGACCCCACGGAGCGTGACGGGGCCCCAGGAAGCCTGCCCCCTCTACTGTATCCAGACAACTTGGGTGTCGGCAGCCTTGTCACTCTCTGTGTGTCATCGAGCGCGCCTGAAGGTAGGAGCCACGGCCGAAAGCTAAAAACCAAAGCCGCGGTGGGGGGTAGAGCCCCCGCCCTGGCATCTCCTCCCTGTGAACTGGCCGTTTTCCTCTCCCTGCCTCATTCCTGCTCTCCTTAAAACTGCCCCGGGCAGCCCGACCCTCCGCTGCCGCAGCCTCGTGGTGTGCTGGTCTTGGGGTCCTGTGTGGGTTTCAGGGTGGGGTTTGTGCCCCTCTGCCTAGGTAGGGTCTGCACTTGGACGCCCCCTGGTAAGAGCATTTTCCCGTGACAGGTCTCACGTAGCAGGTGATCCAAGGGAAACTGAAACTGGTTCAGGTCAAGCCTTTACGTTTCTCCTGAAAGCTGGAAAACATTTGTTCCACTTACCGAGTGGCCTCCAAGGAGCCCATCCTGCCCTGAAGGCGGGGGGCAGGAAGGGGGCATCCCGGAGCTCTGATTTGTGTGTTCTCTCCGGACAGGGCCGGAGAGGGTTTCAGCCGTGTCTGCCCAGTGCTGGGGGGAGGGGTACAGCCGTCCTCCCCCCACTGTATATTCCCCTTAAGATGGCCCATGAGTGCACTCTAAGACCTGCCGTGGACCATACTCGACAGGAAAGAAATGCTTTCGAAGGGAAGAAACTGCTGTCTCCCACAGGGAAAGAAGGGCTGCCTGTAGCAGGCAATGGGGGAGCCATACCTCTGGGCAGGGCTCAGGGCCTCAGTCGTACTGGACCTGCAGAACCAGTGGGTTGCAGGAGATGGAACCTGTTTCCCAGGGAGCTCCTGGTGCCCAGGATGGGGAACAGAGGCAGAACGCTGCTGGGGAGGTGGCAGGCTTCCAGAAAGGCCCCAGCAAGTGCAGACTGGTCAGTGAAGGAGGCCTGGGCCTGCGTAGCACTCATTTCTCTTAGGAAATCTCAGAGCAGCTCTACTACTCAGGTGTTGAAAGGGGCACGCACCCTGCTAATTCGACGGCCCTCATCTGTTCCCTTTTAGTCCACGTACAAGGTGACGCCTCTGCTGGCTGACCCCCTGCCAGGGAGGCCCCTCACAGCCTGTGCCCAGCCCAGGATGCACTCCAGGCTCCTCAAGGATGTCCCTAGGACTCTCTTTTCCTCACAGGGGCATTGCTGTTCTGCCAACATGTATCTGAGTCCAGAAACTGCTGGATGTTCCCAGGCGTGTGCCCCTCCCTGCCTGCCACCCAAGCCCTGCGTGTCTTCTGCAGGGGGTGCCGAGCTCCTGGCCCTGTCTGCCAAAGGCCGGCTGATGATCTGCCACCTGGACCCACACAATGAGGCACCTCAGTCCTCCAGAGTGACCTCAGCAAAGGCTGGCAAGAAAATTAAGCAGCTGTTGTCTGGAATTGGCACCGTGTCTGAGAGGTGAGCAGGGAGCTGCGGCCCAGGCAGAGGCCAGCACAGCATCCAGGAGGTGTCTGAGACATTGGCACTGGCGCTGGTCCCGACAGGGCCTGTGACTTTGCCTTTGACCCCCGAGATCACCCCAGATGTCGCGGTGCCTGGCCAAAGGTGATACTAAAGGCCAGCGTGGACGCCAGGCCCCTGTGGCTTAGGACCATTTCCAGGGTGCATGCCACCCTCTGGGCTGTCAACGGTGGCTCTGCAGAGGAGCACCTGGGCCAACTTGGAACATGTCAGGGAGCACAGCAGGGGTGGCCAGCCCCACCATGGGCACTTCCTGGCCCAGTGGCCCAGATTGGGCTACAGGCTCTGTGAGCCCAGGGGGCAAGGCCAGGCCACCAAGTCCAGGCTGCCCCAACTCCATCCTCCACCCTCTCTTCTCTTGTTGCTTGAGAGGAAGATCAGGTTAGACAGTCGTGTGAGAAGGACGGGAGCTCCTGAGGTGAAGGCTTCTCACCCTATGCTAAGGAGGAGAGAGGTCTGGGTCTTCCCTCAGCAGCCACGTCTGTTTCCAGAGTGTCTTCTCTGAAGAAGGCAGTTGACCAGCGGGACAAGGCCCTGACCTGCCTCAACGAAGTCATGAACGTGAGCTGTGCCCTGCTGTCGAGCCGGGAGGGTCCGCGGCCCATTTCCTGCACCATCAGCACCACCTGGAGCCACCTGCAGCTGCAGGACGTGTTGGTGGCCACCTGCCTGCTGGAGAACAGCAGCGGCTTCAGCCTGGACCGGGGCTGGGCCCTGTGCATCCAGGTGCTCCGCAGCTCCCGGGCCTTAGACCTGGACTCGGCTGGCTCAGCCGTTACCTACACCATCCCTGTGGACCAGCTCGGCCCCGGCGGTCAGCGCGAGGTGACGCTGCCCCTGGGCCCCGGCGAGGACGGTGCCCTCGACCTGCCCGTGACCGTGTCCTGCGCACTCTTCTACAGCCTCCGGGAGGTCGTGGGCAGGGCCCTCACCCCCCAGGACCCTTTCAAGGACCCCCCTTCGGCCGAGTGCACCCCCATCGTCCTACCCGAGCAGGATGGCGTGTGCCTGCCCCTGAGCGAGCACACAGTGGACATGCTGCAGGGCCTGCGCTTCCCCAGCCTGGGCGTGCCCCACACGCAGGCCCTGGGCCCGGCCAGGGACCCCATCCACACCTTCCTGGGAACTTGCCGCGTGCCGGGCAGCCAGCCAGCGGGACCCGAGTCCCTGCGGGCCAAGTACCTGCCCCCGTCAGTGGCCACCATCAAGGTGTCGGCAGAGCTGCTCAGGGCCGCCTTGGGGGACAGTCATGCAGGTTGGTGACATCGACTGGCCTCAGGCAGCCTCGGGGCCCTTCCTCCCTCCCCGGAATCCGGCCAGCCTCACTGGTGCACCTCTCTCCTCCAGGCGTGTCCCTGGGCTGTGCCACCCTGCAGTGGCTCCTCGCCGAGAACGCTGCCGCAGACATCATAAAGGCCCAGGCGCTGTCCTCTGTCCAGGGAGTGGCCCCCGATGGCACAGATGTCCACCTCATCATCCGAGAGGCAAGCAGGGGTCAGCTCTCCTGCCCCGGGGGGACATTGGCCTCGACAGCAGCAGTTCTGAGTAGGGTCCCGAGGCTGCTCGAGAGGAATCAGATTCTGGGGCCCACCTTCCGGAGGAGTCCGATGCATCCACGTCCGAGAGGCAGGCTGTGATGGGGTGGTCTTCGTAGGGCTGGAAGCTGCATCAGCCTCCCAGCTGGGTCTCCATGAGGGCCACCCTGTCCAGCGCTCCCCATGCATGGCCCTGGCCCTACGTCCAGCTGGAGTTCATAGTGGCCCGAGCAACTCACTCACTTGTGCCGCCAGCAGCAGCACAAGCCCTCCAGCCCCTGAGTCACGCAGCCCCCAGAGCCCCAGGGTGCTGGGCCCTGTCACAGACATCCCACCCAGGGGCCGCTGAGACACTGAGGCGGGGCTTAGTCCTCTGGGTGCAGTCCTTGCACACACCTTCCTTCCGGAGACCCTCCTGGCAGCCTCGGGGTCACATCCAGCTGACCCTCATGCCGCAGCGTTGGTGCCTGTGGCGGAGCATCCCGTGTGACCCGGCACACCCCTCTGAGGGTGGTGGGTGGAGGCTGCCCACTGGCGGCCCTTTCAGGTCCACCCACACTAGGCAGCAACAAGGTCGGGTGTCCCGGGGGCCTGGTGGTGGAGAGGGCGAGGTGCCCAGCCATCCCACAGTCCCAGAAGGAAGAGCTTCCAGGGACATCCTTCCTGAGGTCCCCGGGGTCTTGCCTGTGTCCTGGCTGTCACCCATCTTTGCCAGGTTTTATCTTTGGCTGGAGGGCACTAGGCAGAGATCTCCGTTGCCCAGACCCCTCCCTGTTTTTTACAACCTGACCTTGCTATCGGGTGACTTGGAATGCACAGGGTGGCCCTGGAGGGGTTGGGGCGTGGGCTCTCCGTGGTGGTGCAGCCACAGCCATCACCATCTCTGGCGTAAGTGCCACACACCTGGACTCAGAGGGAGCAGGGCTCTTCCTGGACGGATGTTTCCAGATGAGCAGCTTTGCTGTTGCTTGACTAGCTGGTTCTGCAGGTGGAAACTCATGCTGGGTGTGGAGATCGAGGCCCAGGGCCCCCCAGGCTTTGCCCACAGTGGGATGTGGAGGGGCCACCCAGGCCTTACGTGCCTCAGCCAGCTCAGACGCTCCCATAGGCCACGCTGCCC
Source organism: Bos mutus (assembly GCF_027580195.1). NCBI lineage: Eukaryota > Metazoa > Chordata > Mammalia > Artiodactyla > Bovidae > Bos > Bos mutus. Next base: position 37,264,939 of record NC_091635.1, read on the forward strand.
TCGGTCCGGGCGAGGCTGTGGACAGCCAATGAGGCTTCTCGTGCGTTGCAGGCGACCGTCACTGACCTGTGCCCAGCGGGCCCCATCCAGGCCATGGAGATCCAGGTGGAAAGCTCCTCTCTAGCCAACATGTGCAGGGCACACCACGCCATCGTTGGGCGTTTGCAGGTCTGTTGGCCCTCATGGGCTTGCCTGGGAGGTCTCTCTGGGGTGGTGGGGACACTGGACCCTGGTGGCTTGGCTTCCTGCCCGGGGTTGCAGATGAGCTGTGGCCAGTTGGGAGGTGGGGGGAACTTGTCTCTCACCCTCCTGGCAGTAGCCCCCAGTGGCCCGTGAGCACACGTGGTTACAGGGAGACAGCCCACCTGTGACTTGTCAGCATGAAATTTCCATACAGTAGTGTGGAGAGGTCTGCCTCGGGTCCTGGGATAACGTATCTGCTTGTCGGGGCTTCCATGTCTTTGCCAAGAAAGAGAGAGTTGGCAGCCAGCCCCCCACACACACAAAGCCCTGGGGGCCGCTCACTGCCACTTCAGTGCCTTGTGGGGCTACTGGGGCCACGAGTCTAGGATCTGAGGGGAGGTCTTTGTGTCCCCCAGGGAAATCTGTGAGCTGGGGCCCTTGGCAGGCTGGACCCAGGGCCGGGTGGCCCCTCTCCTGCCTGTTCTGTGTGCATGGCCTCGGCTGCACAGAGCAGTCTGGGTTGGCAGCTATCAGCCGATTCCCATGCTTTTCCTTACGTGTGGGCTCTGCGTCAGCCTCACCTGGGAACTTACCAGTACACATGCCCAGACCCCACCCCAGACCCCAAGTCGGAGAGTTGCAGTCCGAGCTCCAGCAGGGATCAGAGGCTGCTGTTCAATTAATAGACCCACCTATGTGCCCAGGCAAGCCTGGGGGCCAGTCCCTGACCAGAGGTCCCCCTCAGCCGTGCTATGACGGCCCTGCCATGGCACAGCCTTGGCTTCACGCCCGGGCTCAGGAATCTGTTCTCCTGTCCCCAGAGCAGAGCTCCCACCCTTGTTTCCCTCCACCCCAGAGGGTGCCACGTGGTTGCTCTTGCTGGGCCTGAAACGTGCAGGGCCGTCTGCAGACCTGCCGAGCGCAGCAGCTGATAGGTGGACAGTTGTGAGAAACTGGGGTGGTGGGGAGCGTGCTGACCAGACTTCGCGCAAGAAGGGGAGTTAGCATCCCAGGGCTGCTAGGATCAAGTGACCAAGTGCCACAGACGGGACACAGTGGGTTCAGTTTGGAGGCCGGGATCCGTGTGTCTGCAGGGTGATTCCTTCCGAGGCCTTTCTCCTGGGTATGTGGACTGCCAACTCCTCCCCAGGTCCTCACAGGATCTTCCCTTGGCATGTCCATGTCCTAATCTCTTTTTAGAAGGACACCAGTCCTGTGGGATTAAGGCCCACACACCTGACCTCATTTTAATTTGATTATCTGTGAAGACCCCTCTCTCTCCAAACACCATCACCTGAGGTGCTGGGGGCTGGACCTTTCACGTGTGAATCTGGGAGGCATGAGTCAGCCCCTAACGGAGTGCTGCGGGCACTCCCCTGATGGGAATCTTCTCGTGGGCTGCAGACCTCTGCCCTCCGTCTGCCACATCGCACACCTATGACAGGATGTTCATTCACTTGGCCGCTCAGACTTGGGGGGACCTTGTCAGATGTGTAGTTTCTGCTTCTGGTGGCACCTCCTGCTGCCTCTCGGGGTGTTGGGGTCTCTTCTCAGTTCTTTGCCCCAGAGACCAGTGGGGGCCTTGCTGCCTGGATCCATCTGGGAGCATCCTCCCTGGGAATCAGGAAGGTTACTTCCAAGTAAAAGACTGTCAGGCTGGGGCTCGTGTGGAGCGGAGATTAACTAGGGCCGAGGCAGGGAGGCCTGATGGATGTCTCAGCTAGCGGGGAGGGCTGCCTGGCTCTGCGGGCCGGTGCCAGGAGCCCTGGGCTGTGTCTGGGGACACACAGGAGGGGCACCCTCTCCAGCCACTTACCCCTTGTAACCCTCCAGAGGCTGGTGGTGGAGCAGGCCGCCCGGGGCTCCAGCCCGCCTGATCTCCGCCTGCAGTATCTCCACCAGATGCAGGCCAACCACGAGGTGAGGCCCTTCGGGGGTCCGTGCCCTGAACCTTCCACCCTCTGGGGCTCCACTGGGGTCACATACACAAGCATCTGCGTATCGCCCAGCTTGGCGGGGCCTCCTAGTCCGCTCAGCCCAGAGTCAGGTCTGGGCTCCTGTTGCAGGGGCGAGATGAGGGCAGAGTGGGCATGGTCACGCTGCTCCACCTTGGCCGGGACATTCCCGTCCCCTGGGGACGGGGTCTCCCCTGAGCCCAGCCACACCTCCTGTGCCTAGGGGTCATCACGTTAAGGCCACAGAGGAGTGTGTTTCCTGGGCCACCTGCCACAGCCTGGGTGGGATCTGAGTGGTGGGTGTCCCCCCGCCTCGGAGGGGCCTGCTGACGTGCCCGGTAGGAAGGTGGCCCCTAGCTTGTCGCCACCCTTCCCTTCCTGTAGACGCTGCTGCGGGAGGTGCAGACGCTGCGGGACCGGCTATGCACAGAGGACGAAGCCAGCTCCTGCGCCACCGCCCAGAGGCTGCTGCAGGTGTACAGGCGCCTCCGCAGCCCCAGCCTCCTCCTGCTGTGACGCCAGGTGGGCCCCGCCCCGCCCAGGACACTGGCAGCCCCCTCCCCAAACCCCCACCCCACCCTGCCCGGGGCCTTCCCGGCCTCTGAACCCTTGACAGCTCACAGTACCTCCATGGTTTTATGGAGATAACCTGGCTCCTGACCCAGGAGGCACTCGGCCTGGTTACAGCTGGGGAAGGTCTGGGGTGAATGCAGCCAGCACCCCCAGATGGCCACCCGGTGCCCCCCGGGGTGGGTGTGCTCAGAGGAGGCGGGTCATGTAGCTGTTGTGTCAGGATAGCCAGGCAGTCCGTGACCCCGCTGGGCCGGGGGCCCGTTGGCCTCCCACATCACTCCTTCCTTTCCTCCAGCAGCTGCCACAGCCTCTGCACTCAACCTCCACGCCGCTGGGCCGCCGCCCACCCAGAACGTTGGGGCTGGATCACCGACGTCGCTCCACTCAGAAGTCGGGCCTGGCCGTGGGGTCTAGACTGCAGAGCAGGATTGCTGCTGCCCTCGCTGCCTGCAGGGGCCCCGGAGACAGGGCTTCAGGGTTGAGACTCAGGCAGGTGCGTTTCAGCGGTTGTCTGGTTCCCACCACGGTGCCCAAAGCCTGGGGCAGCAGCACTCGCCTTCCCATAGGCCTCTTGTCCAGTACTGTCCACACCTGCGCAGCTGGCCCGCTCTGGTGCCTTGGTTCTGCTTCTTTGCAGTTACTGGGGTCACCAGGTGGGAGGGTGCTCCCTGTGACCAAAGCACAAAGACTCGGGGTGGGGGTGGGGGGGTGGGGGTTTTTTCCTGCAGGTGCCCTGTGGCCACAACACTCAACAACTAGGTGCCTCTGGCCGGGGCCACACCCAGCGCCCAGCACTGTGCGTTGTTTCCAAGGGTCCCTCAGGGCAGACAGCAGCCCCGGGGTGGCTCCGGTGCTCTGGGGGAGGGTGGCTCTCCCCCGGGACTTCACACGGTGCTCTCCTGCTGTGCATGCAGGGCCTGCGAGGCATCCTGCCTCAAAAAATGACCCTTTCTGTTGCTCTGCCTTGTCCTGGGCTTTTTTTTTAAGCCTCCCCCTGCGGTCTGGTGGCAGCTTTGACCTGGATTCCTGGGCTCACTGCAGCTCCAAGCCCCCGCCAAGGCTGGTGGCCACTGCACTCCCCAGAGGAGCCTTGAACTGGCCTCTGTGGGGCCCTCAGGCCAGTGGGAACCCTCACACTGGGGTGAAGTGGTCCCTGCAGGGCCATTCAGGTCATGAGGGCCCCTCCGCAGGAGGACCATGGGCACCTCTTCGTCATCCTCCATTGAGGGAGAAGGGCGGTGGTGTGCTCCAAGTTGGGGTCTGGGGTCATCACACAGACCCAGCACTGGAGTGTTCTTCTGAGCAGGAGGGAGGACGGGGAGGGGTTTCTGCCCACCCAGTCTGTTCTGCGCCTCCTGTCCCCGTGTGTGCTGGAAGCAGTGTAACAGTTGCCTTCAAGGATGAGCAAGCAGTTGGCCTCCGGTCCCTGCTGGCTTGGGTGGTCCTTACACAGCCTGGAGGGGAGCTGTGGCCCAACCAGGGAAGGGCCTGCACCCCCTTAGTGGCTGTTTCTGAGGGTCATCTTCCTGTCACCTCCCGGGGGAGGAGGAAGTGGGCAGGCCAGCCCACAGGGACCCCCAAGCCCTCTTCCCTGCCTCCCGTCTCCAGCCACTGCCCTGGGCTGCACAGACTCCGCTCAGCGTGTCTGAGGCCAAGTACCCAAGTCCAGCCAAGGTCAGCAAACAGGAGACCTTCCTTGGCGCCTACTGGAGCACTTGAACAAGGGTGCCAAGAGCGCCCGGCAGGCAACCCTCTTGTCCCTCAGGCCACCAGGGGGCAGTGCAGACCGCACGCAGGGCAGTCCCCTCGTCCCCTCCGGGCCAGTGTCCATTAGAGCCCACCTTGACCTGTTGGCCCATGTGGGGCCATCCCTAAGGTGTGGGGAAGCGGTGAGGCAGGGAACCAGCCAAGGGGGGGCCCTGGAGAGGAGTCCCAGCTGCCCCCCTTTCCCAAAGCGCCTCACACTGGCCAGACTCACTGGAAGGGGCACTTCAGGCCCCAGGCAAGAGTGGGGGCTGCCCAGGGTGGGAGAGGGTGTGGGCTGAGGGGAACGGTCGGTGAGGCCGGTGGTCTCCCCCTACTTTTGCTCAGGCTGTCCCCCCAGCCCTCCATCACCCCAGGCCTCAAGGCCTAGGCCAATCCCAGGGGGCACACCTCCCAACCCACTCCCACCTCCTGTGGTCCAGGTTACCCAGCACCTCCAGGAGGTATTGGCCTGGGTGGGGGTCGTTGGCGACTGGGGTGTTTGGGTGCCAGCTGGTTTGGGGAGACCTGTGGGTGAACCATGGGCCTTGTTCTGGTGGTCCACCCTTCCTACACTGGGTGGCAGCAGGCCAGTGCACAGGCTGAGAAGAGCCCTCTCCCCCATGGTTGGCTGCACATAACCCTGTCTGGGAGGGCTGGAGATCACTTCATCAGGTGCTTCCAGGATTCCCTAAGACCCTGCCCCTGGGGAAGGGAGCAGTGATGTGTGCTATGAAAACCCTGAAGACCCTCTAATCTACCTGACTTGCTGGGGACTGGGATGAGGCTCCTCCCAACTGTCCCACTCCCATCCCTGTCCTGCTGAGTAGAATGGGGGTCCTCTCCACTCCCCACGAGCTTGGGGAGGAGCTATGTGCCAAGGAGTGATGCAGACAAAAGAAGGCCTGGGACTGGCAGTCCAGGAAGGGGTCTCGGGACGTTCAATCGGCTGGACAAGCGCTAACCTTGGATTTTCTGGGCATGAGGGATGGCGGAGTGTCGAGCAGTCGAGCGACCATCGCAGGAAAGGCCCAGCGGGCCTGCGGCGGGTCGGTGCAAACCCTTCCCCACGCACCCCGAGCGGCGCCACTGACCCGCGAGCCGCTGGTCACAGACACGGTTTAATGGGGGACAGACGGGCGGCGCTCAGTATTCCCAGAGCGCAACCCCAGCCGGCGCGTCCGCGTCCGCGCGCAGCAGCCCCGAGGCGCCGCCACGCAGGTACTTGCCGCTCCGGGCCCGGATGGCCAGGCGGCCGCGCTCCCGGAACTCGAACAGGAAGTCCTCGGCGCGCTCGCCGTCGCTGCACACGCTGCCGTGGCTGCCGGTGTGCCAGAACCCGCCGCCGCGGCCTGGGGTGGGGCAGAGAGGGCTTGACGGGCGGCTCGCTCCCCGATCTGGGCTGGGCACAGCCCCCACTCTCTCCGGCCCCCACCTCCCGCTGCTCCCCAGCCCCATCCCGCTTGCCCGCACCTCGGATCTGGTAGGCGCCGTCGCTGAAGCTCAGGTGGAACACGTCGTAAACCGAGCGGTTGGTGTCCAGCTGGTTGGAGCCACGTCGGTGGCAGACGAAGCCGTCCAGGCCGCGCAGGACCAGGATGGGCCGGTTGATAAGCTTGAGCGTGAACTCCTCGTCCTCCCCTGCTGGCGAGACAAGGGCTTGAGGGGCCTTCCCACAGCCGCGCGAGATCGCCAGGCCAGGACCGGCCCCGCTTGTGCGCCTGGATCTGCCCACCGCTTATGTGAGCCCTTGGTTCCCCAGAAGTGCAGCAGAGATCCGGGGGCTCTGGATCTGAGCCCCCACGTCAAGAGCAACGGGCTGGACCAGGGAGTACGACTCTTGTCGTAGACAGCAGCAGCTCCATGGGGAGGGAGAGGGCCCAACCCTGGGTGGAGACAGGGGCTGAGCTGGCACTGCCCCCAGGCAGAGCGCCCAGCCCCAGGCTCCCCGGGGCAGGAGGGGTGTGCTCACCCACAAAATCGCTGATGGCCGCCAGCTGCCCATTCTTCTTCATGCACACATAGCGCCCGTTACTGGCCTTGAGGGCCACCCGTCGGCCCCGCCACTCCATTTCAAACATGGTGTTCTCAGAACTGGAAGAAGCAGGTCAAGGTCCCCTCAGAGGAGCAGGACATGGGGACTCAGGGTCAGACCTCCCCCATCCCCTTCAAGTCCAGTACCACCCGCTCAAGGCACTTGACTTCCACTGCTACGCCCGCCACCATGAAGAGCTGCCCTGCACGCTAGCAGCCTTCTTCCCTGGTTGGGCGGCTACGTGGTCCCCATGGTTGAGGTGGAGGCGGTGATGCAGATGGTAGTGGAAATGGAGATGATGATGGTGGTGGTGATGGTGGAGGAGGTGGTGGTGACGGCAACGGAAGTGGTGTGTGTAAAGGAGGTGATGGTGGAGATGCAGGGGGTCACAGAGGTGAGGATGGCGCACTCACACTTGTGTAGCTGTGGCCTGGATGCCCCCGTGGGTGACCAGGGTCCAGTAGCCCCCAGTGCTGGAATAGAAGGTGCACTTCTTTGTCTCCTGGTCAATTTGCATCAAGAAGGTCTCGTGATCCAGTTCTTCATCTTGGTTGGCTGAGACATTGACCCCTGGAGGGAGGAGATGGGAAGCCCCTCACGCCTCACCCTGGGTGGGGTGGGGAGCAGAGGGATGGGAAGGCATGCTCTTGGGGCATCCCTGAAGTCAGCGGGGGTCTCTTCTAGAACCCTTTGGACTTGAGAAGATTTGGAGTTCTGCCCCAGCGCCATGCAGGCACATTGTGGACACACACACACCGCTTCCTGGAGGCCAGGTTCCCAACACAGCCCCAGGAGCCAGGCCCTTCCGTGCCACCAAATCCCCTGCCTCAGCTAATCAGCAGGTAATCTACTTGCTCCTGCTCTCTGGACCCAGGACTTACAGCAGCCTCTATTTATAACTCCTCTCTAAGCTGCCGGGTGGACACAGCAGGGTCCCTGTCCTTCCCTAGCATGGTTCAGGACACAGCGGGGGCCTGGGGTCTGCTCCTGGGCACTGAGCTGGGGCTGGCCCCCTGTCATCTCCTCAGCCCCTCATGCACATGTGTATGGTCTCCCAGGACCCCGGAGGGAGGGCAAAGCTACTTGGGACTCTGCTTGGGAGGGAGATGAATGATGAATGGGGCATCTATGACCAGGGTGGGGAAGAGCAGTCAGGCAGTGGGGTTTCCCTGGTATCTTCCCATAAACCACATCCTTGTTTCATCGCAACTGGCAGATCAGAGTTCCACTGAGGCAGAGCCCCAGCAGTTCCAGCAAGCAGAGCAGAAGGGAGTGGGGCATACCCCCACCAGGGCTGAAGGGTCAGGGCCATATCCTGTCCTGCCCCGCTCCCTGGGAAGGAAGTGGGGCAGCACGCAGGGCCCAGACTGGAGAGGGGGGGCCATGGCTTTGTCCTCTTTGTCCCCCAGACTGGAGTCTGTCTCCCTTCTTACACAGATCACTGATCAGATCCCAAGAAAGTGACCCCTTCTCCTTGCCAACCCCACCATCCCATCAGCAGTGCTGCACAAAGTGAGCTCCTGCTGCCCCCAGCCTGTGATCAGCAATAACAAGACAATGGCCTTGTTCTCCAGACGCTGGCCCGGGGGAGCAGTGGACAACAAAAATGGTATGTCCAGTGCCCACGACTGCTGGGGTTTTGGCCAGGGATGGCCTCCCTGAAGCAGGACCTGAGAAGGTGAGGGAGCCATCCGACAGGTACTAAAGGGAGGCGTGAAGCCAGGAGTCTGAGGCTGTGGCTTCAAGTTTTTCATCCCCATCTCTGAGGTCAAGCCTCTTGCTGTCCCCAGCATCACCTTCCACACACCCTCTCTAGATAGGATACAGCCCAGGGGCTCGGTCTCACACAGTTGGCTGCTCCTGGGACCCCGATCTTGCAGCATCAGGGTCTCATGGAGTCCTGGCTGGTGCCAGCAAAGAGTATGGACCCTACTGTCCCAGGAGGGATTGATCAAGTGGTGGATGTGTGAGCAAGAAGGGGTGTCTGAGAGCATTTACAGGAGACCTATTCTTACTCCTGCAAAGCCACAAGAAGAGCCAGTGCCCCTCTTCCCTTTGGACTTTGTTCTGTTTGGACGTGAGGTCTGGAATAGCAGCAGCCGTCTTGTAACCACAGGGGCACCAGTCTGAGGTCAGAGCTGTCCTGGGAGAGCAGTTCCTCAAAGAGGAAAGAGCAGAGGACTTTGGTGATGCCACTGAGCTGGATGTGGTGCCTGTTTGGGACCCCACCACCCCTGTGCCCGCAGACCTCTACTTAGGCGAGATATTAGTGTCCTCGTGGCTTAAGCCAATAAGCAGCCATTGTTACTTGCAGCAGCAAACACTGCTTGTTGGGCAGCCTGGCAGCAATGCCACATCAGTGAGGGCTGGCAGTGGACATAGCAGAAACAAGCAGACTCTGGCTGATGGAGGTTGGGAAAGAAAAAAAAAATCAACAGGAAAAGCCAATTTGCTCACAAACGCCCTGGCCTGGGGGAAGGAGACAAGTCTGGGGGCTACCTGGCCAGCAAAATGACAGGGACCAAGGGACCAGCAGCCCACTCTGCAGAAGCCACCACCCCAGCTGCCTGAAAACCTAGCGGCTCTATCCCCTGCTCCCTCAGCCTGAGATGCCACACTCTGCTTCCCTGAATCACTGGTTAGCAGTCAACATCGGAACATCTCAGGGCCAGGTCTGGTGCCCCCAGGCTTATGCAAGGAAAGCAGGGAGGTGAATGTAGGTACCTCTGGCCTCACAGTGGTGCTGGTGGGGAGGTGAATCTGTTCCTTTGTGCGGGAATTCCCCCATCAAAGGGATCGGGTCAGATGCAGGGTAATCCAAAGAATGAAAAATGGTTTATACGGCTACCATCCCCCCTCACCACCACCACCACCGTCATCTCCATCAGCACCAATACCATCACCATCAGCAGCAGGGCCACCGGCACCAGCTCTGTCACCATGGCACCCTTACCATCACCACCATCCACACTACCACTTGTCTCGCTCACAAGCTGAACGTGGACAAATGCTTTGTAGCCAGCATTTCCTTTGACTCACAGAGAAAGCTTTCCCCACTACTGCCCACCTTTTACTGGCAAACCAAGCATATGGGCCTTGGTCAAGGCCAGAAAGCAGTGTGGCCAGACAGTAGGACCTGTGACGGGAAAGACTGGGGCTGTCTGTCCTCCCTTACACCTCAGGGCCCAACCACACTCCACAAGGATTCAGGGGTGTTTGCTGAATGCCGGTCCCTACTCAGCACTGGCCTTGAAGATCCAAACGACAGGTAGGAGTCCCTAGAGCCACAGCTGGCCACCCCTCTATGTGCTCAGGGCTGGGACCAGGTGGTGGCAGTGAGCCGGGTCCGGGTACACCCACCCCTTCTGGGTGCACAGAGCCAGGAGTCCAGGCAGCATGGAGCCACTCTGGAACCTCACTTTCCTCGAGGGGAAGTAGGAGCTGCCCATGTTCACCCCATAGGCAGGTGATCATGTGTAGAAGGGCCCGCGGGTCACATGAAGCAGGTGACCAATGATCGGGGACCTGGGGGGAGCCACTCGACACCTGCTGAGCAGAGAGTGTCTTCCCACCAAGGAGTCCAGGCTCTGGAGGAGCCGCTTGCATCTCCCTGGACTGGAAGGCCCCCAGGATCCCGCCCCACTCCATTCCTGCTGCCTGCCCTCGCTGCCCTTGGCCATAGCCCCAATTTCCTTTAAAGTTCAGAAGTGGGGTGATAGAAGAAAAGGGGAAGGGCGGTCAGGGGGCAGCCTGGTGCGGATGGGGCCTGCCCTCCTGCCCCTCACCACAGCAAGCCTGGGCCTCAACCACCTCCACCTGGGCGCTGCCCATCCTGCGTTCAGCAGCTGTCCGGCGGGCCTGAGGCTCAGCAGGGACCCCATACCTGGCCTACGGCCCACTGTATTCTACAAGTGTATTCTCACCCCTCAACCCGGAGCCACTCACTACAGGACCCTACACACACACACACACACACACAGGCCCGCACCCCGTTACCTTGCCGCACGGACACGTAGCGGTGGTTGGCGGCCACCAGCACCACCTGTGGGTGACTCTCCTCCAGGTCGAAGAGCTCGTCCTTGCCAGGCCGTGTGTTGCGGCCCGCCCTGAGCGTGCCCGCGGGGCCCACAGGTGCCAGGTAGTGGCCATCGCAGTCCTTGAAGGCCAACTTGCCCGCCTTGAACTCAAGCGTGTAGCGGGCACGAGCCTCAGGCTCCCAGACGAGGCGGCCGTCGCTGCGCAGGTAGCGGCTGTCACAGGACTTGAGGCAGTACTGCCGGTTCTGGAAGATGAGCGTGACAAGCGCGTCCACACCCCATGGCGTATTGCTGTCCGCTGCGATCTCATCTTCCTGCGGGCATAGGTGTGCGTAGCGCCGCCGGCTCACGCTCAGCAGGTGGGCCTGCGGGTGGATGGCCAGGTGCACTGTCCACAGCTCGGCTGGGGTGATGGCCGTGGCGAAGCAGGACAGCTGGTCCTCGGTGCCACCAAAGAAGCGGCCGTGCGGTTCCGACTGCAGCACCCAGCGCCCGTCGGGCTGCGGCAGGACCAGGAAGCGGCAGTCACGACCCGGCCGCTCCGCCTCGCAGGCCACACGCCCGTCCTCCTCGGCCGACAGGTAACGGCCCAGGTGGCTGCTGCGAAACAGCACAGCAGTGCCCTCCCCTGGGTCCGGCTCCAGCACCCACATCTGCTTCCGCTTGAGGCTGGGTGCTGAGGCGTTGACCTTGAAGCCAAAGCTCTCGGCCGTCAGGTAGCGGTCAGTGTCATTGACGAGGCCAAACTGGATTTTCAGCACCTGGTGCAGGCCATTGGTAGGCATCTTCGGGCCTGGCTGAGGTCCCCGACGGGGGCCCAGGAAGCTCTCTCTGTGCTCACGGCCCCTGAGGTCCCCTAGAGGCCCGGCTCGTCTGGGTTGGCCCACGCCCCCCAGGCCCGGCTGGCGTCATGGACCCGCTGCCCTCTCAGATGCTGCCTCTGACCAGCAGTGGAGGGCCCAGGCAGCTCTTACATGGCCAGCGGGCAGCAGAGGGAGGGTGGGAGGGCGGATCAGAAGTGTGCCGGCTTAGGAACAGCCTTTCGTTACCCCAGCTTGGATTTCAGCCACTCCCGGACTGCCCAGGGGCCAGAGCCCGGGGCCGGCGGGGCTGGAGAGTGCCACTCGCCGCAGGGCTGACCACCTCTTTGTGCTCACTGGCGGCTGCCCGGCCCTGGCTCCGGCACTGTGCCCCACCCTCTGGATACCCACCCCCCAGTCTTGGCCTCTCTCCTTGCCCACCTCCGGGCCCCCAGACCCACTGCACAGACTCGCCAGCCCAGCCCAGCTCTTTCCCGGGGTAGAGAAAGCTGCCTGGTGGAAAACTTGCGTGTGGCCGCAACCCGATCGCAGCCCTCCACCCTCGGCCGCCAGATCCAGTTACCGCTTCTCTGATTCCTTGCTGCTACCTGGGCGGCTGTGACTGAGCCTTGCACTGTCCTCCTCAGCAGCCCCTGGGTCACAGCCTGCAGCCCCGAGTCTGGTGCTTCCCAAGGATGACCTGTAGCTGGGAAAGTGGCAGGCAGGGCTGTCAGTACCAGTGAGCGGGCCAGGCAACCCCCCCATCCTGGTACTCATGGCACCCAGATCCATGCCAGGTGTGAAGAGGCAGCTGCTCAGCCAGATTCACACTGGCCAGGCAGCCTGGCTTTGCCGGGCCCTGGGGGGAAGGGCCCTCGGTTTGGGCTGAGGTGGCAGCTGTGTGATGGAGACAGTCACGCCCAACTCGCGGGCTGCACAGCGAGAGGGTGACCTGGGAGCACACGTGTGGAGCAGGCGTCATCCTGGGCAGCATGAGGAGGTGGCAGGCCGCGGGACTTGGGGTCACAGGGCCAGGCTCGGACCCGACCCCTGTACCCTGAGCGACTCTCAGGGCCTATGAGGTTGCTCTGTCTGCCATGGGTGGGCTCTGGTGAAGCCAGCCTTGATGAATGGCCCTGGGGACCCCTGAACTGCCACTCACACTACATAGAGCGACTGGCCTGACTGTGGGTCCTTATGGGGTCCTTAATGGGCCGGGTCCCACTATCGCACAGAAGCAAAGCCTTCCCAGCAGAAGGATAAGGGTAGCAGGCTAGGAGAAGCCACAGCTGACTCCCTCGGACCCTGGTACCTCCCAGCTCAGTCTCTGGGGTCCCACCCTGTTGTACCTCCCCAAACCCTGAGCCTGTGGATGCTGTCTTAGGGGGCTGCGGTGGGCCTGCTCAGCTTCGCCCTGCCTGTCTGTCTCTTGCACCTGCCTCAGGGGCCAGGAGCCAAGTAGTGAAACCAGAGCCACCTGCCCTGGGCCCGGGCCAGCCTCGGTGTCTTCTTCCTCATCTCAGCATGTGACCCTCAGGCCTCCCTGGGGACCCGGAGTGGGAGCCACAGGGCACTTCCAGCCTTGGCCTCCTGAGTCTTGCTCTTGATGCTCCAGGCATCACCCCTCCATCCCTTTCAAGGCCATGTGAGGGTCCAACAGAATGAAGGGGCCTCAGGTTGGGCATGCGGAGGCCCCAGGAGGTGGGTGGGGCGGATGGGCACACGGCTCTGGAGTCGTTCCTCCATGTTCCCAATCCCGGGCAGTGACCTCCCCAGGCATGTGCAGACACTGAGCAGGAGACCAGGAGACCCGACCCCTTGCTTGAGGGGTTCACACTGGGGTTCAGGGAGATAGGTCTGCACACAAATCCCCATGACAGCATGGTGCATACTGAGCGAGGAACTGGTCTTGGCTAGTGTCGTCCACCTCTGTGGCCCACAGGTGTTTACGGGACACTGACTGACTAGGCTGTGTGCCAGGCACCCCATGGTAGGGAGATGCCATCTGGGGTTGCACCCCCTCCACAGAGATGATGCCCACATGAAATCCCCCCACGTTCCCAGGGGACTGCATTGCCCAGCGCTTGATGCCAGGGAAACGTCCTGGTTTGGGCGTACCAGCCGTGATGCTGTCCGCACTTCAGTTCCTGTGTGTATGGGCAGCCCGAGGGGCAGCTGTGGCCGTGGCCACCCCAGGCATGGGCACTGTTCTCTCCTTGCACTCCCAACTCCCAGCCAGCCTTCTGAAGGAGCCCAGCCGGGCCGATTAGCACGACGGCCTCATTAGCGCTGACTGGTGCTGGCAGGGCGCTCACAGGCATCACGTGCCCCGCGGGAGGAAGCCCAGCCACCAGGCGCTAAGCAGGCCTGGCTCCAGGCAGCCTCTCAGCAGCAGAGCCAGAAGTGCCGTGGCCTCTCAATTCTCAGGCCCCACAGCCCCAAGTGGGGGTAGGGTGGGGCTCCCCGGCACTGATCCAGGGGCATGAGCCGGGTGGCGTTTCAGGCCCCGGGGGCTGGGGGGTGGGCTCTGAGAGGCGGCCCTTCCAGCACAGGCTTCCTTGAAGGGAGGGGGATTGCACAGATGGTCCCTCCTCCCTCCCTTCCTCCCTCCCCCCATCAGGATCTCAGGGCCTCGCCCAGCTGCCTGCTAGGGTCATGGTTCCTTTCTGGATCCCCTGCAAGGCTCTGGCACACAGTAGGTACTTAATAACTGCCTGTGAATGTTTGATGTGGGGGTTCCTGTGTGATGGGCCCAGCATCTGCTGATAGGTGGGGCAGGATGCCTGCAAGTCTGGCCGTGTGTGTGTGTGTGTGTGTGTAAGTACACACAGGCAGGAATTGGGCAGAGTGAGCCACAGTCATCTGCTGGGTCAGCCCCAGCTTGGAGATGCTACTCTGGATCCCAGCCTCAGAACCCCCTCGGGGCTGCCCAGCAGGATGACCAGGCTGTGGGTGGCCTAAGGGAGTTTGTTTCAGGGGCTCCTCTCACACTGGGGCAGCATCCGCAGGCAATGGGGAGCACCCTTCCCACAGAACCCCATGCCCCCTGCCAGAACTTGTCCATACAGCCACCCACTTGGGGCACACAAATGTGCCCACCACTGCCTTGTCCAGCCTTCGCCCTGGGACATAAAAGGTCCTTGCCACTCTGGGAGCCCTATTCACTTGCCCTGCTCACTTCTGAACCTGACCCCATCCCTTCCCAGGGGTGGGGGCATGAACCCACCCTGAGCTGGCATCTGCAACCGGGACCAGGCCTGAGCACAGATGTCAGGCCGTCTAACACACCAACTTTAGTATGTTTGACTGGAGGAGGGCGCCATTTCCTGCAACGAGCCATGCCTCTGGCCCTGCCATCTGTGGATGGACACAGCCAGATGGGCCCTTCGGACCACAGCTGGCCCCGGAAGGTGGGAGTGGCCTCAGCTATCAGACGCCCCCAGCAGACAAGGCTGGGGCTGATCCTCGACCTCCTGCCCCCCTTAGTGTCCAGGTGGGACCAGGAGCAGAGAGGGCCTTAAAGCCCCCCAGACCTCTAACATTCACCCTGTAGCTCTCAGGAAACTGTTCCTTTCCTGGAATGCTGGGGATTGGGCAGTCCTAGCCATTTGGAGGGACCCCCTCCCACTCCCCCCAGCCATACCCCTCCGGGGCTACCAGGGAAAGCACCCCCACCTCTGCACGTCTAGACAGCCAGCCCTTGATGCTAGAGCCCAGCCTGGGTTCCTGCCAGCACGCTGCCTGCTGCCATGGCAACCAGAGCGTGCGCCAGGCTCGGTGCCCGGGCAACGCTGATGCTGGTGGTGTGAGCTGGCACAGGTGCTGTGTGTGTGCAGGCTGGGGGAGGGGGCCCTCCCTGCCTCAGCTGGCCTGGAGCCCTGGAAACTGGCCCAGGATAGGGGCAAGGGCAGCCCCACCGGCTAAGGAACCTCCACAGTCACACCTTTCCCAAATCAGGTCTGGACTCCCGGCGCTGAGCAACGGCAGAAGGGCCCGCAGGGCAGTGAGTCTGGGAATTACTCCTCACAGAGCAGATCGCTGACGCCTCACCCCAGAGCCTCAGCCCCAGGCCTTGGCCAGCTGCTGCCCTAGATGGTGTTCTCCCACCCCACCCTGGGCACACCATCCCTCCCATGCCAGGCCTCTGCCGTCTCTCCTTAACCCTCTGCCCCAGACTCCTCGGCCCCACAAGGTGAGGGCCGTCCTGGTGGTCCAGGTGCCGCTGGGCACAGCCCGAAGCCCTGATTTCCTCACTCCTGGGCTCATCATCTGCTTCTGGGGTCCAGCTCGGCAGGTGCCCAGGGCCTAGACTCCTGCATTGTTCCTGAAACAGGCCCACAGCTTGGTGTCCTCATGATTTTTTCATGGCGGAGCTCTCTGCTGCCCCGCAGTTCCACTTACACGGGCGGGCGGGGGACTAGGTTGGTTTACTGGAGGCCTGCTGGCGGTTTAGGGTGACAGCTCCCCTCAGCAGGGCAGAAGGAGGGGGCGCCCACATCTCAGACTGCACCGTCTGGGCAAACACTGGGGGTGCCCGGCCTGCTCCACCCACCACCATCTCTCAAGACCTCTCACCTCCCCCACCGACCCCTCCTCCCAAGACCCTCATCTACACACACACACACACACACACACACACACACACACACACACACATGTACATGCACCCACACACACACACCATCTCGGCAGTTCCACTTTAAGCAGAGACCTACTGGCTGGGCTGGGGAGACCCCCACTTGGGGCTGTCAGGGTGCGAAGTTGGTGAATCTCCTAGTTTTTGTCTCTTGTAAAGCCATAAGGTGAGGGGCTGGGGAGAGTAGGAGATGAGGGCTATATCTGGCAGGAGGGGGAGGGAGAGACCAGAGGCCTCCAGGCTCCAGCAAGGCCAAAAGTTTCCAAAGGGACCACAAGGACAAGATTGAGGGCAATGACCACTGGGCAATCTTCCAGCACCCACACCTCAGGACCTTTGCACATTCTTGGGATAAGAGGAGCACTCATATTATCCTAGTGAGTCCCGGCTGTATGGGACTGAGTGAGGACCAGGTCAGCTTCATCAAAATATGACTGCCTACTGCCCACCTGGGTTTCCAGACACACCAGTGCCTAAGGTGTGTCAATACTTGGCATGGACAGTCAGGAGCTCACAATTCTGCAGGTGACCACAGAAGCCTCTGCCCAGACTCTGCCTGGGTGCACCTTCACACAAAAACACACACAGATGCCTGTACACACACACACACACACAGACACCCAGTTCAGTTCAGTTCAGTTCAGTCGATCAGTTGTGTCTGACTCTTTGTGACCCCATGGACTGCAGCACGCCAGGCCTCCCTGTCCATCACCAACTCCCAGAGCTTGCTCAAACTCATGTCCATCAAGTTGGTGATGCCATCCAACCATCTCATCCTCTGTCGTCCCCGTCTCCTCCTGCCCTCAATCTTTCCCAGCATCAGGGGCTTTTCAAATGAGTCAGTTCTTCATGTCAGGTGGCCAAAGTATTGGAGTTTGAGCTTCAGCATCAGTCCTTCCAATGAATATTCAGGACTGATTTCCTTTGGATGGACTGGTTGGATCTCCCTGCAGTCCAAGGAACTCAAGAGTATTCTCCAACACCACAATTCAAAAGCATCAATTCTTTTGTGCTCAGCTTTCTTTACAGTTCAACTCTCACATCCATACATGACTACTGGAAAAACCATAGGTTTGACTAGACAGACCTTTGTTGGCAAAGTAATGTCTCTGCTTTTTAATATGCTATCTAGGTTGGTCATAGCTTTTCTTCCAGGAGCAAGCATCTTTTAATTCATGGCTGCAGTCACCATCTGCAGTGATTTGGGAGCCCAAAAATAAAGTCTCTCGTTGTTTCCATTGTTTCCCCATCTATTTGACATGAAATGATGGACCAGATGCCATGATCTTGGTTTTCTGAATGTTGAGTTTTAAGCCAGCTTTTTCACTCTTCTCTTTCACTTTCATCAAGAGGCTCTTTAGTTCTTCACTTTCTGCCATAAGGATGGTATCATCTGCGTATCTAAGGTTATTGATATTTCTCCTGGCAATCTTTTTTTTTTTTCTCCTGGCAATCTTGATTCCAGCTTGTGCTTCTTCCAGCCCAGCATTTCACATGATGTACTCTGCATATAAGTTAAATAAGCAGGGTGAAAATATACAGCCTTGACGTACTCCTTTTCCTATTTGGAACCAGTCTATTGTTCCATGTCCAGTTCTAACTGTTGCTTCTTGACCTGCATACAGATTTCTCAGGAGGCAGGTCAGGTGGTCTGGTATTCCCATCTCTTGAAGAATTTTCCACAGTTTGTTGTGATCCACACAGTCAAAGGCTTTGCTGGAGTCAACAAAGCAGAAGTAGACATTTTTCTGGAACTCTTTTGCTTTTTCAATGATCCAACAAATGTTGGCAATTTGATCTCTGGTTCCTCTGCCTTTTCTAAAACCAGCTTGAACATCTGGAAGTTCACGGTTCACATACTGTTGAAGCCTGACTTGGAGAATTTTAAGCATTACTTCGCTAGTGTGTGAGATGAGTGCAATTGCGCAGTAGTTTGAGCATTCTTTGGCATTGCCTTTCTTTGGGACTGGAATGAAAACTGACCTTTTCCAGTCCTGTGGTCACTGCTGAGTTTCCCAAATTTGCTGGCATATTGAGTGCAACACTTTCACAGCATCATCTTTTAGGATTTGAAATAGCTCAACTGGAATTCCATGACCTCCACTACCTTTGTTCATAGTGATGCTTCCTAAGGCCCACCTGACTTCACATTCCAGAATGTCTAGCTCTAGGTGACTGATCACACCATCGTGGTTATCTGGGTTATGAAGATGTTTTTTGTATAGTTCTGCTGTGAATTCTTGCCACATCTTTGTAATATCTTCTGCTTCTGTTTAGGTCCATACCATTTCTGTCCTTTATTGTGCCCATCTTTGCATGAAATGTTCCATTGGTATCTCTAATCTTCTTGAAGAGATCTCTAGACTTTCTCATCTATTGTTTCCCTCTATTTCTTTGCATTGATCGCTGAGGAAGGCTTTCTTATCTCTCCTCGCTATTCTTTGGAACTCTGCATTCAGATGGGGGTATCTTTCCTTTTCTCCTTTGCCTTTACATTCTCTTCTTTTCTCAGCCAAACACCCATGCCAAGCCCAAATCTATCTGCAGAGGCTCAGGCCATCATGAAAGAATCAGACACTTCATGTCCAACAATCACAGGCACTTATTAAGTACCTACTGTGTGCCAGAAACCTTGCTGGGGATCCAAAATGGACTAAGCTCCATCTCTGACTTCTGGGCCAAAACAGAAATGGTTCATTGCCTGGTCCTACAGTCAAACAGGCTCTGCACATGGGCACCTTCATCAAATGGTTCCCATGGGGACCATGCCAAGCCACTCAGCTTGAGGCATTAGTGCTGGTCTGCTTCTGATAAAAATCTTCTCACCTATAGGTGATATGCTATAAATGGTACAGAGAACAGGAGTGAGGCTCTGGGGATTAAGTGTGTCATAAGTTAGGATAACTAAATGCAATGCAGATCTTGGATTAGGTCAGGAAAAAATTCTGTGTAGGACATTATTGGGACAACTGTCATCACTGAAATTCAGACTGCAGATTAGATAAACTGTGTCATATTGATGTGAAACTGCCTGATTTTGGTTGCTGTACTGTGGTTATATAAGACAATGTCCCTGTTCTTAGGGAAAAGACACTGAAATATTAAGGAGTAAAGGTCAGAATGTCTGAGACCAACTCCCAAATGGTTTAGAAATTAAAAGAGAAAAATAAAAAGAAAATAAGACAAGTGTGACAAATGGTAAAAAAAATTAGTGCATCTTAAAGTGTCTCAAAAAAATTTTTTTAAACCATAATAACTAATTTTAAATCCACTGTAGGACTTCCTTGGAGGTCTAGTGGTTAAGAATTCACGCTTCCACTGCAGGGGGCATGGGTTCAATCCCTGGTCAGGGAACTAAGATCCACATGCTGCACTGTGTAACTAAAATAAATAAATAAAATTAAATTCCACTGCAGGGTCAGAACAAGTTGAAAATCATTACAGGAAGTTAAAAAAATATAAAGAGATAGAAGGAAAAATAGGATGATTAAAAGATTCAACCAGGAGGTATGACCAGCCTATTAATAGAAAACCCCAAACCAAAGAACAGAAAAAATAAAACAGGATAGAGGGAAAATATGAAAGAAATAACATGAGAAAATTCCGAAGAACTGAAGGACATTGAGGGCCTAGGGCTTAGTAATGGTCAAGACAAGAATGAGAAGTCTTCAGTACTGGTACCCCAGAAATCTCAGATCAGCTGGAAAAAAAGGGGGAAAGCCTAAATTCTTGTGCATGCATGCTAAGCTACTTCAGTCGTGTCCTACTCTTTGCTACCCACCAGGAGCCTACCTCCCAGGCTCCTCTGTTCATGGGATTCTCCAAGCAAGAATACTGGAGTGGGTTGCCATGCCCTCCTCCAGGGGATCTTCCTGATCCAGGAATCAAACCCATGTTTCTTAGTCTCCTGCATTGGCGGGAGGTTCTTTACCACTAGCGCCACCTGGGAAGCCCAACAAACTCTTGTGGAGAAACACAAAAAACCATGGACTCTGGGTTGGGGCTCAAATGACAACCATATCCCAAGAGCAGTAGTAGGAAGAGCCAGGGAGTCAAGTCTTCAATGCCTGAGGGAACATAGCACTTCCCTGGCCATCCAGTGGAATAGAGTCCATCCTTTCACTCAGGGGGTGTGGGCTTGATCCCTAGTCAGGGAACTAGGGCTTCCCAGGTGGTAAAGAACACCCTTGCCAATACAGGAGATATAAGAGATGCGGGTTCGATCCCTGATTCGGGAAGATCCCCTGGAGGACGTCATGGCAAACCACTCTAGTATTATAGGGCTTCCCTTGTGGCTCAGGTGGTAAAGAATCTGCCTGCTATATGGGAGACCTGGGTTTGATCTCTGGATTGGGAAGATCCCTTGCAGAAGGGAATGGCAACCCACTCCAGTATTCTTGCCTGGAGAATTCCGTGGACAGAGGAGCCTGGCAGATACAGTCCATGGGGTTACAAAGAATCAGATACGACTGAGCAACTAACAGGGAAATAAGATCCTGCATGCTGAACATTCATCCAAAAAATCCGAGGGAACATTTTCATCTTGAAACTCCCTCCCTTGTTCCCAGGTAGGTAAGACACAGGCACCTGCAGATATGCCAACTTGCTCCTACTTACAGGCCCTAGGCCTGCCCCTTCCCAGCCCCACACTCAGTCTGTGTCTGGGCAAAGTAGGGAAGAAAATGCTGTGGGCAGGAGTGGGTCTGTGAGCCTGCTCAGTACTGCTAACCCTGGCTGACTCCTGTGGGTCAGGGCTGCTCCTGGGGGCTGGCTCCGAGACAATTCACTCACACAGGCCCTGGTGGACACACAGGTAGGGTGACTCACCTGTCACCCAGGGAGGCAGAGGTGCCGCTCTGGCCACCTGCCCATGGGCATCCTCTGTCCTTTCCCAGGAATGACCTGACCCCAATCTGGCTCTCTCTGCCCCCTGCCTATCAACTTTCAGGGAGACCTCATGAGTCTGCCCTCAACTCCCTACCCACCCACCCACCCCAGGGCGTTCTGGGTCTTGTTGCCCTGGCGTGGCACTCCAGGTTCCCTAGAGGCTGCACCTCCACCAGCTCCCACTCCCACATTCCTGGGGCTAACCCAACCCCAAATGACCTAGCCCCCCAGCTGACAGCCCTTGCATAGCTTCTAGAGAAGTGGTTTGAACACACACCCCTTCGGCCCCCAACCCAGGCCTGCCCATGCCAGCAGGATGTGTGTAGTTGGGGGAGGGGCTCAGAGTCCCACCCCTCAAATCATGCTGTGCGTCCTCAAACCAACCTCGGCCTCTCTGAGCCTCCTCCTCCTCTCTGAACTGGTTATCTATGGCCATCTGCCCAGGTGGTCTAGCTGCTGAAATAACCCAGCGTGTCCGGTGAGCAGACGGTATGGCAGCTGCCATCTAAACCAGCTGTGTATCCAACAGACACACTCAGGCCCAGGGTCTGCTCTAGCTTTGGGATCCCTCTGTGGGTGCTGTCTGCTCCCTGAACAGAAGGTACAGGGACATAGGGGTGGGCTGGCCCTGCCTCCTGAGTGGTGGCCCTGGCCCTCCCTTCTTCTGTTGCCCTGGGTACAGGCTGACCCCAATCCCACCTTGTCTCCCTGCGTCAGTACGGACTGAAGTCACCGGCCACTCCCAAGCCACTCCCTGTCACCCTTGGGCGGCAGTGACTCAGCGGCCACCGACAGCGACCTCCCCAGCCCGGGTCAGTGGCTGCCGGTGTTGTGCGGGAGGCCCCGGCCAGCCCGGTGGAGGGTTAGGGTGGGGCTGACAGGTGCGGCCCCGACTCGCCCAGTCCTCGCCCGACCCGGGGCACTTTGCCGCGATAGCGGGATCCACCTGGCGGCCCACCTGGGAATGACAGTGGCCTGTTTTAGAGCTGGACGCTCCGGGCCGCCGCGACCGGCCAGAGCGCCATCTCCTGGCCCAAGCCTCCAAACTCGCTGCTTACAGGGGATGACCCGCACCCAGCCCGTGCCTGATCTGGAGAGGTGCGTGTTGCCTGCGGGCACTGGCGCCCACCTCCCCAGTCTGCAGGGCCATGCGTGCAGTGCCCTGCCCGCAACCCGTTGCGGAGATGCGGGTTGAGCGGTGAACGGGCGGTCCCAGATCTGAAACCCGCTAACAGAGGGGGCGCAGAATGGCCGTGGGTGGCAGGGCGCCCCAGGCTTCCGGACCCAGTTGGCGCTGCTTCAGAGGCAGCCTCTTCCGCACTCTCTCCGCCGCCCGCTGGACCTAGCTTCTCCCGGGACTCCGGCGCTGACCCCAAAGGGCCCAGGGAAAGCCGGTGCTGGGGCTGGGGTCAGGCTCCCGGAGGTGGAAGCGAGCCGGGGGACGGGGAGGCGCGCGCTAGGACTCGAGGCCTGGGACCCGCCCCGGGACCAAATTAGGAAAAGCTACCCTAGGCCCCGCCAGCGAGTCCGGAGTGGGCGGGGCCGGGCTCTATAGGCCCCGCCCCCGGAGCGCAGCTTCCCCGGGAAGTCCGAGCCCGGGAATGTGGGTGCGGCGAAGGCCCGGGTGACCCGTCCGGAACCGACTCGACCTCGGCCCTGACCTCGCCCCGCACCACTCTGCTCACCCCAGCTGCAGCCTTTGGAGTAGTAGCGGGGAGCAGACAGCATCAGAGCAGCGGCCTCCTCCCTGTGTTTTGCCCTGATCCGCCTCCCCGTCTTACGTGTGGCGCCAGGTGTCCCGGGGGTGGGGACACCTGTCGCGACAGTCCTGACCTAGTCCAACTCAAGAGAATTCGGCTGGCTGGGCGAGCCCCCCGCAGCCTGGGGCCAGAACGAGAGGTGCAGGAGGTGGGCCCCACCCTTGTTGCCGACAGCCCCATGCGCCTACCAGCTGCATTACTGGATGAGGGTTCCTGGGGATAGTCAGGCCTTGGGTGGGTCTCCTTTCCCTCTCAGCTCTAGAGTCATATTCTGAGCAGCCGCTCCCCTGTCCCTCTTCTGACTCTCAGGGAAGGCCCTTCCCTCTGGCAGGGCTGTCTGGAAACCCTCTACCTCTATTCCTTCTTCCCTCCCAAGTATAAGGGGACACCAGCTGCACCTTGCCTCAGAAGAACCACACTCTGGGGCCAAGGGCAGGGACAAACTGAATAACAAGCATTCAGGTGGGAGGTGGGGACTTGTCCCAACGCCAGGGGATGACCTGGAGGCCTGCAGAGGCAGCAGCCAATGGGAAAATCTTTCTGGGCAGATGCTGGTCCTGGGCTGGAGGGCTGTGAGTGGGAGGTGTGTGAGGTGAGGGGGTGGAGGGGTCAATCAGAGCTTGCCATGAGAGCCCCCAGCAACAGGGTAAGGGGCTGAATTTCTATTTCAAGGCAGTGGGTGGCAAGGGGGGCAGGGTGATGGGTTTGTAGCATTAATTGGAGGGAAGCAGAAGGCTGGCAGCTGGACTGGACAGACACAGGACCAGGATGTGCAGAGTGCTATGGTCTGGCAGGCACCCGGGTTTCTGTCTTTAGCCACATGCTGAGGTAGGGCTATCATGAAGCAGCTGGAAGCCCAGAATTCTGGGTATAATCCTTGGTTCCTTTTGGCAATCTCTGGACACAGCTCACCAAGAGTAAGAACTGTGCACACATGATAAGCCCTAACCAAAGAGAGCAGGGTCCACACGGGTGGGCAAAGTGTGCTCTTGGCATGTGTGCAAGCAAAGGTGAAAAGCAGACTGTGACCACTTCTGGGCCTCTGTGCCAGGCCAGCAGGCTGCTCAGTGGTGTAGAGAGCGCTGTCACTGGCCCCGGAGGCCCAGGTCAGTGAGGCCTGGGGATGCGCCGTTGGAAGCAGAGTGCGGAGACTGCTGCTCCAGAGAATCTCAGGTCTGACACGTGGAGGTGCTGACTGAGTACCTCTTACTCATCAAAGAAAACTGAATGCCTGGGGACATCGAGGCCAGAGGTCTGGAAAACCTCAGTAGTGAGGCTTGGGGAAAGTTCACTGGGCCATCCAGGGGCATCCTGTCCCCACACCTATGTCCAGTGCAGGAGGGCCACCAGGCTCAGAGCCTCTGGTGGGTCAAACATCACTCACATCACTGGCCCATCTTCTTTACAGAAATTGAGACCCAGAACTCAGGTCCTGACTCCCAGCCCAGTACTCTTCCAAGGGCCCCCTCGGTTCCCATTGCATCATAGTGAGATGGGAAGCTTCCAGAAACTCCAGTGGGGCCTGTCTAAAAGATACCTGGAGCTCTCCACTGCCAGAGCAGTGAAGCTCTGGCCTGGGTATCTCTGTGTACCTGACCCCCTAACTTCATGGGGGGGTACACCCTGTGACCCTGTTTACCTGCCTCATGCAGCAATGACTGGATGACACATGAAGAGGCCTGGCCCAGTGCATCCTGGCACAGGACAAATGGCAGGGATGAGCATACAGCACCTGAAAATTCACCAACGCCTGAGTACCCAAGCATTTGGCCACCATGGAGGCTCCACAGGGCTTGGGGCTGCAGCCCCAGGCTCCTGGGGTGCCTTGGGACAGCTGGACTTTGCGTGCCTGTCTATAAAGTGCCAGCAGAACAAATCCCTCTAGACACCTAGACCAGAGACAGAAGTATGTGGTCTGACTCTGTTTATTGATCTGAAACTTAGAGGTAGGCAGGCCAAGCCAGCAGAACCTGACTTTGTTTACCAGGGCAGTTTGGGGACCCTTGTTCCAAACAGACAGAACCACTCCAGGGGCTGTGCCTGCCGCCGTGGGAGCCAGCCCAGCACCCTGGAGAAGGCCTTATGTGATAGAACAGTCATCTTGCGTTTGACCCACAAGCCCAGGAGAATACGACAGTGAGCTGAGGGTAGGGAAACTTTGTGGTTTTCCTTGGATTTTTTTTTTTTTTTTTTGCCATACTGTGGCACACAGAACTTCCCTACATGTCCTGTCCAGGGATTGAACTTGTGCCCCCTTCAGTGGAAGCACAGAGTCTTAACCACTGGACCACCAGGAAAATCCTCCTTGGCATTTTAAAAATTAAGTCCTTTTATGAGATAATTTTAGACTGACACAAACGCCCCAAAGTCAGTATTAGTATTTCTGCAGACTTTCCGCCTGGTTTCCCCTAACGTTAACATCTTACACAAGTCATGGTACGGCTGTCGTACTGAAATTGACTGGTACTTAATTCATTAAACTTCAGACTTGGCTCAGATTTCACCGGTTCTTCCACTACTGTCTTTTTTCCCTTCCTGTTCGAGGATCCAACTCAGAATCCCACGTTGCGTTTGGGGGGAGGGGAAAGAAAGGCATTCCTGGCAGGTGGAGTGGCAGAGGCAAAAGCAGAAAGGGGGACTCATTACCAAGTCCCTAGGCTGCCTGCCTGGCAAGTAACTGGCTAGTGGGAGATGATGAGAGGCGGGAGGCAGGGATGGGGTGATGGGCTGCAGGTCAGGCTACCAGGTGCAGAGATGACCCTGGATCCTGCAAAGGATCCCTGGAGGCTGGAGCTGGGAGACTGACAGGCTGGTGTGGCTGTCAGAGGGAAAAATAAAGAAAGACCCTGAGCTGGGGTTGCCTGGCAGTGCCCCAGGGCTGGGGAGGCCTGGGGCTAAGTCAGTCAGGCCACACTTCCTTGCAAGGGGATGCCACCTCCCTGCACCAGTGTCTTCTCTGCCGTTATATGGCCGCAAGATGAAACGAGACGCAGCAAGCACACGATAAATCCACCAAACCCAGCACCGAATTAAAAAAAAAAAAAAAAAAATCACATCATTTCTCTGACCACCCTCCATCCTCACGATGGAAGGACACACCCGCTTCTGGGCAGAAGTGCAGCTGCCGTCTCTCGCTCCTCCCAGGGCCTCCCTGCTCACCCGAGCCAGGGGCTGCCACATTCGTGCGGTCCCCTCCCAAGGGATTCCTGGGCCCCTCCATCTTGAGGGAGGAGGGGCGGCCTTGTGCTTCCATTAGCACAGCCCTGAGATGACCTTGGGCGAGGCCTCACACTGCCAGTTGCAAAACAGAAAAATCACAGCACAGAATGCGGCGTTCCCCAAGCCCCCTGCGCAGGGTTTGGAGGTCTCTCTCTTTGTGGGGCTCGGTCCCTGGACCCGCAGCATCCACTTACTGCTGGTTCCGGGTGGGGGTGCTTCCCAGGCGAGGGGTCGCCCCCTCCACACCCTAGCCAAACCTCCAGCTTCGCTTCCCCACCCCCCATCCCCGCCCGCGCCACCTGACCTCTGGGGACACGCGCACCCCACCCTTCGCTCTCGCGGCCGGGTGTGACGCGGGGCGGCGGGGTCTCCCGGACCCGCGGACAGGGTGGGAGCGGCGGCGGCGTGCCCCCCCCTCCCCGCCCCGTCCTCTCGAAGGCAGCCGGGGCCTCCTTGCCCCCGCCCCGGCCGCCCGCCACCGCCCCTTTGTCTCGCCGGCCAATCCGCGGCCTCCTTGACTAAATAAGGCGAGGAGCGCGCCCAGAGCCCCTAGTCCGTTACTTCCGCCCCCCGCCAGGCCGGTGACTCAGGGCCGGCGGCGGGCGGGGACAGGGCTGCCCGGGCTGCGGCCTCCCGGGCGGCGGGCGGGGCTCCGGCGGCGCCGAAATGGCCAAATATGGCCGCACTGCGCGCCGCCGCCCCCCACCTGCGCACCTGCGGCCGCACCTTGACCCCCCCCCCCGCCCCGCGCCGGGTGACACAGCCGCGGAAGTGGAAGCTGCTCCCCCAGCTCATCCCACCCCGCGCCAGGCCGGCTGAGAGTGCCCCTGCCCCTCCGCCGCTGGCCGGCCCTGCGGGTGGGGGTCTGGCTGCCTAGGGTGGGAGCCCCCGGGAACCCAGGCCGGGTCCCACTTCCCCCCACGACTCCTTGACTTGTGCATCCAGCGCCCTTGCAAAGTGGGGAAGATGGCAGCGGGGGGTGGGGTGGGGAAGGGGACAGAGTTTCAACGGCCTCCGCCCCCTCCCCATCTGTCCTACGAAGCAGCCCGGGCGCACCAGACAAAGGAGTGCCGGAGGGAACTGGAGTCCGGGGAGGGGAGGCCCCCGCAGACGAGAGAGCCTGAGTGGAATGCGGGTAGGCGGACACTGGGCGCGACGCCTTGGACGATACTGGAAACTTCCCACTTGCCATGTGTGACATCTTGGGACCCCCCCCCTCCCGCCAAGTACTGCAGTCATCTTCACACACTCCCCCACCTGGGGATTGAAGGCCCCGTGGTTGTGCCCAGGGGCGCCTGTAAGGGTGGGTTTTTCTGGAGGGAGACAGCCCCAGGTTCTCCCTTGGGTGGAGCACACACCTGATGGACAGCAGCCTTGCCCTGTGCCCTTGCAAAGTCTTGGGAGTCGGGAACCCAGCTAGGCCTGGCAGCAAGGGTGGCCACAGGTATGGCTTTGGCATCTGGGTGACTGCAGTCCGCAGGTGAGCTGGGCACCTGCTTTACCTGCCTAGCGCAAAGGTAGATATGGACATCAGCTAGACACCAGACCTTGCCCAGCTCTTTGGGGCGCTCGGCCCCGCCCCCCATCAGATGCCAGCCAGAGCACCTGGACATTGGACGAGTCCCCAGACTCACTCTGCCTGGCACCATTGCCATCCCTCTTTGGCCACTGCTCTTCCCTATGTCTCCCGTGATGTTTTCATTCATTACTGAGCAATCCTGAAGCTTACAAGTCCAAGGAAACCATGATACCTAGTTCCCTCTGGACATAACCCAAATACTGGCGGGCAGAGGGGGTCATCAGGACCCTGCCAGAGGTGACAAGTCTTCAATGCCAGCTCCTGGGAGAAAGGGCGCGCCCTGGACCCGGGAAAACCACAGCCCCAGGGCAGCAGGGTCCAACAGTGGGACACAAGTGACCGACTGTACGCACGCACAGACACACACACACACACAACTTAAACAGAAGAGAGGGTGCCACCTTCAAGTTTAGAGGAGGAGTTGACCGTTTAGGCAGTCAAGACTTCTTCCCTGCCTCAGTTTCCCTACAACGCTCAAAGGTCATTAAAATGAAACAAAGCTCCAGCCCCTCCCCAGAGGGGACGGGGTGACCCCAAACCCAGAGTGGAGCCCCCGCCTGGGGACAATCGGGCCTGCGGTTTGAGGGGCAGGATGCGTTGGGTGTGGTAGAATCGGGCCAGTCTCTGTACAGTCAGGGACCACGGTGCCCCAACTCCGACGCTGAGGCCTACGCGATCCTGGCTGCGGTGGGGGAAAAGCGGCTCCTTCCCATCCAGACAGGGTCGAGGTCACGGCTCCCCAGGACCGCCTTGGAACACCGGGCCCACAGTGCCGCAAGGGAGGCCGGCCGGGACCACCACCCTCCCGGGACCACTACCCTCCCCTCCCCCAGCCCGGTGCCGGGAACCCCCCCTTGATGGCCTGCAGAGACTAGGGGAAGATTAAAGGGGGCGCGGGGAGGAAAGCCCACCGGCGCGGCCAGGCCGCGGGTACACACCCTGCTCCGGGTGCCGCCCAGCCCCGGGCCAGGCAGTTTCGGGGTGCAGCCGGGCCCTCCCCCACGGCGCGCGACAGTCCCGGGGCGGGGCCCCCAGGTCAGCTCCCGGCCTCCTATGCGACCACCCCTGCAGCCCCCCGGGGGCGCCCACCCATCCCACCCGCGCGCCGGTCAGCGCGGGGTCCCATTCTGGGGGTCTCGGGCGCCCGGGGGCAGCGCGGGCGGGGCGGTTGGGGGCGGTGCGGGCGGGGGGCGGGACCGGGCGCGGGGCCCCACGTGCCCCTCTCGGGCGGGCCAATGGGCGCCCGGCGTTCGGAAAGATCGCCATATATGGACATGTTCTGGGGCCGCGCGCGCCGCCGGTCCGCGCGCGCGCCCCGCTTCGCTTAAATACCGGCGGGGGAGGCCGCGGACGGTCTCACTCGCCGCAGCCGGCTCGTGTTCCGTGTCCTCCCGCGCTTCTTTGCTCGCTCTTCCGCACCCCGCGGCCCGTCTCCTCCATCGGTAAGCGACCAGGCCTAGGCGGCCTGTCCGGGTATCCGGGCCCTCGCACCCCTTCGCAGTTCCTCTTTCTACTCCCGGCCCTAGAGGCCTGGCCACCTCGACCCCGGGAACAAAGGGTGGTCGTGTGGGGCGGGGTGGGGTAAGTGGGCTGGGACGCGCCCCAGCTGGTTCGCGGAGGGCGCAGCGGGTGTGCTGCTGGGGGAGGGGGCAGGGCGAGTCCGGGCGGCAGTATTGAGAGCCCCCAGTCTTCTTTCCGCGGAACGACGTGGGAGGGGGCGTTACATAAAAGCCGGCTCCGGTTCCAGGCGGTTACTCTGCAGCCGGGTCGGGGGGAGGTGGAACGCCTCGCGGGGAGGGCCATTGCCGGGGCCGTTCTCTGAGCGTCAGGGCGCGCCTGAGTTGGTCTCATCTTTGAATAGATCGCCATGGAAGAAGAAATTGCCGCCCTCGTCATCGACAATGGTTCTGGCATGTGCAAAGCTGGCTTTGCTGGGGATGACGCCCCCCGGGCCGTGTTCCCGTCCATCGTTGGGCGTCCCCGACACCAGGGCGTCATGGTGGGCATGGGGCAGAAGGACAGCTACGTGGGCGACGAGGCCCAGAGCAAGCGTGGCATCCTGACCCTTAAGTACCCCATCGAGCACGGCATCGTCACCAACTGGGACGACATGGAGAAGATCTGGCACCACACCTTCTACAACGAGCTGCGTGTGGCCCCCGAGGAGCACCCCGTGCTGCTGACGGAGGCCCCTCTGAACCCCAAGGCCAACCGTGAGAAGATGACCCAGGTAAGCACAGCCGGGTGGGTTGAGCCATTTCACCTATTTCGCTAGTCATTTCATGTTCAGTTTTGTTTTCTGAAATTCAAGTATTTCTTTCAATATTTCCAGGGTTCTGTTCTTCTCCTGGCATTTCCTTCCTGAAGTCTCAAGGTTTCTTATTTGTGTTTCTGCTTGCTTCCTTTTCTTTTCTCCACACATCACATTTGTGGCATGCTGGCATGGTGTGAGAGCATGGGGTGGCCCTGAGTCCCTTCCTTTGAGTAAAGAAGCCTTTTGTCTCCTGCAGATCATGTTCGAGACGTTCAACACTCCTGCCATGTATGTGGCCATCCAGGCTGTGCTGTCTCTGTACGCCTCTGGCCGCACCACTGGCATTGTCATGGACTCTGGGGACGGGGTCACCCACACGGTGCCCATCTACGAGGGGTACGCCCTCCCCCACGCCATCCTGCGTCTGGACCTGGCTGGCCGGGACCTGACAGACTACCTCATGAAGATCCTCACGGAACGTGGTTACAGCTTTACCACCACAGCCGAGCGGGAAATTGTGCGTGACATCAAGGAGAAGCTCTGCTACGTCGCCCTGGACTTCGAGCAGGAGATGGCTACTGCTGCATCCTCCTCCTCCTTGGAGAAGAGCTATGAGCTGCCCGATGGTCAGGTGATCACCATTGGCAATGAGCGGTTCCGGTGTCCCGAGGCGCTCTTCCAGCCGTCCTTCCTGGGTAGGTGTCTGGCGGGCAGCATGAGTGACCTCCCTCTGAGGCTGCCGAGGGTCAAGGTGCTTTTCACCTTGAACGTGCAATTTCTGAGGGTGAGTTTTGTCCCTTAGGTATGGAGTCCTGTGGCATCCATGAGACCACCTTCAACTCCATCATGAAGTGTGACGTGGACATCCGAAAGGACCTGTATGCCAACACAGTGCTGTCTGGTGGGACCACCATGTACCCTGGCATCGCTGACAGGATGCAGAAGGAGATCACCGCTCTGGCTCCAAGCACGATGAAGATCAAGGTGAGGCAGAGGCGGCTGTGGCCTTGGGCCCAGGGGCCTTGCGGCTAAGATGGTGCTACCTGCTAAAGCCCCATTCTTGTCGTTTCAGATCATTGCTCCTCCCGAGCGCAAGTACTCGGTGTGGATCGGAGGCTCCATCCTGGCCTCCCTGTCCACCTTCCAGCAGATGTGGATCAGCAAGCAGGAGTATGACGAGTCTGGCCCCTCCATTGTCCACCGCAAATGCTTCTAAATGGACTGCGAGCAGATGCGTAGCATTTGCTGCATGAGTTAATTCAGAAGTATAAATTTGCCGTGGCAAATGTATACACCTCATGCTAGCCTCATGAAACTGGAATAAGCCTTTGAAAAGAAATTTGTCCTTGAAGCTTGTATCTGATATCAGCACTGGATTGTAGAACTTGTTGCTGATTTTGACCTTGTATTCAAGTTAACTCTTACCTTGGTATATGTTTAATACCCTGTGCATATCTTTGATTTAAACCCCTAGTTATATGCGGCTCTCTCACCTCGAGCTGAGGTGAGAATGTTTATGGAAGAGAAATCCAATGGCTTGATAAGAATCTGGGAGACTGTGAGTCTCTCAGTCTGTGCAGGGTATTAATGTGTCAGAGCTGCCTATTCCAGGATTTCTCTAGAGGCTGGCAAGAGTCCTGAAACAGTTGTCATTTCTGTCTTGGCCGGTCTTACACGGGGTTGGGAAGGTCCAAGCCGTAGGACCTGCTTTCCTTTCTTACTGAAGATTTCCCACCAGAGCACTGTTCTGGTTACTTGCCTTGAGTTGGAAACAGTTTGCATTCACACCTGTAAATTTATTCATCCTTTTAATTTATGTAAGGTTTTTGTACGCAATTCTCAATTCTTTTAAGAGATGACAACAGACTTTGATTTTCTACTGTCATGTGAGAACATTAGGCCCCAGCAACGCGTCATTGTGAGGAAATAAAAGTGCTGCAGTAAACCGATCGGTGCCTGTGTTCATCAGTGGGGAGCGGTGGGCTGTGTGCGGGTGTCAAATTAGGCAACAGAAACTGATTTCTCCAAAACCAGAGGTGAACAGAGGTCCCGTGAGCATCTAGAGTCTGCGTCAGGTTGAGCTTCCAGGGAAAAGGAAAGCTTGAGTGGGACTAACCCCCAAGGGGGCTGGGAGGAGGGTGGCATCTTACACTTGGTGTCTTTGGCATAAAGATGTGCTGCCATAGAAGCACAAAGGGCGTGGCTTTCTCAGCACACAGGTAGTGGGCGGGTGGCGGTGCACTCTGGTCAGTGAAGCAACCATGGGGTTGATGAGAGCCGGATTGATGAGCTGTGGAACCTTCAGTCTGCTGATAAGGGTCACCTGGTAGGGGGAACTTGACTCAGGCTCCAGCCCCAAAGCTTTCCCTAAGGGCAGGCAGAGTCTTCCACAGCTATTTCAGGTTTTCAAATTTGGCAGGTTGGGTCAGACCTAAACTTCACTAGATTGAAAAAGCTTTTAAGGGTATGGAAGAACACGGTTTAGGTATCGAGATTGCATTCCTCAGCTGTTGGGAAGCAAGTTTCACCTGCGGGGGCTGGTAGTGCTTTCTAGTTTAACCTTGTGGTTGGGGTGGGGCTTCCAGGTCCAGGGGAGGGAGGCCTTGTTAGACTGGGTCAGGAGCCAGGGGCCCTAAGAACAAATAACTGAAGGAGATGGGGAGTCTCTTGGGAACAAAATGTGGACCCTGCCAAGCCCAGACCTCCAACTGCTTTGCTCCTGTCTGCTTGCTCACAGCACGCCGTGACCACTCATGGAACACAGAGTGATGGGTCAGAAATGACTACTTTGCCTTGGGCAGCATTCCACTTTCAGAACAGGAAAATCTGATTTGAAGCCTGATTGGATTCAGGGAACAGGATAGACCGGACTCAGGTGAGCAGGGAGGAGAGAACACCTTTAGGAACTGGGAGGAGAAAGGTGGCTGCCTGGGTGACCACAATCCCAGCTCCATAAACCCTTCCTTGCATTGGGTCCAGTGAGCATGGCCCTCTACTCTGGGTCTCTGTCCCCTCTGCAAACGAGAACAGTGCCTGCTCCACGTGGAGGCCAGCCACCAT
This sequence comes from Bos mutus, assembly GCF_027580195.1. NCBI lineage: Eukaryota > Metazoa > Chordata > Mammalia > Artiodactyla > Bovidae > Bos > Bos mutus. Next base: position 37,297,660 of record NC_091635.1, read on the forward strand.
CCCCATGCATGGAAGGGGCACATGGCAGCCTGCCCTTCTGCTCTTGGGTATAGCAAGATTTCTGCAGCACAGAAGACACTGGCCTTGCTTCGTGGCATTCTGGGGACAGTTAATGGATGTCAAACCCAATCACTGTACCCACTGGAGGAAGGAGCATGTGGGGAAGCCTGGCCTCTGGTGCCGTTGGCTGGACCTGTTGGAGAGCTCAGCAGGGTGCCATCTGTGAAAAGAGACTTCACACCAGAGGGAGGCCCCCCTCCAGCCTGTGTGGAAAATCTCACCTTTGTCAGCTCTGCCTACAGAATACAGCAAAATGCACGGGAGAGGAAGCTGGAGGAAAAGATGGACTAGCCACTATGACTTTGGACACAATTTGCTCAAAACAAAGCAAGAGGTGGACAGCTCTGGTCACTTCTGTCTCTCTTTTTTTGGGCTGCATGGGGATTTAGTTGTGTCACATGGGCATCTCTCTCTAGTTGCGGTGCATGGTCTTAGCTACCCCTTGGCATGTGGGATCTTTGTTCCCTGGCCAGGGATTGAACCCGCATCCCCTCCACTGGAAGGCAGATTCTTGACCACTGGAGTGCCAGGCAAGTCCCAGCTCTGCCCACTTCTACAGAAAGAAGGAGCTCTTCAAGGGAGAACATCATTAACAAAGCCAGCAGCATCTTTGGGATGCAGCATCTTTGAAGTGGAAAATGGGATAAATCTGCAGACCACAGATCTGCAGGCCAATACAGGGGACGTGGGTTTGATCCCGGTCTGGGAACTAAGGTCACACATGCCACGAAGCTACTGAACCTGCAAGCCACAGTTAAGACCTGATGCAGCCAAATATTTAAAAAGACATAAAGGCTAATTTAAAAAAAAAATATATATATATATATATATGTATGTATCTCCAGACCACGGAAGGACCACAGATGAGAGAAAAACATTCAGATGGGCCACTTAGGGAAGGCAAGAAAACCTCAAAGACTGATGTCTTAATGCCAATTAGCTTAATGAATGGAAGCTTCTGGAAGGGCTGCCTCCTCAGAGAAACACATGTCCTGAGGAAATCTGTGAGCTGAACCCTTGAGAGGCTCTTCTTCTCCAGGGCCCCTGGTGTCCTGATGCTGAGACAGGTGGAGGACAGCGAGTGACGCAGGAGGTTCATGGGTGCCCAGCCTTCCTGCGGCGTGAGGAGCCCATCCACGTGCCTGGTGGGCGGTCAGTGATGACGCCGACTCAAAATTAGCATCCCCCGGCAAGAGGTGGATGTTGTGTTTGTTGGATGCAACTTCAAGTTCGAGGCCCTTTTATCAGGAATTGTCAGTATTTGGGTAGAGGACAGAGAGTGTTTCAAGGAGGGAGTTGCAAGGATTCACACTGGAAAGACTAGCCTCTGATGACTTGGAGATTGTGGCTTCCCAGGACCCTTTTCTGGTTAGAGGCACCAAACTTCAGCCCTGGAGAGCTCTCCATGGGGTGTTCCTCCCGAGAGGCACGTGAGCCACCCCAGCTAGAGCTGCCTTCTGTGAGGGCAGCCTCTCACAGCTGTGCTGGTCTGCAGATTCAACCCTCATTGACCAGTGGCCATTCAGATTTGTTTTCCTGATGGAAGTTCCCTTTCCTCTTTCAGCTTCTTGCTGAGGCCCTAAGGGGTGCCCTCCAGGGGGACCTGTCTCAGTGCAGGGTCCAGAGGCTGCCCCTTTTTGGGGTCTGTTCCATTTCCTACCCCATCGATGGTGAGTTTGACCCTGGACACATTTTTAGACAATGAAATAGGAGTGAAGAGGCTGGAGGAACCTATGTAGGGTGGACTTGCTCTCTTTTCCCTCTGCTCTGGGACCACAGTGTTCCAGACAAGGGCTTCTGCATCAGCCTGGAGGCCTGAGAGACATCATCAATGCTAACATGTTTGGACATAGAGCTTGAGCAAGAAACAAATCCTTATTGCTGTAAGTTGGTGAAATTACAGAATCACTGGTTATGCAGAATAACGAAGCCTCAGCGGTGTGATCTGATACAGCATCACTGTATATATGAGTGGCTACCCCTAGAGTTGTGCAGTGCGCCACCTGTGCATCTGTACCATGATATCCCTGCACAGCCCTGCCCCACCCCTTGTACACCTATCCTACCACTTCAATGCCTGTGTTATCTGTCTCCCTCACGGGTCTGTGAGGTGCTTTTGTTTTTAAATGATGGTAAATATACACAGTATATAAAATTTATCCTTTTTACAATAGCATTAAAAAGAATAAAATACTTAGGAATTGATTTCCCCAAGGAGATGAAAGATGTGTCCAATTAAAGCTACTAAACATTGCTTAAAGAAATGAAAGAAGGCACAAATATCTCATGTTCATGGATTGGAAGACAATATTGTTAAAATGTCAATATTATCCAAAGCAATCTATAGATTCAGTGCAATTGTTACCAAAATCCCAATGACATTTTTTTTTTCAGAAACAGAAAAATCCATCCTAAAATTAACATAGAATCTCAAGCGCCGTGCATAGCCAAAACAATCCTGAAAAAGCACAGAGCTGGAGGATGGAGCACTTTCTGGTTTCAAAACTTAACTACAAAGCACAAGTAATCAAAACAGTGTGGTTGGTCCTGGCATAAAGACAGACATAAAACAATGGGAAGAGCCCAGAAATATACCCTCCCATATATGGCCAAATAATTTTCGACAGGGTTGCTAAGACCATTCAATGGAGAAAGTATATTCCTTTCAACAAATGGTGCTGTGAAAACAGGATCTTCACATGCAACAGAGTGAAGCTGGACCCTTACCTCACACCATATACAAAGATTAACTCAAAATGGATTAAGGACCTACATGTAAAACCTAAAACTACACAACTCTTAGAAGAGAACAGGACACATATGTGAAACAGATCGCCAGCCCAGGTTCGATACATGAGACAGGGTGCTCAGGGCTGGTACACTGGGATGACCCTGAGGGATGGGATGGGGAGCGAGGTGGGAGGGTGGTTCAGGATGGGGAACACATGTACACCCATGGCTGATTCATGTCAATGTATGGCAAAAGCCACTCTACAATATTGTAAAGTAATTAGCCTCCAATTAAAATAATTTTTTTAAAAAAGAGAACAGGACAAAAGCTTCATGACACTGGGTTTGATGTGCACACGTAATATATATAAAACCATCTGTATCTATATTAAGTTAAGCATGAGCTCCTACTGATGTCTCCAGCTCTAATCATTACCACTGGATCAGTCTGCTCTTCTGTCTTCATTTTTCTGTAAACTCTTACTCTAACAATGAGAAACCTGGATTCCAGCATCCATCATGCTGTGCTGTGCTGTGCTTAGTCGCTCAGTTGTGTCCAACTCTTTGTGATCCCATGGACTGTAGCCCATCAGGCTCCTCTGTCCAGGGGTTTCTCCAGGCAAGAATACTGGAGTGGGTTGCCACACCCTCCTCCAAGGGATCTTCCCAACCCAGGGATTAAATCCAGGTCTCCCACATTGCAGATGGATTCTTTACCATCTGAGCCACCAGGGAAGCCCAAGAATACCAGAGTGAGTAGTCTATCCCTTCTCCAGGGGATCTTCCTGACCCAAAAATCAAACCAGGGTCTCCTGCATTGCAGGCAGATTCTTTACCAGCTGAGCTACCAGGGAAGCCCCAGCATCCACCATACATTCATTTAATCATCAATTCCAGTGTATATGTACAGGCAGAACGGAGATATTGCAGGTCCAGGCCACCAAATAAAGCAAATATTGCAATAAAGTCCGTCACATGAATTTTTTTCTTGCCTGGTGCATATAACAGTTGTGTTTAGGACTTCCCTAGCAGTCCAGTGGTTAAGACTTTGCCTTCCACTGCAGGGGTACATGTTCAATCCCTGGTCGGGGAGCTAAGATCCCACATGCCTCATAGTCAAAAAAACAGAACATAAAACAGAAGCAATATTGTAACAAATTCAATAAAGACTTTAAAAACGGTCCACAACAAAAACATCTTTAAAAACATGTTTACATTGTACTGTAGTTATTAAGTGTGAAATACGTTAGTCACCCAGTCTTGTCCGACTCTGCCCGGCAGGCTCCTCTGTCCATGGAATTCTCCATGCAAGTATACTGGAGTGGGTAGTCATTCCCATCTCTAGGGGATCTTCCCGACCCAAGGATTGAACCCAGGTCTCCTGCACTGCAGGCAGACTCTTTACCATCTGAGCCACCAGGGAAGCCTCAAGTGTGCAATAGCATTGTCTTAAAAAAAAAAATGTATGTACCTTAATTAAAATAATACTTTATTGCTAAAAGATGCTAACTATCATCTGAGCCATTAGTGAGTTGTAGTAGATCACAAGATCACAGGTCACTGTAACACAAATGTAACACATATGATCAAAGAACACAGGTCACTGTAACACATATGATAATAATGAAAAAGTTTGAAATATGAGAATTACCAAAATGTGACACAGAGACATGAAGGGAGCAAATGCTGTTGGGAAAGTGGGGCCGACAGACTTGCTCAAGGTAGAATTGCCACAAACCTTTGATTTGTAAAAAATGTGCAATAAACTGAAGCTCAAAAAAAAAAATAGGTCTTCCTGTACAGCGTACAGTTCAGGAAGCAACAGTTAGAACTGGACATGGAACAACAAACTGGTTCCAAATAGGAAAAGGAGTACGTCAAGGCTGTATATTGTCACCCTGCTTATTTAACTTCTATGCAGAGTACATCATGAGAAACACTGGGCTGGAAGAAGCACAAGCTGGAATCAAGATTGCCGGGAGAAATATCAATAACCTCAGATATGCAGATGACACCACCCTTATGGCAGAAAGTGAAGAGGAACTAACAAGCCTCTTGATGAAAGTGAAAGAGGAGAGTGAAAAAGTGGCTTAAAGCTCAACATTTAGAAAACTAAGATCATGGCATCTGGTCCCATCACTTCATGGAAAATAGATGGGGAAACAGTGGAAATAGTGTCAGACTTAATTTTGGGGGGCTCCAAAATCACTGCAGACGGTGACTGCAGCCATGAAATTAAAAGATGCCTACTCTTTGGAAGGAAAGTTATGACCAACCTAGATAGCATATTCAAAAGCAGAGACATTACTTTTCCAACAAAGATCTGTCTAGTCAAGGCTATGGATTTTCCAGTAGTCATGTATGGACGTGAGAGTTGGACTGTGAAGAAAGCTGAGCGCCGAAGAATTGATTCTTTTGAACTGTGGTGTTGGAGAAGACTCTTGAGAGTCCTTTGGACTGCAAGGAGATCCAACCAGTCCATCCTAAAGGAGATCAGTCCTGGGTGTTCTTTGGAAGGAATGATGCTAAAGCTGAAACTCCAATACTCTGGCCACCTCATGTGAAGAGTTGACTCATTGGAAAAGACCCTGATTCTGGGAGGGATTAGGGGCAGGAGGAAAAGGGGACGACAGAGGATGAGATGGCTGGATGGCATCACTGACTCAATGAAGGTGAGTCTGAGTGAACTCCAGGAGTTGGTGATGGACAGGGAGGCCTGGCGTGCTGTGATTCATGGGGCCACAAAGAGTTGGACACGACTGAGCGACTGAACTGAACTGAACTGTACAGCATTTCAGAATTAACCAGTACCAGCACGAAACAACTTTACCAACTGCAGTATGGGGCTATGTACTGTTCTTTTGCCTTTAGTCTCAGGGATCCTCCCATTCCCAAAGTTACCCAGGTCAGTACCTTTCCCCCACCCACTTTAGTGAGGTGGTTTCATCCATTTGTAATTGTTACCTTGTTTTGCCACATTCTGCCTTCCTTCCTGGGGTCCCTTGATTTCCTAAATGCTTATTAAAAATAATTTAATTAATTTGCTTATTTATATATTTATTTTTGGCCGCGCTGGGTCTTCACTGCTGTGCCAGCTTTTCTCTAATTGTGGCCAGTGGGGCCACTCTGTTGCCAAGAACAGGCTTCTCATTGCGGTGGCTTCTCTTGTTGCAGAGCTCGGGCTTGCGGGCTTGAGGGCTTCAGTAGTTGTGGCCCATGGGCTCAGTATTTGCAGCTCCCAGACTCTAGAGCACAGGCTCAACAGCTGTGGCTCGGGGGCTTAGTTGCTCCGAGGCATGTGGGATCTTCCTGGATCAGGGACTGAACCTGTGTCTCCTGCCTTAGCAGGCAGATTCTTTACCACTGAGCCACCAGGGAAGCCTTCCATTCCCCTATTGAAAGACATCTTGCTTGTTTCCAGATTTTGGTAATTATGAATAAAGCTGCTATAAACATTTTTTTTTTTTGGACATTTTTGTGTGGACATAAGTTTTCAGATCCATTAGGCAAAAATCCTAGGAGTATAACTGCTGGATTGTATGGTAAGATTGTGTTTATCTCTGTAAGAAACGAAGTGAAGTGAAGTGAAAGTTGCTCAGTCATGTCCAACTCTTTGTGACCCCATGGGCTATACAGTCCATGGAATTCTCCAGGCCACAATACTGAGTGGGTAGCCTTTCCCTTCTCCAGGGGATCTTCCCAACCCAGGGATCAATCCCTGGTCTCCTGCATTGCAGGCAGATTCTTTACCAGCTGAGCCGCAAGGGAAGCCCAAGAATACTGGAGTGGGTAGCCTATCCCTTCTCTAGCGGATCTTCCTGATCCAGGAATCAAACCAGGGTCTCCTGAATTGCAGGTGGATTCTTTACCAACTGAGCTATCCGGGAAGTCCCTGTAAGAAATGACCAACTTGTTTTCCAAAGTGGCTGTACCATTCTGAATTTTCCACTGGCAATGAAGGAGAATTTCTGTTGCTCCACATGCTCACCAGCATTTGGTGTTGTCAATGTTTTCAAATTTTAGTCATTTGTTAGATGTTAGTGGCCTCATAATGTGGTCTTAATTTGCATTTTCCTAATAAATAATAATATTGAGCATCTCTTTATGTGTTTATTGGTCTATTCTATGTCTTCTTTTCTGAAGTATATAGTCTATTCTTTTGCCCATTTTTATTGAGTTGTTGGTCTTTTTATTATTATTGAGTGGTAAGGGTTCTTTGTCTATTTGGACACTAATAATTTATCAGATGCATATGTTGTACTTTATCTCATTTTATAACTTGCCGTTTCATTTTTTAACAGTGTACTTTGAAGAACAGAACGTTCAAGAGTTGTTGACATCTTATTTTCCATTTTTCCTTTTTCTTTTTGGCTGCACTGTGTGACTTGCAGGATCTCAGTTCCCAACCAGGGATTGAACTCGGGCCACGGCACTGAAAGCCCGGGCTCATAACCACCAGGCCACCAGGGAGCCTCCACCCATTTTCCTTTTATCATTAGGGTTTTTTAGGTACTACTGTAAGGCCATCAAGATTTTGTCCTACTTTTATTTTCTCCCATAAGTGCTACGGTTCGAACTTTTACATTGAGATCCATGATTCATTTAAAGTTGATTATTGTGTGGGAATTTCCTGGCAGTTCATTGGTTGGGGCTCAGTGTTTTCACTGCCATGGCCTGAGGTTCCATCCCTGGTCAGGGAACTAAGCTCCTGCAAGCCATGGTGCGGGGCAAAAAAAAAAAAAAGTTGATCACTGGTGAATGACGTACGGTAAGAGTTCATTTTTTCCCTCAGAGATATCCAGTTGTTCCAGAACCATTTGTTGAAAGGATTTTCCTTTCTTTATTAAGTTGTCTTGAAATGTGTCAGAAATCAACTGCCTGCGTGGGTCTACTTCTGACCTCTTTACCTTGTCCCATTGACCTATATATACATCCTCCTCAGAGCAAACTCTCTTGATTACTTCAGCTTTACATTGTCTTGAAATCAAGTGGTATATGTCCTCCAACCTCGTTCTTTTTTCTTAAAATTGCTTTGGCTGCTCTAAGTTCTTTGCATTCCATACCCATTTTAGAATCAGGTTGTCATTTTCTATAAACAAAAGCCCTTGGGATTTTGATTACGGCTGCATTAAATCTATAGTCAGTTTGAGAAGAATCGACAACAATACTGAGTCCTCCAAATAATATGTGTTTTCTTTCCCTCCATCTATTTAGGTCTTCTTTCATTTCTCTCAGTAAGATTTTATAGTTTTCAGTTGACGGGTGTTCAGTTCAGTTCAGTTCAGTTCAGTCGATCAATCATGTTCGACTCTTTGCGACCCCATGAATCGCAGCACACCAGATCTCCCTGTCCATCATCAACTCCCGGAGTTCACTCAAACTCATGTCCATCAAGTCAGTGATGCCATCCAGCCATCTCATCCTCTGTCATCCCCTTCTCCTCCTGCCCCCAATCCCTCCCAGCATCAGGGTCTTTTCCAATGAGTCAACTCTTCGCATGAGGTGGCCAAAGTACTGAAGTTTCAGCTTTAGCATCACTCCTTCCAAAGAACACCCAGGGCTGATCTCCTTCAGAATGAACTGGTTGGATCTCCTTGCATTCCAAGGGACTCTCAAGAGTCTTCTCCAACACCACAGTTCAAAAGCATCAATTCTTCGGCACTCAGCTTTCTTCACAGTCCAACTCTCACATCCATACATAGCCCTAATTTATTCTTAGGTATTTGATGTTCTGGGCTATACTTGTGAATGATCTGGTTCTTTTCACTTTCCAGTTGCTCACTGCTAGTGAGAGAAACAGTGGCAAATGATTTTTGCATCTGGTCTGGCATCTAGAGATCTTGCTAATTCACTTGTTAATTCCAGAAGTAGGTGTTCTATACACATGACCAGATCCTGGTCATGAATAAGGAGTCATTTATTATTACTTTTCTTTCAGATATGTTTGCTTTTAATAATTATTTTTGTCTGATTGTACTGGCTAGCATCTCCAGTATGATAATTCAGCAGACTGAACAGGAGTGATAACAGTAGTTCCTTATCTTAGAGAGAAAGCTCTCAGTCTTTAATCATTCAGTGTGGTCAGCTGTGGGTGTTTCATACTTTTTATCAGGTTCAGGAATTCCCCTTCTATTTTTATTTTGATATGAGGCTGGTTTTTTTGTTGTTGTTGTTTTTTGTTCTTTTGTTTTTTTTAGGCTGCACTGTGTGGCTTGCAGAGTCTTAGTTCCCCAACTAGGGATCAAACCATGCCCCCTGTATTGAGAGTAGGAAATATTAACCACTGGCTTACCATGGAAGTCCCATGATTTTTTTTTTTTAATCAGAAATGGGTATTGAATTTTGTCAAATGATGTTTCTGCCTCATTGAGAAGATCAGTTTTTCCCCTTTATTCTGTTATCATGATGAATTACAGTGACTGATTGTTGAGTGTTAAACTGATCTTGTATTCCTGGGCGTAAACCCCACTTTGTCAGACTCTTCTGTATATCGTTGATTTAGTTTGCTAGTATGTTAAGTGTTTCTGTATCTGTATTTTAAGTGATATTCGTGTGTATGCAGTATTCTTTTCTTGTAGTATCTTTGCCAAGTTTTGGTGTCAGGGTCTGTGATTTTTCTCTTTTTTTTTTTTTCTTGATCACTTTTATTAATTTGTTAGGACTGCAGTAACATATTACCATAGACCAGGGAGCTTAACCAACAAATATTTATTTTTTCACAATTCTGGAGGCTAACAGAATGAGATCAGAAAAAAAAAAAAAGAATGAGATCAGGGTGCTGGCAGGGTTGTTTCTCCTGAGGCCACGCTCTTAGGCAAGTACATGGTCCTTTCCCTCCCTGTGTCCTCACTGGAATGTCCTTTGTGGGTGTGTCTGTCTTTATCTCTTCTCATAAGGACACCAGTCACGTTGGATTAGGGCCCATCCACATGACCTCATTTTAGTTTAATTAACTCTTTCAGTTCAGTTCAGTTGCTCAGTTGTGTCCAATTCTTTGCGACCCCATGGACTGCAGCATGCCAGGCCTCCCTATCTATCACCAACTCCCAGAGTTTACTCAAACTCATGTCCATTGAGACGGTGATGCCATCCAACCATCTCATCCTCTGTCGTCCCCTTCTCCTCCTACCTTCAATCTTTCCCAGCATCAGGGTCTTTTCCAATGAGTCAGTTCTTCACATCAGGTGGCCAAAGTATTGGAGTTTTAGTTAGCTTCAGCATCAGTCCTTCCAATGAATATTCAGGACTGATTTCCTTTAGGATGGACTGGTTGGATCTCCTTGCAGTCCAAGGGATTCTCAAGAGTCTTCTCCAACACCACAGTTCAAAAGCATCAATTCTTCTGCACTCAGCTTTATTTATAGTCCAACTCTCACATCCATACATGACTACTGGAAAAACCATAAACTTGACTAGACAGACCTTCATTGGCAAAGTAATGTTTCTGCTTTTTCATATGCTGTCTAGGTTGGTCATAACTTTTCTTCCAAGGAGTAAGCATCTTTTTATTTCATGGCTGCAGTCACCATCTGCAGTGATTTTGGAGCCCAAAAAATAAAGTCTCTCACTGTTTCCACTGTTTCTCCATCTATTTGCCATGAAGTGATGGGACCAGATGCCATGATCTTTGTTTTCTGAATGTTGGGCTTTAAGCCAACTTTTTCACTCTCCACTTTCACTTTCATCAAGAGGCTCTTTAGTTCTTCTTCATTTTCTACAATAAGGGTGGTGTCATCTACATATCTGAAGTTATTGATATTTTTCCCAGCAATTTTGATTCCAGCTTGTGCTTCATCCAGCCCAGCGTTTCTTATGATGTACTCTGCATATAAGTTAAATGAGCTCTTTAAAGCCACCCATTTCCAAATACAATCACATGCTGAGGTCCTGGGGGTTAGCACTTCAATAGATGAATCAGAGGGGGCACACAATTCAGCCCTTAATAGTATAGCTAAAGTTTTATCAAAGTTATTGAAGTTCTCAAAGAACTAGCTTTTTAAAAAGTTTTTAAAATTTTATTTATTTATTTTTGGCTGCCCTGGGTCTTTGTTGCTATCTGTGGTCTTTTCTCAGTTTCGGTAAGCAGGGGCTGCTCCTGGCTGGGCTGGGCTGGCTTCTCACCACGATGGCTTCTCCTTGTGGAGCGCGGCCTCTCGGGTGCACAGGCTGCAGTAGTCGTGGCACACAGGCTTAGCTTCCCTGCAGTCTGTGGGATCTTCCCAGACTGGGAATTGAACCTGTGTCCTCTGCACTGGCAGGCGGATTCTTAACCACTGGACCACCAGGGAAGTCCCCAAATAACTAGTTTTTACTAGTGATTTTTCTCTCCTGCATATTCATTTTCTATGTCATTTTCATTGATTTTTCCTACTTTCTTTGTCCTTCCATTTTGGATTTAATCTTCTCTTTTCTACGTCTTAAGACAACAGCAAAGATCATTGATTTGGGGACTTCTTTTAAAAATATAAACATTAAAACTATATCCTCTAATCACTGTTTTGGCTGAGTCCCCAAAATGTTGATACATTGTGTTTTTCCTCTCTGTGATTTAGTTTGGATAGTTACTATTGTATCCTCCAGGTCTTTGGTATTTTGTTTTGTTCTTCTGCTGTTAAGTCCATGTGATTCATTCTTCTTCCTTTTTTAAAATGTCATTTTATTTACTTGGCTGCCCTGGGTCTTAGTTCTGGCACGTTGGATCTAGTTCCCTGAGTAGGGATTGAATCTAGGCCCCCAGCATGGGGATCACTGAGTCTTAGCCACTGGACTAAGGGAAGTCCCCATGGGATGCATTCTTAATTTTAAATATTGTATTTTTCAGCCTTAGAAGTTCCATTTGGTTTCTTTTAGATCATCTCATTCTCTGTATTATGTTCAGGTTTTATTTTACATTTGTGAACGAATATGTAACATCTCTTTTAAAATCCTTGTCTGCTAATTCCACCATCTCATATCTGGGCCTGATTCTGTTGACTGATTTTTCTCTGGTATGGGTCACATTTCCCTGCTTCTACATGTCTAGTGGTTTTTCATCCAGTTGGACATCGTAAGTGTTACATTATTGAATCTCTGGATTTTATTGTCCTTTTTTTTAAGAGTATTGAATTTCATTCCCACAGGAAGTCAACTTACTTGCAGAGAAGTTTGATCTTTTGGAGGCAATTTTAAAGCTTTGTTAGGCTGAGTCTAGATTACCCTTTGATTCTGGTTTAGCGCTACTCCTGGTGTGACTCTTACGGGATCTCCATGAAGCACCTTGGATGCTTAATGAGGTCTGTTGGGAACCCACATGTGTCTTGGTCTGAAGCTCTGGGAATGGTTCAGCTTCACAGCTTTCTGGGAATTGTTCTTTGCTGAGTCTCATGGGGTTTCTGGTCCACATGCACAGTTAAAAATTCATAATTAGGGGACCCCTATGCAGATTTCCAGAGCTTGTTCTCTGCGCAGTCACCTCCTTAGACACTCTGCTTTGCACATGCCAAACATTTCAGCTGCTCCAAACTCCAGTCTCTGTGTCTCAACTCACATGACCTCTGTGTTCTGCACCTCAGTCCAGAAAGTACCTCTAGACAGAAAGCCAATAATTGTAGGGCTCACATTTGATGTTTCTCTTCCCTTAGGGATCACAGACCTGGAATGCCTACTGTCCAATGTCTAAAAATAGTTGCCTCATGTTTTTTCTTCCCAGTTTTCTAGTCATTTATGGCAGGAGAGCAAATCCCATACCAATTATCCCATGATAGCCAAAAGTAGAAGTTCTATGTTTTGTAATATATATATATTGACATATTTTTATGCATAAAGGTTATATTCTTCCATGATCTGATTTTCCTTTTATTGACATGCTAGTGACATCTTTCCATGTCAATATGTTTGAATGTACCTTCTTCATGGCTATGTAGTATTCTGCTGTGGAAATTTATCATTAACTAACTACCTCTCTTTGGCATTGTTTGGCACTGAATATTCAAACTACTGCACAATTGCACTCATCTCAAATGCTAGCAAAGTAATGCTCAAAATTCTCCAAGCCAGGCTTCAACTGTATGTGAACCATGAACTTCCAGATGTTCAAGCTGGATTTAGAAAAGACAGAGAAATCAGAGATCAAATTGCCAACATCCGCTGGATCATCAAAAAAGCAAGAGAGTTCCAGAAAAACATCTACTTCTCATTTATTGACTATGCCAAAGATTTTGACTGTGTGGATCACAACAAACTGTGGAAAATTCTTCAAGAGATGAGAATACCAGAACACCTCACCTGCCTCCTGAGAAATCTGTACGCAGGTCAGGAAGCAACAGTTAGAACTGGACATGGAACAACAGACTGGTTCCAAATAGGAAAAGGAGTACATCAAGGCTGTATATTGTCACCCTGCTTATTTAAATTATATGCAGAGTACATCATGAGAAATGCTGGACTGGAAGAAGCACAAGCTGGAATCAAGATTGCCAGGAGAAATATCAATAACCTCAGACATGCAGATGACACCACCCTTGTGGCAGAAAGGGAAGAAGAACTAAAGAGCCTCTTGATGAAAATGAAAGAGGAGAGTGAAAAAGCTGACTTCAAACCCAACATTCAAAAAACAAAGATCATGGCGTCCAGTCCCATCACTTCATGGTAAATAGATAAGGGAACATGGAAACAGTGAGAGACCTTATTTTTGGGGGGGCTCCAAAATTACTGCAGATTGTGATTGTAGCCATGAAATTAAAAGATGCTTGCTCTTTGGAAGAAAAACTATGACCAACCTAGAGCACATATTAAAAAGTAGAAACATTACTTTCCAACAAAGATCTGTCTAGTCAAGATTATGGTTTTTTCAGTAGTCATGTAAGGAATGTGAGAATTGGACTATAAAGAAAGCTGAGCGCTGGCTGAAGAATTGATTCTTTTGAACTGTGGTGTTGGAGAAGACTCTTGAGAGTCCCTTGGACTGCAAGGAGATCCAACCAGTCCATCCTAAAGGAAATCAGCCCTGAATATTCATTGGAAGGACCGATGCTGGAGCTGAAACTCCAATACTTTGGCCACCTGATGTGAAGAACTGACTCATTGGAAAAGACCCTGATGCTGGGAAACTTTGAAGGTGGGAGGAGAAGGGGACGACAGAGGATGAGATGGTTGAATGGCATCACCAACTCGATGGACATGAGTGTGAGCAAGCTTTAGGAGTTGGTGATGGACAGGGAAGCCTGGCGTGCTGCAGTCCTGGGGTCACAAAGAATTGGACACAACTGTGTGACTTAACTGAACTGAACTACCTCTCTACTAATGGCTACTGAGGTGGCTTTAAGATTCTTACTAATTCACATAACACAGTGATGGGCTTTCTTATTTATGCATCTTTGTGAACTTGTCTGGAAATGCTCATTTCCTCAAAGCTCTCAGCCAACCAACCTCAAGCTTTCTTCAAGGGTATTTGCATTTTAAGACTTTCCCTAATCTTCATGGGGTAATTTCTGTTTAAATCTGGAGACTCAGTTGGCAGGGGAGGTCCAAGAGGGAGGGAGTATACGTATCCATACAGCTGATTCGCTTCATTGTTGCTCAGTCATTCAGTAGTGTGCGACTCTTTGCGGCCCTATGGACTGCAACTGTCCTTCACCAACTCCTGGAATTTTCTCAAACTCATGTCCATTGAGTCAGTGATGCCATCCAACTGTCTCATCCTCTGTCAACCCCTTCTCCTCCTGTCTTCAGTCTTTCCCAATCGCTTCATTGTACTAACACAATATTGTAAAGCAACTACACCCAGATTTAAAAAAAAGAATAAATACAAAGAAAAAATGTGGAGACTGTTCCAAATTTCCAAATCATTCCGCCAACTAAGTTCAATCAGGCAAGTCTTAGGATTTCCCTGGCAGGTCAGTGGTTAAGATTCCGTGCTCCCAATGCAGCAGCCTTGGGTTCTATCACTGATCAAGGAACTAAGATCTCAAATGCCTCGTTGCCAAAAAAAAAAAAAAAAAAGTGGGGGCAAATCAGGCAGGCCTGTGTAGCTGGTTTCTTGATGTCAGTAAATAATACATTAGCAGACTTTGCCAAGACAACCACAGGCTTATCTGGTCTTTTCATCTACCATTTTAACCCAAGCATCTCCCTAGATTATTAAACATTCTTTGTAAGGATGACTGGGCCAGGATTCACATATTCTCCTCTTTGGAAAAGGTGGTTGATGCCGCAGATTGTGGTTATAATCCGCCCCATCGTGATGACATGTGTGTTAGTGCTTCCCCATCACTACCATTCTGGAGAGAGAGATTACCTAATGTGAAATCACTGGGCCAAACCTGAACCCTAATGCATGGTGGCTGATGTGGGGGCCACCCCAACAGCAAAGAAGCAGCGAAGACGGGAGTTAGGAGCATGGCTTCAGTGCCAGTCTGAGCACCTGAATCCCAGCTCTGCCACAGCTGTGTGATCTTAGGTGAGTTCCTCGGCGTCTCTGAGCCTTAGTCTCCGTGGTAACATTGGAGTACCTACCTTGCAGTGCTGTGGGGACTGTTGTGTTAACTTGTTTAAGTGCTATTATCCCCAACACCCTCTCCTTCTGATGTAGAACAGACTGAAAATTGAGGCTGCCTGACCTGAGTCAGTAACATTTATCAAGCACCCACTGGATGCCTAGTGCGGTTCAAGCAGATCCTTGAACTTGGGTAATGCCTGCTGCAGGGGTTGCCTGACTCCATGGTGGGGAGGGAATGCCTGTGCAGGTATAACCTCCCTAGAAGGTGGACAGGGGCAGGGCCTTGCAGGGCACAGGAAGGCTGAGAACTTTCTGGGTGGAAGGAATTCCATGTGCAAGAATGCCAGGAAGGAGAGCTGATCATAGAGCTGCCCAGTAGCCCCCAGGGAATGGGGACTTGCAGGGCTCCAGTCAGGGCTCTGATGCCAAATCCAGGCTCTACCCTCTGTCCTTTGTTAGGAAAGGAAAACTGTGTGGCTACAGAATCCCTTCCCTTCCCGCCTTTTCTGTTTTCATAACCAACTCATTAAGGATGCCAGGCTGTCTGTACTGTCTGCTGCTTTTGGGGGCAGGTGCGTCCTCTCTCTTGGGTAACCAACTGTCCCAAAACTTGGCATCTTAAAACAACCATATCCGAAGGTCAGGAAGCAGCCTTCTTGGGTGGTCCTAACTCAGGGTCTCCCACAAGGTTGTGGTCAAGCTGTGGTCTGGGACCATGGTTTCTGAAGACTCAACGGGGACTGCCAACAGCTCACGTGGCTGTTGGCAGGAGTCTGTGTTCCTTGCCGGGAGGAGGAGGTGATGGAGAGAGCCGTGGTCTCACAACCTGCTCTCAGAAGTGCTGTTGCTCTGTCCTCCTCTGCTGACTGCCAGACCTGCCCTGGTCCAGTCTGAGGGGGGCTGGGGGCTTGAGGACCTGGAGGTGGGGCCATGGGGTCACCTTGGAGGCAGTCACGGCTGCTGTCGAGTGTTTGCCCATCTGTGAGTTTTGTTTTGTTTTGTTTTGGCCACACCACGCAGCTTGTGGGATCTTAGTTCCCCGGTGGAAGTGTGGAGTCCTAACCACTGGACCACAGGGAATTCCTATGTGTTTATGTAAAAAGCTAACTAGCCAGCTTTATTCTTAAGATGCCTTAAGTCCACCTGAAACAGGTTGAGGCTTTTCTGCTGGCATTCTTCCGGAATCCTTTCTTGGGACATTCTACAGGCTCAGATGGCCTCAGCCTGTCCAGCGTTGACAAAGAATTTCCTTGAATTCCTTCTCCAGATTTCTTTTTGCTGAAAATATTCATTGGTTGAAAATTAATCCCTTTTTGTGATGCTCATAGATCTAGTCTGTCTTGATGATTCAGGCAAAGGAATAATCCAAAGTGTCCCTGCAGCCTTGTCAGGCCCAAGGAGGGGTCAGCACTCACCAGCCCTTCCCCAGCCCGGAGTTCCCATATCCCTGGGAGGCATGGACCAGAGAGGCCTGGGCCACACCTGCCACCTGGCAGGGGTCTCCTGAACTCTATAGGTGTCCACAGCTATGGGGGAACAAGCCAGCTGCCAAGGACCGCACTGGCTGTGATGTCAAAGCAGGGGGAGTGGCCCAGAGCCAAAGCGAGGAGCATGAAGGAGAAGGGAACGGGGCCTTCAGTGCCGGGGACCCCTGACATCAGACAGCGGGGTCAGGAGATAATTTGTCTGTTCTCTGCCCCACGAGGCCCCTGTGGAAGTCAAACAAGCAGTCTGGCTCATTTTTAAAGATAAATTAAATGCATCAATATAAAAAAACGTCAGGCAGCAACATGGAAGGGAGAGGGTGGGGAGGTGGATGGAGCCGTGTGATTTATTGGCTCTTTAATAAGCATTTCTGGGGCTGTTCTGGCAGCCTTGCACCAACCACAGGGTGCCCGGGGGCCCCTTCACTGAGGTTGTGAACACAGCCAACGCTCAGTCTTGGCATCTACTGGCCAGGCCAAGAGGCGTGTGTCCTTCTAGCTCGTGTTTGGGAACATCAAATACAATGCCACCAGGGAAGAGATGAGAAGGAGTAAGGGGTGGGCGCCCTTCCGTCCTGGGGAAGGTCTCACTGGCTACCCTGGGGCCAGGCCAGACTCTCCTGTGCGGTTACTCTTTGGGGCCTGAGCACAGCTCCTTCCTCCTCCTTCCTACTGTGGGCTTCCCCCACCCCCTATCCTTCCCCCTACCCCCACATCCTACCAACACCAGCTACGACCACCCTGAAATGCTGAAATGTTTGCCAGTCTGGTAGGTGAAAAATGACACCTCCTGGCTGTTTGAATGTGCATGTCTAATTTTGGAGGGTTGAAGCGTCTTTTCATTTGTTTGGGGCCTTCGTGGAATGTCTTTATCATAACTATTGCCTATTTTCTATTGAAGTACTGCTGTTTCTCCTCTATGGTTAATAAAGACTCTCTGCTGTGTTGAGAATGTTATCGCTAATGTTTCTTCGTGTATGTTATACACAGTGGCCTGGCCTATTGCCACAGCTCTGGTGTGTAGCTGGGAGGAGGGTCAGCCTTGATCTGAAAGGTGGTCTGCAGATTTTTTGGATTTATATTCACTATTTTATTGTCAACAAATACTTAGAGAGGGCCTCCTGGGGGCCAGGCAGGATATAGTCGGAAACACAATGGCAGAAAGAACTCACATCCTAGTAGGCGGAAACAGACTCTTAAAACAAGGAAACTGCTTTGCATTGGAGGCGGACGCTAGCTATAGAGAAGCAAAGCTGGAACTGGGACGGAGGGCACAGGGACTGGGGCGGAGGTGAAAATTTTAAGAAGGGGGTTAGAGGAGAGCCCTCTGAGAAGACAACATTTGAACAAAGATTAAAAGGAGGAGATAGATGGAGGGGTAAAGAGAGATGGACAATGCGAAGGCCCCGGGGGGAGTGCAGGTCTGGGTGAATTCCAGGAACTATAGGAGAAGCTATCTGGAATCTGGGGTTATGAGATGCTGGTGGACTCAGCAGGGAGTTAAGATGATCAGGGCAGCGGGTTCGCTCAGGGCTGAGTAGACAGCTGGAAACAGTGACTTACAGGGTTCTAAGGATATTGAGGCAGATCACACCCAGCGCTGGGTCCACAGGCCCTTGGGAGGACCTCCTGGTCTGCTCTGTTCTCCCTACTCTCTGGGAGTTGGGGTTTCTGATCCATACCCAGGAAGCTCTTGGGGAGCAAAGGCCCAGGCCTGGTGACAGGAAGGGTAGGGAGATGGCGGTGATGGGTTTTACCCAGTCACATGTCCCTGCAGCTGGGGGGTGGGGGGCACTGTGCACAGGGGCGAGGTGCTGCTAGCCCTGCCTGTTCCCAGGAGGGAGTGGGGGACAGCACCTGCTCACCAGCCCTCTCACTCAGCCCCTTCTCCTTTCTGGAGGTGCTGCGGGCCTGGCCTGCCTCTTGGGGGCTGCCCTGGGGCCTCAATCTCGGTCATCTAGGGGTCGGTCAAATGCGAGGGGCTGAGGCTTTCGATCCCCGCGGCCTTTGTGCAGAGCTCCGCCTCGGCCACCTGCGCTGGCCTGGGGCGGAAGCAGCAGCACCCTCCGTCGGTCCCGCTGAGCGATCTAGCCGGACGGGTAGGGAGGGGCGGGGGTCTTCCAGGGGCCAGGCTCCCCAGGGAAGGGACA
The DNA here is from genome assembly GCF_027580195.1 of Bos mutus. Lineage (NCBI taxonomy): Eukaryota > Metazoa > Chordata > Mammalia > Artiodactyla > Bovidae > Bos > Bos mutus. Next base: position 37,316,559 of record NC_091635.1, read on the forward strand.
AGATTCTGTCCAGGAAGAGCCCTGATCCCCCGAAGGCCCTTCAGAACCCGTGATAAGTTATCTCCCTAGGAGAGGGGCGGGGTCGCGGCCGCCCTTGATTCTATTAGTTATTCCCCGAAGCAGAGATGACTTAATGAAAATTCTCCTGAAGCCTTTTCTTTTAACCTTGCCGCTCTGCTGCGGGGTAGGGGGAGGGGAGGGAGAAGGGCGGAGAGAAGGGAGGAAAGGGAGGAGGGGAGAATGGAGAAAGGGCGGGAGGGGAGGTAGAGGAGGGGAGGGGAGGGGAGGGAGGGGAAACCCGACGCGGGGGTGGGGGAAGGCCAGCCTGAAGTCGGGACGGGGGTTCTGAGACGCGATCGGCCACCGAGAGCCCTCGCCGCTCCCAAGTGCGGCCTCCCCACGACCGCACGCAGGGCTGACAGGGACCTCCGCCACTGCGGCCTCGCGGGCCCAGGGGCTCCTTTGTCTATGGATAAAAGGGACCCCTCTCGCAGCCAGATGTCGTCCACGGGCTCTGGGGGGGCCATCTCATAAATTCTACGTCTCCCTTTTGTACTGAAGCGTTTATTCTCTTACAATAACGACAGTAGTGCGGTAATAGGGGCTTTCACCTCCCGGTCCTAGTTGAAGGGACCGGGGGATGCGTGGGTTGCGGGGCCTCGGAGAGGGCGGGCGAGCACCGACCATCGGTCAGGGCAGGGGACTGCACGACTAGGGAGGGACGGCGCATCTGCAGGACCCCCTGCTCGCGCTCCCCAGGACTAAAGCCAGGAGGGAGAACAGGTTCGCACGCGGCACGAGAACCCCACCAGAACCCAGGGGCTCACCGCGGCGAACCCCCGAGCGGCGGGGGCGGGGCCGTGCGCATGGTTCAGCGCGCGTGCGCCCGCTGCAGCGCGCCAGCATTGGTCGCCGGGAAACCGCCTCTGTGATTGGTCCGAGCGAATGCGCTCTTGGCCAATGGGCGCGCGGCTCCCAGATCGCCCAGCCGCGGGGGCGATGGCAGTAGGGCCCGGGTGGCGGGTCTGATTGGGGCCAGCTCTGTGGTTCCTGGGGTCTCTCTTTAACCTTCCTCTGCCGCCCTTCAGTAAGGGAAGTGAGCCCGCGATTCTTGTCGACCCCCGCCCCCCGCAAATAATGGGCCTGTGCACAGAACCGAAGTCGGCCTGACGTGAAGCCCCCGCCCCACCCAGTGCTGGCCGGGAGTTGCCCTGGGCCTTAGAAAGTTAGTAGACGAGACATTTCCCAAAACCAACAGTGTCACCACAGATTACCCGTGGTCTTTTCTAGGTGGTGGAGTTGGAGATGAATACAAACTTTTTCTTCTCTGTAGCTTATAAATTGTTTAATCTGCCAGGCTCCTCTGTCTATGAGATTTCCCAGGCAAGACTGTTAGAGTGGACTGACATTTTCTTCTCCAGGGGAATCTTCCTGACCCAGGGATTGAACTGGCATCGGCAGGGGAATTCTTTACCACTGAGCCACCTGGGAAGCTGGCTTACAAATTAGTTTCAACAGATATGTTTTGTATTGAAAATATTACTTTAGGACCTTACTGGTGGAGCAGTGGATAAGAATCTACCTGTCAATGCAGGGGACATGAGTTTGATCCCTGGTCCGGGAAGATTCCACATGCTGAGGAGCAACTAAGCCCATGCACCACAACTACAGAGCCTGCATACTACAACTACTGGAGCCTGCACACTCTAGGCCTGAGAGCCATAAGCCATTGAGCCCCTGTGCTGCAGCTACTGAAGCCCATGCCCCTAGCTGGAACTCATGCTCTGCAATAAGAGGAAGTCACCACAATGAGAAGCCCATGCACCCAAGTAGAGAGTAGTCCCCACTCTCCAGAACTAGATAAAGCCGGAGTGCAGCAATGAAGTGCAACCAAAGATAAATAATTTTAAAGAAGAAAATATTACTTAAAAAAAATTTTAATGATGATGAAAGTAACAAGTGTTGGTGAGATTGTAGAGAAATTTGAGCCCTCATAAAGTGCTGGTGCAGCCTTACCTAAAACAATTAGTCCATCCTCACTCCTCTTGAGCAGTGGCTCGAACAAATAAATACTTGTAAGTCAATGTATCTTGTAACATTATCACAGTAGGGAAAAGATCCATCAACAAATGAATGGATATAACATGGTTTATCCATATAAAGGAATACTACTCAGCCATGAGAAGGAATGAAGTTCTGACACACACTGGAACACGGATGGACATTGAAGACACTATGCTAAGTGACATACTGAATCAGATCAGATCAGATCAGTCGCTCAGTCGTGTCCGACTGAATAGTGAAGTGAAAGTCGCTCAGTTGTGTTTGACTCCTTGCGACCCCATGGACTGTAGCCCACCAGGCTCCTCTGTCCATGGAAATTCTCCAGGCAAGAATACTGGAGTGGGCAGTCATTCTTTTCTTCAGGGGATCTTCCAGAACAGGGATCGAACCTAGGTCTCCTGCATTGCAGGCAGAGTCTTTACCATTTGAGCCATCAGGGAAAAGCACAAGTATTGTATGACTTCATTTACATGAAACACCTAACCTTGGCAAATTCAGGGAGACAGACAGTAGATTAGAGGTTATGAGATAGGGAAGAATGAAGAGTTATTGCTTGGTTGGTACAGAGTTTCTCTCTGGGATAATGCAAAAGCTCAGGAAATGGATAGTGGTGGTGGTTACTGAACACTGAGAATGTACTAAATGCCATTGACCTGTATACTTGATAATGGTTTTAAAATGACAGATCTTGTTATATATATTTACCACAATTTAAAAAATTAATGATGCAACATCCCCAAACTATGGAATTGTACACTTTAAAGGGGCAAATTGTACGGAGTATGCGAGTTATATTCGAAACAGTATCTGCCTTCTCTGCTCTCAAAGTGCTCTGGGCCTGGGTGTGGCAGGATTTGAGTTTGGAGGTATTGATTACTCCTGGGGAGGTGGGGGTGGCTAATACCCCGATGCTTTACCTGGTGTGTGTGCTACCCTTCACCTCACTTGGTGAGCTGTGAGGAGCAGAGTGCCTCACGGGGCAGCTCCCTTTTTGGTTCCCAAGTTATCTGAGATCCAATCAAGAATACGGGGCGCCGAGAGGGTCCCCAGGCTGGATCCAGGCTGGATCCCCTACAACCGGTGCGCCCCACCCCCACCCCCACCCCCACCCACCCCCGCCTGCTCTTCGGTTCCACAGGTCTGCCGTCGTTCCTGCTGCAGCCGCTGGAGGGCGCCCCAACACCGCTCCTGCCGGCCGCTGGCTTTCCCCCGCCCTCCACCACTGAGCCCTCGGCGGCGAAGGAGGTTGATCTCCTGGTTCACGTCAGGGCGGTAGAACCAAGTGTGGGAGCGGGCGGGCGGCGACTTCCGGCCCTGAGACTGCACTGCAGCTGGTGAGGTCGGGGGCGAAAATGTAGCAAAGGCTCAGTGGAGAAAGCAAACGCAGTTCCTTGCTCCCAGGACCCCGTGCCTGCCTGTTAACTGCTCCTCTGCAGGCAAACCTGTACTAATCCCACCTCCCGAGGGGGTGCCTTCCAGGTGATCTGAACACTCACTTCCCTGAAGACAAGGCACTAGATGGCCAAGACCTGGCATGCCTCTGGGGTCCCTGTGCCCCATATTCAACACCTCCATGCCTCAAAACTTGACCTACGAGGGAGGTGAGGGGTCTGAGTTTGGGGGTCCTCAGCAGGTGACATGCAAGCAAGAACCAAGACATGGACGGCCGCCCTCTCCCGGCCCTCCCGCGTCTCCTCCCCTAGCAGGACTTCTGGTTAGAGCAACCCCCGGGGATTCAGACTGGGTGCCAGTGGCCTCACCAGGAAAGGACAGCATCCACAGTGAAATTATCACAGGGCTGTGGCAGCTGCAAGGGTCTCCTCTTCATCTCCCAGTGAAATGACCCTGGTCCCAAGCTAACTTCTGGAAGTGGGACCCTCAGCCAGTCCCCGGGCCCAGACACTGGTCAGTGTCCTTTCTCAGCCTCTGCCCCATGGAGGTCTCCTGCTGACCGCTCTGTCCTCCGTGGAAGCTGCTGCTGAGACACCGTCTGCCCCAGGTGGCCCAGTAACAGTCATTTGACATCAAGGGACAGACGTGGTCTGGCTGTCCAGGGTGACAGTGACATCATCACCACCATGGCATCTGAAGAGCAGAGCAAAGGTACTTTGGAGAGAGCCTGTGCCAGGGTGGCAGCTGGTGGGGGAGGGGAATCTTGGCCCAACTCACAGAAACTCTGTCACCACCCTGCAGCTGCAGCCTCAGGAGACACCACTGCCCCAGGACTCAGGACTCGGGGGAAGGGCATTTGAGAAGGTGGCCCTGCTGCCCTCACTAGAGTCGGGGAACTGGGGGAACTGGATGCAGGGCTAGTGGGACGCTCCGGCAGCTGCTCAGCCTCCCAAGCAGTGGCCAGCCCTGGGTCAGTTGGGTCACAAAGCAGCCGGCCCCTAAATCATCCTGGGCCTGCCCAAGGGGAGGCTTCCGCTCCAGGTGGATGACTGGTCCTCGCTATCACCTCCAAAGTCTGTTTCCTTTTCCCTCCGCTGGCTCCTCCAACCTCCCTAGGCATCCTCCTCTTTCTTGAGTGGAGCCTCCAGCTTCCGCAGGCCTCCATATGAGTGCAACAAAATGCCACTGAAATGAGCCTAGGTGTTGAGGAGGTGCCCCCAAGGATCTGTAGGGCAGATGGCTGAGAAGCCCAGAAGGTCTGCATTCTGGGCAGAGAAATGGGTCACCTCTTGTAACTTGCCCCAGCACCCCTGGCTGGCTTTTGCCCCAAGACCCTCCTTCTCTGTGGTCAGCATAGAGGGTCCCTGCCCCCAAACAGCCATGAAGGGGATATGTTCCACCTGCCTCTTCACCCTGAACCCTTGCTGGTGAGATGCTCCCACAGACAGGCTGTGTTGCCCCCTTGGCTCTGCTCCCCTCCTCCTTCCCATTCACTGGGCTCCCGGCCACCCTGATGGGGCCTGTTTAATTGATTCAATTTGTCCAACAGTAAAAACACTCCGCAGATGTCAGGCTTCCAGCACCCCACCCCCAGGGAACCAGCAGACACCTGCCAAGGCCCTGAGACTGGAAGTCCTTCCAGGGCCACTACAGCCAGGCTGCAGGGGAGGCCTCTGAACCCCATGATGCTTGCTGGGAGCTGGAGTGGTTGGCCCAACACACCAGAACCAAGGAGTCACACACGATGGCTGAGGGACTCTTCCACAGATGGCATGTGGAGGCATTCTGAACACGGGTCAGATTCCAGTCTATCTCAGGGAATTACATTTTTTACAGACTCCTAGGTCTGGACAGGTGATTTTGGAGGTGACTCCTGTGTTTCTCAAGCTGCTGTCCCTAAGCCACCATTAGGACTCCATCAGCAGTGGTCTGGGGGCTTTTCCAGGTCAATGGGGGCTGGAGTGGGTGCTGAGGAGTCCCTGGGGCTTGACTTCCTCCCTTGCAGGCCTGTACCTCTTGTTGTCTTGGTGGTCCGCTTGGTTGACACCTCATGGAAGGAAGGGAGCTGAGACTCTGGGTTCCCAGTGGGTGGGGAGAAGGGGCACAGGGGAACTCTGAGCGGGAGGGGAGCTAGAGATTGGGAGCCCTGTGTCCATAGCCGGGCCAGTACCGCAGGCTGACTGCGGCCTGAGATTTGTATGTAGCCACCATCGCACTGGGAAACGCCTCCAGGCAGTTTCTGGGGGAAGGTGGTGGGCTGGGAAGGAAAGGGACCAGACCTAGACCCCTGACCCCCTAACTCAGCCCAGAGCCCTCTCCTTGCAAGGGCCTCTGGCTCCTGAGGCCACCACTTTCCACCCCAGAGGGAGGCCACTGTGAAGTGATGGAAGAGGGAGATGATTTAGGGAGTTTGCACAGCTGGCCAGGATGAGGCAGGGGCTTTTGCCCCATCCCCCAACCATCCCCTCTGATTAGGAGAAGACTGTCACTCTGAAAACGGTCTCAGGCTAGCAACATCCGGACACTTGGTCTCCTCTCCTCGGCAAACTTCCCCTCTGGAAAAATCAAGAGACTTTCTGTCATTCACTGGGTACATTTTAGAAAGAGCCTGAGCTCTTTTTTTATGGGTTCTTCTTGTCCACAAGTCCTAGGAGACAGAAAGCAAGGGTAAGGGAACTGAGGGACAGAACTGAAAGCGCTTGTCCAAGGTCAGCCCCAGCGCAGGCCGCGTTTCAGGCTGCGGGTTTTTTCTCCTGTGTGTGACCACGTTGCGGGGAGGGTGGTTGGAAAGGGGACTGAAGGGGAGGCCGGCCCGGGAGCGGCCACTTAGTGGGGTCCGCGGCCGCAGCCTGCAGCTCTCCAGTGGCCCCAACCTGAGCTCTGGGATTGGGGTACGCGCAACGGTGGAACACAGGCGGTAGGGTACCCCCGAGACGGGGCCCAAGAGGCGGGGCTCGCGGTGCCGCGGAGGAAAGAACAAAAGGAGGCCCCGCCCCTCTCTGGCCGGCTCCCCGCAGCCAATTGGCGAGGCCACTGTCAACGACGCCCTCTGATTGGCTGCACGAAGACCAATCGGGCGCCGGGGCCGCGAGCCCGTGCGGCCCCACGTGGGGCGGCGTGCGCCGCTGTACTCCGGCTGCGGCGGGCTGAGTACTGATAGTTGGGTGCGCCGGGGACACCTTACAGCGACTTGCGCCGTCTCAAGGACCCCCAACCCTGAGGATCCCCACCGCCCCGAGGGTCCCTGAGTGCCCTTTGCACGCAAAGCGCTGTACCATCTTCTGGGTCATCTGCTGTGCAGGGTTAGGGTCGTGGTTGCTCCCATTGCACACGTGGAGTGAAGTGACAGCTTCAAATCCACCTAGCCTGTTAGGGCGGAAGCCCCTGGAGACCCGGTTTTCTGACTCCGCTGCTCGGCCGCGGGTCCTCACCTTCCCTGGGGGCTTGAGCCACTCACTCACCGCTGTACTCTCCTGATCTCAGGGGACGAGGAAGGAAGGAGCATGCCATCTGGGCTTGGCCGTGGAGGCTGAAGCGGATCGGGTGGAAGGAAGGAAGAGGCAGTCTGCTCTTGGGTGGTAGAGGGGCTAGGCGGGATCAGTTCATATATCGATTGAGTCAGTTATCGACACCTTCTACTATTATCCTGGGGACACGAACAGCGGTGGCCCCAGGGGAGGCTTGGAGGTTAGCCTCCCCCTAGTTTCCATTAGTCTCCCTTCCAAGCTACTCCAAGTGGAACATACAAGAATGTTCTTTATGGGCAGTTGACGTGGTCTTACATTTTTATGGCACCCTCAGACAGAGTATTTGAGGAGAGTTGAATAAATGGAAAATGAATGAATTAAAGGAGAGATGGTGCCGCCCAGGGCCAGCAACAAAGGGGAGCTGTTACCACTTTGACCTGAAGGGTAGCTGTAGCCACAGAAGAGGCCCATCCTGTAGGAGCTCCGACCTTGGAGGGAGGGACACAGCGGCTGGCCAGGAGGAGCCAGGTGATATATATACTGACCTCACTTTACTCCTGCCTGCGCCTCTCATCTGCCGGCTCCTTTTTGGCTGAATTACAATTAACACGGCAGCCACAGGTCAGCCTCAGGCCACAAGGCAGGGCAGCTGGGGCAGGGAAACGGGGAGGTGTCCAGCACCTGTTGGGAAGTGTGAATAAAAGCATCTCAGAAACATTGCTGTTTTGTTTTGTAGGCAGTAACACAGGATGTAAGTGAAACCCTTGTGCACTCTTATGCTGAGGTTGTTGAGAAATGAGTGGGGCGGGGTTCGGCCTTCCTCTCTGGTGCAGAACCAGTCCAAGCTCTAGGAGTGGGAAGACAGCATGCAAGCAGTGAGTCGAACACAGGGCAGAGCAGTGGGTGCAGAGCGTGCTTGTCAGTGCACGTGGGCCACACAGTTCAAGTGCCTCCTTCAGGAGGCCCTCCCTGATGCTCTCTTTTCATTAAGCGGCTGTCAAGGGCACCGCTGGGACCCTAAGTCCCAGGGTCAGGGACTGGTCTTGCTCACTGTTGTCTCTTCACGTGCCTGCCTCATCCACAGTGCTCAGCACATACTAGAGGGTGGACGGACCTTTGCATTTTGTCTTGGCATGGTCTGACAGGCTTTGCTCTGAGACAAGGGGTGTTTACTCACTTAACACATCTTTTCAGGGGGCCTTTCTCTGCCTGGCCAGGTCTCAGTCCCAGGAGGCTCCAAGGAGGGAAGGATGTGTTCCAGGTGTGAAGTTCGTAGTCCAACAAGTTCAGGATGAGGCAGCCTGAGCCAAGGACCCCTGAAAAGTTTGGGGAGGGGAGATGGAAGGAGGTGGTGCCTTAGGTGGCTTGGAAGGACAGGTAGGCGTTGGAGCACTGGAGAAGGTGAAGAAAGGCAAAGGGCACAGAGGTAAAACCTCAAGATCCAAGGAGGTGGTTCTAGGAAATCTGGCTGTGTGTGCACCCCACTACATGGGAGTCAGGGGGCCTGGGCCAAGTACCCCGCCTCAGTTACCTGTCATATGGTGGTAATAACAGGATTATCGGGCAGGTTGAAAGAGACTGTATGTGATGTGCTTAGCATAGTCTTGCACATGGTAATTATGGGCTCAATAAATACACGTGAGCTGTCATTATAAGCATTCGTTGTAGTCAAGGAGGTGGCGTTGGGTTTGGTGGGATTTGGGGAGCCTGTCTGGGGGCCATGGGGGTTGTAGAGTGAAGGTGGCCCACAGGGCCGTACGGTGGCCTCGCGTTCTTCCATCACAGGTGGCAGGTGTCACTCATCCATCAACCACTCCTTCCTGTGGAGCCCAAGGTGGCCTCAGAATCCTTCTCAGCACATTCTCCAGGCAACCCTCTAATCAATTGCAGCTGGCACATAAGATGACCAATTTGCCATCCCTGACTCGGCTGAGATCAGAAGTTGGGATGTGATGGCCTGAAATCAGGAGTGCCAGTTTCAGACCTGGATCCTCCTTGCAGAGAGGGAGGAAGGAAGGAAGCGGGGCAGGTGGATGGAATGCTACTCGGGTGGGGAGGGCGTGTCTTTAAGAGCACCTCTGGCTGCAGGGTTGGGTTGTGCAGGTGCCCCTAGTGCTGTCAGAGCAGTCCTGACTCAAGGTCAGGGAGGCCAGGGTGGGGGTGCCTGTCAAGGTCAAAGAGAGAGACTGCATCAGAAGGAGTATGAGAGCACAGAAGCACGTGGCTGCAGGGAGTGTGGGGTTTGGCCAGGGAATTGGCAGACCCCAGAGGGCAGGAGGCCAGTGAGTCCTGAACAGAAATGGGGAGAGAGGAGGAGCAATAAGAGCTGGTCTGGGGTTTCAGTGACAAGACTTTCCTGTGAACCTATGTTCTGTGCTCCTGGACCACACCTCCTTGTTTTAAAAGTTCATCTATGGACTTCCCTATTGAGCCAATGGTTAAGACTCCATGCTTCCACTGCAGGTGGCACAGATTTAATCTCTGGTTGGGGAAGTTGTGCACGTTGAGTGATGCAGCCAAAAAAAAAAAAAAATTCATCTAAAAATCCTGAGGCAGAGCACCGATCTCAGTTTTAAAGGTGGATGGAGTTTCCATTTGTGTTCACCATGCAGCCACCATCGCACCCAGATGACTGCCCCTTCAGTGTCTCCCCAGTGCCACCTCTCATCCCAGACCCAGAAACGCCTCCCTAGAGATTACTTTTGCCTGATCTTTATATTCCTATTAATGGGGTCACACCACCTGTCCTGAGGCTGTCCTCTTTCCTTAACAAAAGCTGTGTGATTCCTTCTTTGCTATACATGGCTGAGCTGTGATCTTTAGCATCACCGGTTTATTCTGTTGTATGGGCATGCCAGTTTATTCATCCAGTGTCCTGTTAATGGACGTGCAAGTTATCTCCAAAATTTAGAGTGTCACTAAATTCTAGTGCATGTCTTCTGAGTTTGTGCCTGGCAGTGGGGTTGCTGAAGAGGCAGCGTTAGCTTTAGTAGATACCACTAGTTCTCCAAGTGGCAATCCGGACTGCTTTTCTTATTGCCAGTGTGGGTGAGTTCTGGTGGCCCCAGTCCTGTGTCAGCATTTGAGATTGTCTTTTACTGTTAGCCATTGGGGGTTGGAGGAACTCATCCCATCTCCCAGTCTTCTTAATGCCCCTGTGAATAGGATGCTTACCTGGGTGGGGGTGGTGTTATCCTCATTTATGGGACAAGAGTGGGGGGAGGGTCTGAGAAGTGAAGCCGAATGGCCAGCAAGCCCTGGAGCTGCTTCTGGAGTTCTAGAGTCAATTCTTTCCTCATGTCTGAACCCAGAACTCAGAAACTGAAATGTGGTGGTGTTGATAGCCGGAAGCCTCTGGGCTTTGGAGGTCAAGACCGGTGCAGAGCAAGGAGAGCTATGGAAGGGACTCTGAGCATTGGAGGAGGGTGGGGAGCAGGAGGGGCTGTGGAGCCGAGGAGGAGGATTGGGGAGCACAGTGGTGTCAGCAGGGCCAGCACCCAACTGGTGCACACCTGAGCCCAGGCCCTGAGCTGGTGCAGGGACATAATGGTAAACCCACACAGGCAGGGACCCTGCCCTCACATTAATGACAGTCCTGGGAAGCAGGCAATCAAGGAAATCCACAATAAATACATAATTATAGACTGTGATGAGCGCTTTGTGTTGCGAGAGGGCCTGACCTGGCAATGACATCAGGACTGAGAATGAACCACATTAGAGATCACATTGCCCCAGGGACTCTTAAAAGAGGTGTCCCAGCAGAATGGCAGGAGGTGGAAGTGGAAGTCCTCAACACCAACAGACAAGCGGCAAGGAAAGGAGAGCCTGAGAGACTGGGGGTGGACCGAGCAAGATACAACACTCAGTGAGGATTAATGTCCACAGAAACTCCAAAGTAACAGTGACTTAAACAAGAGAAACATTTCACAAAAAGCCTCCAGAGACTCCACAGTCATCAGGAACCCAGGCTCCTTCTCCTTCTGTCTTGTTGCTCTACTATTCTCAAATATGGAATCTTCCTCATGATCCGAGATGGCTGCTCAAGCACCAGCCATCACGTACATTCTAACAAGCAGGAGAGGAGAAGGGAGAAAGAAGAGCAGAGACCCTGTGTTAAAGACACTTCTGATTGTACATGATGTTGCTGTTCACACTCATTGGCCAGAACTTGGAATAGCTGCAAGGGAAGCTGGAAATGTGATCTTAACTCTGGATAGACAGGTGCCCAGTTATAAGTTGTGGTTCTATTATTGAGGAAAAAGGGGAAGACATATTGGGGCAGCACAGTCTCTGCCCCTGATGGTAACTGGAAATGAAGAGATGATGCTGAAGGCAACAAATGACCTTTTGTCTCTGTCCCTCTCTGCAGATAGTGCCATTGCTTAGGCCCAGCAGCTCAGAGGCCATGGGGTACACGGAACATGCTGGAGTCTCTACCAATGAACTGTCCTCACATTTCATCTTATTTTCACAGACAGGGAACATAGGTCTCAGGGAGGCAAGTGGCTTATCCAAGGACCTGTAGTTGGGAGATAGGCCAAGAGAAGCAGACCCTGCTAAGAACTTTCCAGATTTCTACCACGTGGTGAAGGAGACTCAAGACCATGAAGCCCCCATCACTCCCTTCCTTGAAGTGCCCAAGGCTGTCTCCCTACTTGTTAAGCAGGACACAGGAGCAGCCATAACCACCCTCCCTCCAGACCCCAACTTCTCAGGGAATAGGAGGCAAGGCAGGACAGGAGGCAGGTGGCCAAGCTCTGGGTGACCAGTGTACCCTTGGTGCTGGACAGGAACACAGGCAGAGAGGAGAGGACCTGAGAGCTGGCCCTCTTAGTCCCAGCAACCCCCCTTCCCCCAACCCTGGCATCAGCCCCTCATCTGGGCTGGAGAGCAGTGTTTCCTGCCCCTCCCCCTGCCCCAAGCCAGAACTGGGTTTTCAGCAGGAGCCGGCTCCAGTGGCTTTCCGTGCCTTCAGGGTTTGCTTGGCCTCTTCATTGTGTACCCTTCCTGCCCCATGATAAAAAGCTGCTGGATACACCTTTTTATGGCCAGGTGGGCTGGGGAGCACCCAGTTTGTGTTGGGAGCACTAGTTGGATTTCAAGTTCAACCCATCATCCCACAGTAGCAAATAAATATAGGATGTTGGGTTAAATTTATCATTTTATTTTATTATATCCCACATGGCGTGTGGATCTTAGTTTGCTGACCAGAGATTGAACTCTCCCCCCTTGCAGAGAAAGCATAGAGTCTTAACCACTGGACTGCCAGGGAAGTCCCAGGATATTGGGTTAAATTGAAATCTTAGACACTGAATAATTTTTAGTATATCCCTATTACCATGGACCATACTTATACTAAAAGTCATTTGTTGTTTATCCAAAAGTCAAATTAAACTGGGCATCCCGTATGTTATCTGGTGACCCGGTCCAGTCAGAGGTTGGACCTGCTGGGGTCTAGTACCAGGCCAGGAGATACAGGCTTCACCTGTACCTGCAGCTCATGCATCCCACCTGGCTTTTAAAGTAAGGCTATGCTCCTATCTCCAGCTCTCCTGAGAATCCCAGGAGCAGGTCCTGATTGGCTCAGCTTGGGTCACATGCACACTCCAAAACCAATCACTGTGGGAGAGGCACTCTGATTGGCTAGGCTGAGGTTATATGACTAGAGTAAGGCCTGGCTGCCAGTATGGCGTCTTCCCACTGTGGTTGTCCCTCGTGCTGTCGTCTTGGTCATGGACTATAGAGGAGGCTCTTTCTGCTGGGTCAGGGGCTTCTGGACCACTGGGACATTGGCCTTGGGCAGGCTTCAAGGGCTTTGGCATTTCCACTTTGGCCAAAGGAGGGAGTCCCGCAGGGCTGGGGTGCTGTGGTTTCCCTGCTGATCCCACGGAAATTTTGATGGCCTGAGCAGAGGCTGCCCCGGCGCTGTCTTGTCCTTGGGCTCGTGTCCCTTTCCAGCAGAGTCCCTCCACACCCGCTTCTAGCCTGCGTCCATCGGAACAACAAGAAGGGAGCCATTGCAGGGACCTCGGGGAACCCCAGGCCTGGGGTGTTTTGCCCAGGATCAGAGGGGTCGGCTGAAGGTCCGGTAGAGAAAAATATAATTACCCTGTCCGTGCGGAGTCTCCTGACACTCCCCCTGCTCACCGCCGGCCCCTGAGTCTGTTTCTTATAAGTGAAAACAGATTTCCTGACAAGGGGCAAGATCTTAAACTTGTTCAAAATCTCCCAAATAAAAAGGGTGGTTTTAACTTTCCCCTCTCAGCAAACCAAATCTTTGAGGAGGACTTTGGACCATTCCATCACTGCGGGAAGGGTTGGGGAGCCTGAGGCTCCTGACTGCTGGGAACCTTAGGGCAGAGGAGCTGTGGGAGGCCTCGGATTTCGCTCACCCCACTGGCATCTGGAGCTGTTTTTCTCAGTGGAGCCCCAGTCCCCACTCCCAGGCTCAGAAAGAGCGGAGTTCCTGCTGGCCTCAGGGCCAGTCTGCCCCAGGGCTGAGAACTCAGGTCCTGAGTTGTTTTCCGCATTGCTGTTTTTCAAGGTGAGGCCAGGGGAAGATGGTTCCTACCTAGCAAAGCCCTAGTTCAGCCTTCTTCTGAAAGCTTCTTCAGCTGAAACATTTTTCTTCAGATTAAACCAGTTAAAGGAAGCAGCTGTGGATGCCCCTAGAAGTGCTTCTGCCAGGGGCTGGGTTTCCTGGGAGAGGAGCTCCCCTCCCTCCCGCCGGGTCCTTGACCTGGATTTCTCAGCCTGCAGCTGCTTTGTGCTCCCTGCCTGGCGCCCTGTGCACAGCTTCTGGGTTTGCTGGATGCTGTGGTTTCTGGGCCAGCCTTCTTCCCGGCTGGGCTCAGGCTCTCAGAGGGCAGGCACTTTGTGTCACCCCCTCCATGCTGCATCATGGTACCTGGCAGAGGGCCCAGCACACAGTAGGTCTTCAGCACATACTTGCTGAAATAATAGACGGATGTTTGGGTGAGCAGACAGATGAAAACAAGTTGTGTTCCTGCCAGGAGCAGATCACATCTGCAGGGGGTGAGAAAAGATGTAGGCCGTGTCCTTCTCTGATGGGCAGGATGGCGGATTCTAGGATGTTTGCGAAGGGTGGGAGGCATTGCCTCCTTCCCCGCCAGCCGTGGGTGTCACCAGGGCTCCTGTCCTTCTCTGTTGAGGGAGACAGGACTGGTGAAGGTTTTCCCTGAACAACGGGTGTTGGCCCGGCAAGTCTGGGGTGCTGGGTCAGTCTTGCTTTTTCTCTGAAGATGGATGCAGTCTGCCTCGGGAGCCCCGCAAAGTCAGGCTGGAAACACTCATTCGAGTAGGCCCCACTGACCCTGAGGTTGCGATGGCTTGAAATAGAGAGAGCCTGAAAGCTCAGTCTAAGCAGTGGAAGGGGGCAAAGTACACTGTCAGGGGAACTTGGAACCTAAGAAAATAAAAGCTTTTCCAAGCTCTGCATGGCGTCAGGTGCCCACAGCTGTGTCGTGAGCTTGTTCTAAGCCCTTCTCTAGGCCCTGAGCGGCTCACTCTCCATCAGCAAAGTGACAGAACAGTTCTTTGGATGCTCTTTCTGCTTCTAGATGCTGGGGAGGGCCTTGTCCTCAGCCCTGGAGATTTGAGTAGGCTGAAGAGAAGTTGAAATGTGTCTGAACTTCAGAATTGATGGAAATGCCCGGAGAGTGCTGGCTCCAGGCTCCATCCCTTCAATGTAGCGCGACACACAGAAGGGCAGTTTGGAGGCCAGCCTATCTTCTTTAGGCCCGAATTGGGCCCTCCCAGGTCTCTTGACACTCCAGTACTCTTGCCTGGAAAATCCCATGGACGGAGGAGCCTGGTGGGCTGCAGTCCATGGGGTCGTGAAGAGTCGGACACGACTGAGCGATTCCCTTTCCCTTTTCACTTTCATGCATTGGAGAAGGAAATGGCAACCCACTCCAGTGTTCTTGCCTCGAGAATCCCAGGGACGGGGCAGCCTGGTGGGCTGCTGTCTATGGGGTCACACAGAGTCGGACATGACTGAAGTGACTTAGCGGCAGCAGCAGGTCTCTTGAGGGTGTGAAGTGGGGATGGGAGCCTCTGAGGAGGAGGTGTCGAGATAGCAGAATGTGCAGTCACGGAGCCGCGGCCTGCCCACCCCAGATGGTTCGGTCTAAGGCCTTGATCCCCGTGTTTTGCAGTGGCCTCTTGCCATGCTGACCAGGCTGGCTAGGTGTGGCCGACTCTTCTGTGGCTTAAGTAACTGACTTCCGTTCCCACCGGAGCTGGTTTGGGCTCCTGGTAAGGAGGGTGAAGGGAGGGGCTCCAGCACTGTCCGTCAGGGCCCGAGTCACCCCATCCGGCATCCCATCGCCAGGCAGGGGAGAGCCAGTTCCCATGGGCTGGACCCCTGCAGGCCTGGTGGAGACTCTCCGGGGGCCTGGGCTGGCCTCCGGAGGACACAGAGCTTGACTCCTGACAGGCTGAGTTCTGGGAGCTGGGGCTTGGGGAAGGGGCAGCCGATAGGGGGAAGAGGGGTGGAAGGGAAGGAGGGACATTGCCACCCTCGCCCCAGGACACTGCTCAGAGCACCCGCCTCTGCTCACCCCGGTTCTCTTCCTCGGGTCCTCTTTGTCCTAGAGCGCTGGCCCCAGCAGCTCCATGCTCCTCCCATCCTCAGGGCTGGGCCAGGGGCTGTATGGGGCCCTTAGGGCCCCAGGCTAGTGTGGAGGGAGGGAGGTGTGGCTTTGGGGACCCGCCTGGGGCAGCAGGGGGATACATACTTGACACCTAGGTGCCCCGTGAATATTTGTTGGGGAAGGGCAGGTAGCACCCCCAGTGTACCCAGAGGGAAGCCTCATCAGTTCCCAGCCGAGCCACTGGGCAGGCTGGGGGCCCCTGAGTGGAGAAGCTGGGGCGGCTTCCTAGGTCCTGAGGCATCTCCAGGCAGGGGAGAGGCAGGTCCCTGAGGCAGACAGGGGCGTGGAATCCAGCTCCACCGTGTCCAGCTCGGGCCTGTGCGTGTCCCCACATTCGGAGCCCTTTCACTTCCAGTGGGGAGGGTGTAGAGGCAGCGGCATGCTGGGCAGCGTGAGGAGCTCAGCCCAGGGCTCTGTCGGTCAGTCCCTTCCTACCTGGGCAGTGGCGTGTGGCCCATGGAAAAGACCCTGGCCCACCTGTGGGTCCAGACATCCCTCGCTACCTCCCACCAACCTCCCCCGATCTCCTCAGTTGGCAGGAGTCGGGGATCCCGTTTCACAGACGAGGACTCTGTGGTCCAGGGCTGCGCTCCCACCGGCCACCCTGCCTGGCCCACCTCATCCTTCTCTCCGGAGGCCTGAGGCACTCTGACCCCGGGGACGCTGTTGGGGGGGCTCGCTTGATGATCCCCAGCCTGTCTGTCTGCCTGGAGCTTGTGCACCAGCAGCCCTGTTCCTGTCACCATCCTGGGTCTCAGCAGGTGGCCTGACTTTCAGAGCAGAAATGGCTTGGGAGGGGTGCTGGCTTGTCACGGGGAGTGCTGGGGAAGGAGAGGGGGTAGCAGCAGAGGGTGGGTGGCAGGATGGATGGAGGTCGAGACCTCAGCTTCTCTCTGGGAGGCAAGGGAGCCCTTAGGGGTCACCCTTTTGGTGTCGCCTTGGCCCACTTCCTCACCCAGGGGCCCCGGAGGTGGGTCTCTCCATGACTGGCAGGGCCTCTCGAAGCTGCACAGACTCAGGAGGCTGCTAAGAGCCCAACGGGCCACTGGCCTTTGGCCGGCTGAGTGCCTGGATGACCCCTCAATGGCTAGGCTGCAGAGCCGAGCTCCCCTGTCCCCGGCCTGGGTCTGCTCCCCACCCAGCCCCCAGCCACCTCGCCCCAGCCGGGCAAGAACAGTTAAAGCCCCTGTCCCCAATTGGTTTGTGGTATTAAAAACGAATTGCGATCAGCCGGGTTGTCATTTCTACCTGATAAAACATCACTTTTATTGATCTCACTCACCCAATGCCATCACTTATCTTGCTTCAGCATTTCACATAATGGCTCGTTTGTCTTGATCCAAGTGCAGTCTCGCACGTTTAACCCTTGGGGCTCTGTGGCCTCTCATGTGCCTCCGTCCCTTGCCAGGCCCTGTTCTGGAGGGCAGGAGGTTCTAGAAGCAAGAGCCGCACCGAGTTAAGGCAGGAAGAGGGAGGGGTTGGGAGAGGGGAGGAGAAAGTAGGGCTGCTGGGGACGGAGCCTCGGAGGCTTACCTGGTCCGGCTGGGGTCCTCACCTGTGTCACTGTGGTCTCCTGCCTCCCGCTCACCCCACCTGCCAACGTTCCTGTGCCCATTGGCACGCCTCCCAGGTTCCTGGTTTTCAGGGACCCCCTCACCTTCTAGCCCAAACCCGAACTCCTGTCCCCACCCCAGTCCCTTAGACTCTTTCTCTGGGTGCCGGTATCTCCCCGAGGTGCTGGTTGAGTCTGACTGTGGGGTCACAGAGGGAGGGATCTCAATCTGATTCTGGACTCCGCCTAGAGACTTCTGTGTGTTCCATCGTCCAGCAGACAGTGTAGACCCGTCCTGCACTCGGGCTCCGGCCCTGGCCACAGTCCAGCTATTGTTTCTGCCCCTCTGTACCTCCTGGCCACCAGCCAGCCATGTTCCTCACCTCCCTGTTCCCTGCCATGGTCCTGCCTGGACTCGGCCTCAGCACATAACCAAAGGCACTTTCAGGCCCACAGGGGTCTCTGCCCAGTCCCCCCTTCCCCAGACTATGGAGGGTCTCTGAGCCGGAAACCATGGTCAGCTAGCACTCCCCTGCTCAGACCCCTTCTGCCGCTCATCCTAGTCCCCAAGGCCTCCTCTGGGCTTGCCCTCTCCTCTCCCTGCTGCAGCCCTTGGAATTGGGCTTCCCTCCTGAGCAGCTGGAGACCTGCACGGGGTGGGGGCTGCTGACTCATGTACTCGGTGAATCTAAGGGCTAGGTTGTCTGCCTTCAGGCATGACTGAACCCGGAGCTCGGACTGATTGTCCCAACTTCTCGCGGCCCCAGGCCTCGTGCTCAGGAGCCCCGTTCTCATCACCTTCCTTTATGGACTTGGGCCAGCCCAAGGAAAGAACTTGTCAGGCCTCACCTGTCACACCTGGCTGGTCACATGGCCTTGGGCCTTCTGCACCCCAGGGAGGGGTCTGCTCTCTCTGACTGAATCATCCCCCGCGGAGGAAATGAGAAAGGGGAACAGGGCATGGTCAGGGCTGGCCTGGGGCAGCCCCAGAGTGGATGGGCTGGCAGCGTGTGCGTGCCCCTGTGCGAATGGCTCGCAGCTCCTGACAACCCTGGGGTCACAGCCCCACTACCCACACTTCTCTGCCCTGACCTGAGCTCCCCTCACTGGGGTCCCAGTCTCAGCTGAAGGGGTCCTCCCCAGGAGGTCTTAGAGGTGGAGGGAAAACAGCGCCCCCCTAGCTAGGGTTCCTGGGGGGCCCTCAGGGCTGCAGCCTCACTGAGCAGAGCTCTCTGGAAGGAGGGCTCACACTGAGATGTACCCCTGCCCAACATCCCCCAGGCCCTGATGGGGGCCAACCATCCATTGAACAATCAGGACTGCTGTTTGAGTGTAACTCCTGCATAGCTGAAAATATTTGTCAAATGAGTAAATTCCTGCCTTCTGTGAGGAGAGAGCGTCTGCTGTCCGGTCTGCCCAGACCCCTCCCCTCCACTTTGGGGACCACCTTTTCTCCCATGCCTGTACCTCTCCCTCCTCCCTTCCAGGGGCACCCGGCCTGGCCACATGTTCAGGCTGGACATCTGACCCACCTTGGGAGAGATCTATCAAGAGAGGGACCCTTGTCCTGGCAGGGGTGTGTCTCAAAGCCAAGGTCACTCCAAAGCCATTTTGGTCGCATGTGTCTCTCAAAGGCCCAGCCCCCCAATTCTAGGCTGTGCTAGGCTGCTGCAGGGTAGGCCTGCCGTTGCCCTAGTCCCTTGTCTGCTGAGACCCCGGCCTCTGGGGCCTCCAGGGAGTCCCTTTGGAACACACACATTGGACACTGGGGTGCAGTTAGGATTCTGGACCACTGAAAACCTGTACAATAGTTTATATATTTATTCTTAAGCAAGTTATCAATAAAAAATTTAATACTAAAATGCCTTTACATAGAGTTTGCTGTTCATAAAACCTTTGCATTTTTTTTGTTTGTTTGTTTTTAGTGTTTACATTGAAAAAAAAAATCAACCATCCTCTTAGTTTACACATTTACATGAGTCGTGCTTTTGCCAGGTTTAACCACGGGGCAGGGCTGCGCTGTCCGTGCGCACACGGACAGAGGGGATGGGAAAAGAAAGCAAAGGACAGAAATCCACAGACGAGGGAGAAGAACCGATGGGAAGGCGGGAGGGCCAAGAAAAGGCTGCCTGTTTTGTTCCTTCCTGCCTTGCAGACTGGGGTTGGAAGTAGCCTCAGGTTCTGGTTTCCGCGGCTGGACCTTCCCCACATGCGCCTTGGCAACTGGCCGTGTCCTCTCCAAGGCATCTTTCCACTTCCCCAGCCGCCAGCAGGACCTTGGCCGCCGTCTCCAGGACGACCACCAGGAATGAAATATTGCACTCGAGCCGAGACAAAGGGGAGAGTTGGGGTGGGAGAGGATAGCTGGGGTGCAGGGGAACCCCTCCCTGTCCCTGTACTTTCCTTGGAACCGCCAGGGCAGGGGAGGGGCCCTCTGGGTGGGCGGGGTGATTTCCTGGTTGCAAAGAAAAGGGGGCCCAGGCACCCGCCGACTTGTTTCCCAGGTACCTGGTGTGGGTCTGTGGGTCACACAAGAGCCCGTGCGAAGGAGCAGTGGCTAACTTGGGGGGCCTTCCTGGGGCTCTCAGTGAGGCCAGGGGACCCTCAGTGTGACATGGGAGCATGGAGCCCTCAGTGCGTTTCTTGTGGGGGAGGGAAGGGCTGTTGGGTCATGGGCCTGGCTTGCCCTGCCTGTCCCTCTTGGCCTCAGGAGAAGCGAAGGGTGACGTGTTCTCCGGGGTTACTGGGGTGGTGCTGAGGGTCTGGGACACCCATGCAGCACAACAGTAGTTACGGCGCTGGGCAGAGCAGCGCTCCTTGTACCCGAGGCTGGGGTGTGGGCAGGAGGAACCCTGCTCTGGGCCCCAAGCACTAGCCTGCCAGGCCATCAGCCCTGCCAAGTGGCTGCAGAAAAGGCCCGCAAACCTCCACGTGAGCTGGGGAGGGCCAGTTCCTTTCCTGCTCAGGGTGGAGGCTGGGCAAGCTGATCATTGAAACGGAAATCAGAAATTACTTGGAATATTCAGGAAATAAAATCAAAACATCACCCTTTCATATTGATAGTTTGAAACATTTGTTCATTTTTGCTTTGTTATAAACAGAGGTAAGATACATATGGCTGCAGTCACACTTTTGGGCTGGGGAGCCTGCTCCTGGCTTCCCTTCTACCCACCGAGGGACCCTTATCATCAACCTCCCCCAATACTTTTTTCCCAGGAGATGAATTAAAAGGAAATAAACTCGAGTGTGACTTCCATCTTAGACAGTCCCCCCAAGAGGTCAGCAGGTATAATCTAGGGTTCTGTCTGATCCCTCCTGTGGCCTCTGGCCCCTTAGACCACGCCCCAGCTGCCTCTGTCGTCACAGACGCCCCAGTTGGAACTCAGCTAGGCTGAGGAAAACAGTGCATTTTCAAAGAAAACCCCCCAGAACAAAATCTCTACACACACACATACACAGACACACACACACACTCACCCACACACACCCTTGTCACGCGTGTGGGGAAAAAAAAATCCTTTTCCACTTTTTTCCATAAAACTTCCCCGCAAGGAATACAATATTTACATAGAGAAATAAATAGACAACACACCTGATTTCTGCTTTCCCTGGTGGGAGACAGTCGGAGGTACTAGGGAAAATATGGCTTGGATTCTAATCTCTCGTGAACTGCCGATGCGGGAAAACAGAGAGGGCCGGCGGGTCCCAGTTGGGGGCACGGCTGACCCTCCGCAGCAGACGGATGGGACTGGGTTCCGACGCCTAAAAGCTCTCTCGCTTTCCAGGGAAAATAATAATAATAAAAAAAAGCCTGGATCTTGCCTTGGTGGGTTTGCATATTTGCTCAGACTCGCCCCTCCGAGGTGTGGGCCAGCCTCCTACTCAGAAGCGTGGGGCTGCGTCCTCTTGTGCCTGTGGCTTGCACGCCGGGCACCGCTGGGTGGGTGGGTCACCTGTGGCCATCCGCGCAGAGTCAGCACAGAATGGGCACGCCGTCAGCTGTCACCAGGCGCCCCGTGGTGGGGTCGTAGGTGCCCGCCAGGTAGTAGAGGTCCCGTCGGTCCTGGTACTTGCGGCTCCGTGTCATCTGCTCATACTGCTCGCGCCCTACGACCTGGCACTTGTGGGAGATGGTCTGCACGTCGTTCTCGTCCTCATGGCAGGACTGGTATAGCGCGTTCTGCCGGGGAGCGGGGTAAGGAGCGCCCGGGGTCAGGTCTGGCCTGGGACAGCACACCCCACCCAACCCCAGGACCCTCAGTTCTGGATAGGATTGTAACCGTGTGGCGCGGGAGCCAGTGCCTGGAGCCCCAGCAGGCGGGCAGAGTGGGAGAAACACTTTTTTCTGCACCATCTGCAAACACGGTTCTCAGGGAAGACAGGACAGTGTGCTGGGGGTGTTTAGGGTCTTAGGTTGATTTGGGCAGGCAGGGACCAGAAGGTCTGCTGTAGGGGGCACTGCTGAGGGCAGGACCTGCTTGGTGCTACGTGCTGCCGTGGGTCACAGCCCCCCACGAGGTGAAACTGTCACCCACTCCACTAGGAGTCATAGAAGCAGTCGGGGAGGGATCCAGGTGGCCTGGCTCTAGGCCTGAGCCCTCAGCCATGTTACTCCCTGTGGGGCTCGTGTGACCCTTGGCGCCTTGAGGTGTGGGGACAGGGAGGGGGGATGTTCATTCCCCTTCTTCCCACTGGTGCTAGTTTGCTAAGATACCTCTTCCCAAGGCCCCCCACTCTGAGCCTGCCCAGACCCCCAGGACCCCTGCCCCCACCAGGCGGCCCCACCTTCCCGTCGCTCTGCCGCTTCCCCAGTTTGGTCTCCTCCGGATGGTAGAACCACTTGACCTTCACCACCATGTTGCTGCCCCACGACTCCCACATGCTCTCGATGCGGCCGATGTAGGGCAGGTTGGGCCGCCCGGCCGACAGGAAGACTGCGCAGTCCCCGATGCGAAGCGTCTCCTTGCCCCGGACGATAGCCTTGTAGAACAGCTTCCTGGCCTTCCCCTTCATGCCACGCCTCTGCAGGAGACAGCCAGGGGCACAGGGTGGGCAGGGGACACAGGCCGGAATGACAGAGAGACAGTGTGCAGGAGAGACAGATGGCATATCTTGAGGGCGCTTGCGCAGGCCAGGCCCACCTACCTGCGTGGGGTTCCCCGACCACTTCCAGAGCTGCCGGGCGGGCAGGAAGGCTGAAATCTTTGGCCGGTTTTCCACGGAGGGCAGCCGCTGCCTCCGGGACAGCTCTTTGGCTTTGGAGAAGCTCAGGGCCTCCTTGCGCTTGAGCCGGGGTCTGTTGCCGCTGGGGCCCGCGCCCGCTCCCCCACTGGCCACGGCAGCCCTGGACAGGAAGCAGCGCTGGGCATGCGGGTGAGGGCCGCCCCCCTTGGAGCGCAGGGCCTCGGGCTGGGCCAGGAGGGCGGGCACTGGGTGGGTGAGGCATGTCTGCAGCAGCAGGGTGGGGTCCTCCTCATCCGAGGTGTAGGAAGAGCCCTCGTCGTCCGAGGAGCAGAGGCTGGAGGTGGACAGGGAGCCCGAGGAGGAGGAGGTGGATGAACCCGAGGACGAGGAGGACACGGACAGGCGGGCGAGGAAGCGGGAGGGCACGCCGGGTGCCAGGCCAGGCCCGTCCTCCTCCTCGTCTGAGTAGGAGCTGTGGCAGTCGCTGTCGCAGGGCAGCGGGTACTCAGCCTGGCCTGCGAACTTGCGCAGCGCCAGCCCCATGGACAGCGGGTGGACGGGCGCCCGCCCCTTCCTGTCCTTGCCCATGAGGGCCGGGTGCCCGTAGCTGGGGCTGGGCAGGGGCCTCCCTGGCCTGGGTCCCGAGTCCTTGTCGCCAGCATGTAGCGCCTTGCAGTTCTTGCTCTTGGGGGAGGTCACGCCCTCGTGGTCCAGCTTGACCAGGAACTCGCTGCCCGCCCGCCGCCGCCCGCCCTTCTCAGCCTCGGCCTTCTTGGCCCGCAACAGTTTGTGGGCACCCCCGGGCAGGCCAGGCCCAGCCCCGCCAACGAAGGGCGCGTAGGAGCTGGCCAGGCTGCTGAAGGAGTCAGCGCGGAAGCCGTTGCCGAACACGGGTGGCGCCACACTGTGCATGGGGAACAGGGCCTCGCGGGCCCGCAGCTTCTTGGCGCTGCCGTTGAGCTGGAAGAGGTTCTGCAGCATGCCCGGCCCCTTGCTGCCTGCTGCGGCCACTGCCTTCCGCTTGGTCTGCGCCACCGCTGACCAGCTCAGCAGGGGGCTGCCCCGGCGGCCCAAGAAGTGGTCTGAGGCACCGGCGGGGGGCTTGGCACCAGAGGTCAGGAGCTCTGCTTTGCCTGGGGAGAGGCCAGGTAGAGTCAGAAAAACCACCTGCCCACCCTTCCTCCCCACCCCCCCCCAACTCCTGAGGGAGTTCCCCACCCGAGGTCCTGTGAGTACCAGCTTTGTCTTTGCCTGTGGATTTCTTCCCGGAGGTCTTTGAGGCTTCGGACCCGTCATGAGCCTTAGGAGACAGGCTGGGAGCAGTGGCCTCACTGGGCGGGGGCGCCTCACAGGAAGATTTCTTGGTCCTCCGGCAGCTGCTGGACACCAGCAGGGCTGGCGAGGGCTCTGTGCCTGCAGGGTGGACCAGGGGCCTCAGTGCTGTGCCGCTGGGGCGACCTCTTCCCCGTGAGTCTCCTCTTGGGAGACCAGGGAGCCTATGTCTGGACCCAGAAGAAGCCCGCCGAACTCCAGCTGTATGGGCTGACCCAGGAAGGAAGAACGCCACCCTAGAGGGTCCCGGGGCTCACACTGGATCTTGAAGTCCGGAGGCAACAGCCTGATGTTGGAGACAGCGATGTGGCCAGTGTCCCCATCATCAAACTCCACCACCACGGAGTCCAGGTCCTCTTCCTCATCACTGGAGGCACCTGTAGACAGAGCCCACCTAAGCATACTGCCCTCCGCTCCGTGCCCAAGAGGCTCTCCCAGGTGGCCGGGTGGCCGGGACAGGAGAATGATGGGATGGGCTCCAGAGCGCCTGACAAATGATGCTGGGACATTCTGCTCCCTGATCACATTTGACCTTGGAGCTGCCGTGGCAGCCAGGAGCAGCCCGCCTCCCCTCCACCTCCTGAAGTGTCGCCAGAGAGGCAATATTACCGCCATCCATCACCGGCATCCCAGGGCACACACGCAGGGACACAGGGCCCCCGACCTCCCCCTGTGCACAGGCTCACGGATGCAGACACATGCCTGGCTGAGGCCTGCCAGCCAATTTGCCCACCCACCTGTCCGACCCCAGGGTCCCCACATCCTGTGCCAGGGGAGCAGGGAGCGGAAGGATTCACCCCAGTGCCCAGGTGACCAGTTCATAACCCTCAGGTCCGGGGCTCTGGGGCCCCTCTCTGCTAGGCCTTCTGGTCAGCCAGAAGCTCCACCCTGTCCCTACCTAGGCAGCCCCTCGCCTTTTCCTGTTGACCAAGGAGCTGAGGTTATCATCTGTCTTATCCGACCCGCTTCGGCCTGGGAAGCAGGGCTGGTAGGAAGCCTTGCTTGAGAGACAGGGTTCCCCCGCCCCGGCACCCTAGGGGTCTTGGAGGGGCCTCTGGTCTGTAGCTTTGCCTGAGGGGAGGAGTTGATAGGCCTCGGTGGGGGTCCCCGGGTGGCGCTCACCTCGCACTACATTGCCTGGATACAGGCAGCGGGACTTCTGGCTCCAGTAGGCACAGACCCTTGTGCCAGGCGGGAGGTACCGGCTGGACTGTGGTCGGACATCCAGAACCTGCGGGAACAGTAGTTCGGCAGCCGTGAGCGGGCTGGCCAAGGGGTGCCCAGGAGGGGCTGGGTGCCGTCAGGCCCACCTCCCTGGGGTGGTGAGCCGAGCAGGGGCTGTCCGCTCACCGCCTCCTGCAGCAGCTGCTCCAGAGAGTAGATCCTTTGCCGGTTGCCTCTCTCTCCCTCAATGACGATGCTGTAGCTGGGGGTGGGGGGGTGCATGGCAAGAGGTGCATGAGACAGGCTTGCAGACCCCTCTGCCCACAGCCCTCCCTGCACACACGCTGGGGCCTCACATGTCGGGGGGCTGCAGGGTCCTGACGCTGCCTGCGTACAGCAGACTGTCCTCCTTGGGGATGAGCACAGGCAGCCCGTCCTGCAGGTCCTCCTTATGAATGGTGCACGAGCGTGCTGGGGAGACCAGGGCGTCAGTGCCCGGCCCCCCGCCTGCCTACCACCGCCCCTCCCTGATGCTCTGTGCCCGCTCCTGGCCGCTCACCCAGGGCGGCGCTCTGCTCGGCGCTCAGGGGGCCACTGGCCTCCTCCTCTTCCTCGTCCTCCGAGAGGCAGCTGCTGTCCTCAAACTCAAAGTCGTCCTCCACGGCAAAGCTCTCCAGCAGCCGACTTACCGCCCGGCCCTTGCCCTGGGGGCCAGAGGGGTCAGCTCCCTTGGGACGGGTTGGGGGGTGGGGGGATCAAGGCCGGTCGGTCTCCTGGGGTTGGGGGCAGGGATGCTACCTGTTTGCCAACGGCCTTGGTTTTCACCTTGCCCGCCTTCCGGCCCCTCCCCAGGATGGCCTTGGCGTTGCGGGGCGACAGGGCGATGGACAGGGCCCCGTTCTTCCGCTGTCGGAGGAGAGGGGTGAGGTGAGGGTGGTACACACCTCCTTGCCCCCAGTGTGCCCGTGGAGTGACACAGACAGACCCCGAGTATGAGTCCCAGGGTGTGACTTGGTGTAGCAAGTAGAGGAGAGTGGGGTGAGGGTCCCCAAAGGCTTTCCACATCCAGCACCCACCGCCGAGCCCAGGACCCTGGGGCGCCCGCCGGCCCTCACCCGCAGCCCCGGCTGGAGCACCGTGCTCTTGCGCGTGGCTCTCTTGAGGCGCTCGCTGGCCAGCCTGCTGCCCTCCTCGTGGCAGGTGAAGGCCCGGGCGGGGCCGCAGAGGGCTTCCCTGCCAGGCGCAGCCCCCGGCTCTGCCCGCAGGCCACCCTTGGCCTTGGGCCTCTTCTTGCCGGGCCCACCTGGGGGCCTGCGTCCCGGGGCCCGCTCCAGCTTGCTGCCCACCTTGGTCTTCACTGTCCTCCGCTTGACCTTGACCTCACTCTCGGGGCTGGACAGGCGGCAGGCCCCTGGGGAGGGGGGGAGAGCAGGCGTCGCAGGAGCCCCAGCTGCCTTCCAGGGCCCCTACCGGCCCGGCCTGCCCCAGTCCACCCCGGCCCCCTGGGTACCTAGCAAGCTCTGCCTCTCCTTCTTCTTCTTGGCCTTCTGGTTGGCCTCCATCTTGACCACGGAGGAGGGCGAGGGCCCCAGCACAGCCATGCGGGCCCCAGCGTGTAGCACCAACCCGGGCTCCTTGGGGGGTTCTTCTGTCTCCAGCAGACCATCACAGTTTTCACTGTCCGAGCCGCTGTCTGTGGGGAGGTGGATGGTCCAGGTGACTTGGCATCCAGAGCAGCGCCATTTTGGGGTACGGCTAGGGGAGTGGATGGTTCATGTGTGCGGATGTGTCGGGGGCCGAGTAGATTCCGTCACTGTCCCATGGGGGCTGCTTTGGGGCAGACACCTGGGCCAGGTGTCCAGGTGAGGGTGTTTGGACCAGGAAGGAGAAGGGATGGCCTCTCTGACCTCCCTCTCTCTGTCTCAATCTCCCTTTCTTACGTCCTGGACAGTGGGGCACCCACCTTGCAGGGCTGAGGGTCCGCATCCCCGGGGGCAGCCCCTTTCCCTCCCTCGTCCTCCTGCCAGATGCCCTCTGGCTTCCTGCTTCCTCTTCCTTCCCTTTGTTCTTTCCCAGGCGGGACCTGGAGGAGGGGGCAGGGGCTGGCAGAGAGGAAGGATCTATTTTTCCAGGCCCCTGTCTCTGAACATGTGTGTCTGCTGGGGGCCAGATAACCTCTCCAGGTCACCCGGCGGGACACGGCAGGAAGGCCGGCTGGAGCAGGCAGAAGGGCTATTTTTAACCCCTCCTTCCAGGATGCATCCAGCTGTCTGCTTCCTCCCCATGGCCCCCTGCATGGGGGTGGGACACAGAGAATCCATCCTAGGCCAGCAAGAGGGTCTCCCTGGGTCCGGCACACTCCAAGAGCTCCTGACCACCCCCTGCCCCAGCCCCTAGTGAGCGCGGAGGTCCTGGTCGCACTGCTTGGACCAACAACTTGCCTGCCTCACGAGCTGCGGCCACCGCCGGCTGGGCTGGGAACTTAGGTGCCTCCCTGCCGCCAATGCCACCATCCGGCTGTGGGTGCCGGGCCGCCCCAGATGCCTTGGCATTCTTGGCTCGTGACAGCTTCTTCCGGATGCGACCCCCTGGAGTGGCCTCCTTCCGCCGGAAGGGGCTGAGGCCAGTGGGCAGCCCCTTGCTCTTGACCTTCGGCTTCAGCTGGGCCACCTTGTGGGCCACAGCAGATGCCAGGTCGCCCTGACTGCTGCTCTTCTTGCACCGAACCTTCTCCTGTGAACAGGCAGGTGGAGGCTGCAGTCACTGGGGACCCCGACCCTGAGCCATGGGCCTGCAACCTCCGGCCACCCTTCTACCAGTGGTAGGTAGGCTTGAGAGGTGGCCTGGCCCTCTCAAAATGACTGAGAGGGCTCTGGCCTCCCAGGCATAGGGCCCGCCCAGTGGAGTCTAAACTTGGGCCTGTCTATCCCCCATTTCACAGCCTCTCCAGGCGCCCAACCTACTCAGGTTTGGGGAGGGAGGCCAAGGACCCAAGTGCCTGTCCTGGAGACAGGGACCAGCCTCCTGCTAGGGGAGGGTCAGGCAAGGTGACAACAGGCTCAGACCCTCCTCTCGCCTGTCCCTCCCAGGACCCTATAATAGGAGTGGGGTAGGATGTATCCACTGCACTGAGAAGGAACGGGGGGCCTGGCACCCGGGGGCAGCCCGTCCCAAGGGAGGAACAGCTGTCCTTGGCCCAGCCTCTACACCAGGTACGCAGCAGGTATGCACCGTCCACCTGTGACCAGGGCAGCGTGTCCTGTGACCCACGACACCCACGCGCTCTTTCCCTCTCGCTGGAGCGAGCAGAGGAGGCGGGTGTCGTGGAGCACAACCAGCTCCTCTCATACCTTCAGGAGCCCGCCTCTGTGTGAGGCGTACGAAGCTCGCTGGGCTTCATCTGCTCATCCGAGCAAAGGGACTCCAGCTGGGTGGTGGCTAGGGGTGCGGCGGGGCGGGCGTGTTCAGCCTGGGGCTGGCCTTCTGCCTGCCCCCTGTCCTGTTTGTCTGACGTCCTGCACCTGGTCCAAGGGGAAGGCTGCAGCGGGGACTCACCACAGACGCGGGCTGCAGACCCACGTAGGTGCCCTTCTCCAGCCGGCCTCGCTTCTTCGAAGGCTCATCATCGCCGCCCCGCAGCTCAGCACACAGCAGGCTCAGGCTAGACCGCACTGCCCTGGGAGCACGGGGGCGGAGGTCACACCTGGGCACCTGGGCCTCGTGCCCATGACAGGCCCTGGGGTGGCAGCCAGGGCAGGGTGTGCGGTGCAGCTCTAAGGCTGAAGACCCACTTCTCCCTGTGAGGGCCCTGCCTCTTTCCTGGCCAAGGCTGTGTCCCTGGGCCAGGCTCCTCCAAGCACCCAGAACTGCTGGGGCGGGGGGAGCCAAGCCAGTGCTGAGCCCCTGGGGCACCTGCTACCCAGTCGGCCCCCTCTGCCCGCTGCTCAGGGGCCACGGCCCTGCAGCCAGCTGGGCCACTGTGTGACCTGGCCTGTGGCCTCCTGGGCTGTAGCCTCAGTCTTTCTACCTGGAAAGTGGGGGTGCCTTTCACTGTGCCTTTTTACAAGGTAGGGGTGGGATCATGCCGGTCCCCGGCCTGGCCCTTAAAGAGTCCAAAGGCCAGCAGCTACTGCAATTAGGAAAAAAGAGGGAGTGAGGAAAGTCTGCTGAGAATGGGGTCCACATGAGGCATCTCTACCACGGTCAGGAAAAGGATGGGGGGGCAGTGGCCAGAGAAACTCGTGCCCAGGCTCTGCCTCCTAGCCCCTGGGACTCCCACTGCTGGGCTCAGACCCCTCAGAACTTTGTCCCTGCCTTCAATTCCTGGTCTCAAAGGAGGGACTCTGAATCTCCCCCAACCCGGCTCCCGAGCCCTGGGAGCTGCTGACTCTGAGCCTGGTTCCCTGTGTCCCACAGGTATAAGGCTGAGAGCTCTGCTCTGTCCTTGGCCAAACAGGGGCTGGGGCTGGGCCTCTCACCTGCCCTCTCCCTCCCCACATAGCATTAATGAAAATGAGTCCCAGATGGAGGCCGAGGGCCCTGACCCAGCCCTGGCCTTGTGTGGCCAGAAGTCAACTTTTACCTTCCTGCCCGGAGAGGCCAGCCAGGAAGCCGGCCCGCAGCCACGCGTGGCCCCCGGGCGTTGGCCCTCCCACTTCCTGCCTGGGCCCAACTGTCGGCAGCTACTGCAGGGTAGGGGCCCAGAAGAGGGATGGAAAGTGGAGAGGAGCCCAAGATGGGGAGAGGTGGGAGGGAACCCCAGTCCTTAGGAAGGGAGGGCCCTGGCTTTGGTTTCCTTCCCCCGCCAACCAGGGCCTGCTTTCTCAGGTCAGAGGGGAAAGTGGCCAGACGCAAGCACCAGGACCTGGCTTCCAGGCTCGGGCTGGCGCTTGGTGCCAGGTGGGTCTGAGACAAGTGTGGGGCAGCCTTGACAAGAGGATCCCTGACAGGGCCCCCTGCCAGGCCCTGGCCTTAGCCAGCAGCCCCCACAGTTCTGGCTAGTCCTCAAAGGGAGCCCCCTGGAGCCCCCTCCGGGTGACACCTGGGCAGGGTGGAGGGACAGCGCCGGGAGGCTCCCCCCAGCCATATGGTGCGTCCCCTCCCCCGCCCGCAGCCGAGGCGAATTCCCCTCCCTGTAACCTTCTCGGCATTTGCTAATGTTTTGTGACATAAAGCCCTGAGATTAATTTTTTGCCTCTGTCTTAATTGAAGGAACCATTTAGTGCCGATTTAACTATTATTACCAAATCATCAGGATTGATGCAGTGCGCACACGCCGCGCCAATCGTGTTTGGAGGAACTCGAGGATTTATGCAAATGGGCCTGCCGGGAGAGGCAATTTGTAGCCGAGAAGGACAATTATACCAGGCCCGGGAGTGCGCCAACGACTGCGCCGGGCGGGTAATGGATAATAACCGCGTGCCGGCAGCCGTGCGCAGCACCGCAGCGTGACCAACGACTCTATACGGTGCAGATAAAGAGGCTTTTACGCAACGCCGCCTCGCACTCGTGGGACCGGGCGGGGGCTGGGGCCAGGCAGGGGGTATGCCACCGCCCTGGCCACGGCCAGGTGCGTGGGGCTGGTGTGGCCACGTGCCAGGCCCAGGGGGTGGGGCTTGTATGAACTGAGCTCAGGACCCTGGACACCGCCGCACTCACCACCACGGCTGGCCTGGGGTTCTGGGTCTTCAGGAGAAGCTGTGAGGGGGGCTCTTGCGGCCCCGGGAGCCAGAGAGGAGCCCAGCCCCACCTGGGCCAGCCCAGCCTCATTGAGTAACCTCAGCCCTAGGCACCCCACGGGACCCCTGCACCCAGGACTCACTTGACTTTCTTGCTGTCACTGGGGCGCAGGGCAGGCAGCAAACTGGAGTATTTGCGCTTCCGTGGCCGGCCAGGCCCTCGCCTGGCAGGGCTCCTCGAGCTCTCGTCTCTCCTGGGGACCGCAGGAAGGGTGGTCAGAGGTTGATGCCCTTCCTGGCTCCCTAACAAGTGTCCAGCAGAGGTCACCGCCCTTGGGGGTATGGTGGGAGCCAGCTGTCCCAAGACTGGGCCTGGGGAGCCTGGCCGCCCGTGGAGGGCATGGCTGAGCCAGGGTCCTACCATCCCTGCTTCCCAGTTCCAGCCGTCCTGTACACACCAGTCACGTAAGCTGCCACCACTGCCATGACAAATTTGGAATTTCCTCTGCCCCTCCAAGCCCAATCCTGCCCTGGCCCCTCTCTACCCTCACCCTTTGCCCCACTACCCAAGGACAAGCCTCTGTCCTGCACAAGCCTCTGCTGCGTAATTCTTCCACCCCACACTGTACCGCACCTTGGATTCTCTACTGGGTGACTGCCTCATGGTTCCACTGTCTCTGGAGACCTTCCCAGGCCCCCCGCCTTCTGGCCCCTGCTCAGCCCATCACACACAGGTTTACCCCCGGCCACAAGGCGATGGCCCTGGGCTGGGCCGTGCCCACCTCTGCCCTGAACTGGCAGCGTCTCCACAAGCCACACTCCCACCCTCTCCACCCCACTGCCAGCCTGGGCCATACTCATGGTCGTGCCTGCGCTGCAGCCGGGCCAGCTCCCGCTGCTTCTCCTTGTAGCGCCTTTGCAGCTCCGCCAGCTGCACGCGCATCTCCACCTCCTGTGTGTCCAGCCGATCGATGGCAGCCTTCAGTGGGCACACCTAGTGGGCAGGGGCACAGGGGCCTGTGAGCCCAGCTAGGGGACCACGATGGGGTGTGCGGGCAGCCAGCCTGGGCACTCGAGGCCCCGCCCACCGTCACGGCAGTGGGCAATGGGGGCGACCAGGGACCCCTACCACTCACAGGCTTGGTCTTGGGGGTCCAGGTGTCCTTGCGCCGCAGGATCTGCATGCGGGGGGTGAGGGTGGGAGCCCTGCAGGGGTCAGCAGTGGGGGGCTGGGCCGAGGAGGCGGGGCTGTCCAGGTTAGCGGCTTCGACCAGGGACCAGGCTGAGGCCAGAGTGGCCAGGCGCTGCAGGTTGAAGGCCAGCACCTCCTCCTCCTCTGCAGGGGACAGGAGGGTCAGTGTGATGACAGCAGGCCACACACTGTCCCTCAAAGAGTCTCTTGACGTCACCTTGCGTCTCAGCGCAGCCCAGGCTGCCCCTCACCCCCAGCCTGCATCATGCTCCCACCCCATACCACCACCTCACCCATAGGCTGTCCGGCTCCCTGAGACACGCAGGCCAAGGACAAGGGTGAGGCGGCCGGGAACAATGAGACGGTCCCTGGTCAGACACCTAGCCCTCGCTTCAGCTCTGGGTGAGGGAGATGTCACCCTCGGCTACCGCGGGCCAGGCCAGTTGGAATGGCACAAGTCCTCAGGACAGTGACCAAACGATTTCGTTAAGGCATAGGGCTCATTGCGCTTCTAACAGCAACTGCCTTGCATTTTTGCTTTCTTCCAGATTCATGAAAACGTGGAGTGTCACAGCCCTGGTGGGTGGGGAGGGACAGCCCAGTGTGGGGTCACAGCCCGGCCAGTGGAGGGCAGTATCCATTCATGAGACAGGCCTGGAGTGAAGACTGGGGTCTGAATACAACCATGGGGAGGGGCTGGGGGCAGAGACGGGGGTGGGGGTAGGGCACACGCAGGTGGGCAGATCCTATGAGCAACAGCTGGGGAGGGACCGGCCAGGATGAGCCCTATGGGGTCAGATAGTGTCCCTAGGGCTAGAGGTGTATAGTGGTTAGTCGTGACGTCTAGAACACACAGCCAGTTCTGCCCCTGAAGAAGACCTGAGAGCCCAAACACCCCCAGTGCTAATGAGCACACCTACACCCTGAACGTGGCTTCTAATATCCTCTGAAGAAAGGCATCAGCCTTCTTGGGGACATTGCCCAAGAGGGTTTGGGTATGAGCTGGGAACACAGGATGTGCTCAGAGAACGATCCAGCTGAAGGGGCCAAACCTGAGACAATTCAATCACCAGATTAAATGGTGACAGTGACACATTATAATAGATTGAAGTGAATAAATATCCGCAAGTTACACTGATATAAATAATGAGTGAATCCAACGTTTGAAAAGGAACGCGATATCACATCATTTCAAAGACACTTCCCACTGAATAACTACAATAGAGGAGGTGCCCGGTCAAAGCCTTGATGGAGCCATCAGGGTGACCCAGTCTCAGTGATAGGACAAAGCACAGGAGGACACCGGAAGTTCAACCCTCTGGATGCAGTGCTGGGCCAAGGCCAGAGGTGGGGTGCTGGGTCAAAGGTGCCCTGGGAAGACAGTGGAGGGGCTGCGGGAGCTTTCTTCTCCTACCTCAGGCTGGGGCACTGGTATCTGCAAATTCCACTTCAGCTAAAAGTTCCACAGGGTCTCCCTGTCCCTTGAGGTCACTGTAACTGCTAGGAAGCCTCCCTGTTCCTCCCTGCCTCTCACTTACTCCTCAGGCTAAGCCTGCTAAGATGGCAAAGTTTTGCAGGTGAGCTCTGGGGGGGGGCAGGTATGGGGGGCTCAAGGAGATGGCAGGGGTGCTGGTGGTGCTGGGCTCTTCTCTGGGCTCCAAACGAGACCTTGCCTTGCTCTCCAGTTCAGGGAGCTGCCTGGGCAGACAACAATAGTCCTACCTGCCAAGCCTCCAGGTCTACACCCCGTGTCCCAGGAGGGATGTGGGGCTGGGCTCTCCAGGCAGGTTGAGGCTCCACAGGTACAGAAAAGGCCCAAGACTTGGGTTTCCTCCCAACCAGCCAGGCTGGTAGAGGCTCTTGGGGCCAGGAGCAGGTGGGAGGAGGGAGTGTAGCAGATCAAAAGGGATCAAAAGGGATCAAAATGGGGGGGTCTCAGCTCATCATGTAAACTGGGCGGGTCACTCAGGAAAGAAGGGGCAACCATACTCTGGGACGGGGCCTGGGCTTCACAAAATCCCTGGGTAGATGGGAAGCGCAGTGGGCACCATGGCCCCTGGTGGCCACTCCAAGTGCAGAGTGGGGCATTCTGGGCGCCTCGGGGATGGGCCCCTGCAGGCAGGCCTAAAAATCCATGGTCAGACAAGCGAATGGCCAGAGGTGTCCGACTTCCTCAACCTCAGGACTCTGTCTGGGGCCTGAGTTCCTGTCCCAGCTGGAATGGAGGTCTGTGGGCTGGGCAGCCTGCCCACTGAGCTCCCTGGACTTGAGCCCAGATGGGGGATAAGCCAGGGTCCTGGGCTAAGTCCTACTGGTGGGGGCAGTGAGGGTTCTGGAGGCCCACGCTGTTGAGAGTGGAGCTGGTTCCAGCGTGGGAGCGAACGGCCTGGGGCCCGGCTATGGAGCCGGGGGCCACGTCACCTTTCTCAGCCTGGTTGCCACCTCACTCACTTCTCAGGGGTCCCCGTCTGGGCTTTCAGCAGCTCTCCCCAGCCTGGGATGTACTTCAAGGGGATGTACTCAAGGACAAGAGGGCGAGAGGCCCTGCCGACCCTCTGGGATCTTTTCCCTCCCTCTCCCCTCCGCATCCCAGCCTGTTCCCAGGATGTTCTTCTCCCATCTTCTCCTGTGAGTCCTGCCTTTTGCTCCGAAAACAAGCTGATTTCCTAATTAATTTCAGGCAAGGCAGTCACTGAGCTTGTAGGGAACAGCTCCAGAGCAGAGAGGCTGTGCAGACCGGCCAATTAACTGGGACAGTGGGAAGGGGCGGGCCTGGGAGCGGCAGAAGGGGAGGGTGAAGTCCCGAGGGCTCTAAGAAGGGAGGGTGGGGGGCTTGGGAGAAACAAGAGGGGAGAGTGGGGGCTTGCAGGTTCCAGAAGGGGAAGGTGGGGTGGAGACCCAGCAGTGGCGGCAGGGCCTGGCCTGGACTGGCAGCTGCAACGCCCCACAATGGGACACACGTGGTCTACACGTGAGCTTTCATTCAATGAATGGGCACAAGTCCAGCAGGCATTCACAGGCACAGACCGGGTGGCCATACACATGGTGCTTGGCATCGGCTCAGTGCACCCTCACGCCAGCCACACTCACAAGGTGACTTGGGCAGGAGAGCCCCCTGCCCAGGGCCACCCCACCCCACCTTTCCAGGGGTCATGACCAGCAAGGGCTCACTGGCTCACTCTCCTCACCAGGACAGTGGTGGCCCCTCTGGTCAGACAGCAGGAGGAGTGACACAGAGGCCTTCGGGGAAATTAACAAGAACTTTCGCTTATCTCCACGCAGCACAAGAGGTGCTGGCGGCTGGCTGTGGGCTGTGAGAGCTTCATTATGGTGAGAAGACGGGCAGCCCAGCTGAGGATGTTGTTGGGTTCTTTCTATAAATGTCGACTGGGTACAGTGCCTGGCTGGGGGTGCTTCCCCTTGCCCTCCCTGGGGTTCCAGCTGGGAGAGCCTGGGGGGAGTCTCGGGGGGGGAACCTAAGGGCTAGAGAGGCCTAAGCAGAGGCCTGACCCTTGGGTGGGATGCAGGGAGCCCAGGAGCAACTTGCCCAGCAGGTCAGTTCTGGGGGCCTGGTGAGGCTTAGGGGGCCTCACCTCCCCAGGGCCCCTACTCCCAGGGCCTGGGAGGCGAGGGTCACTGTGTCTTTAGCTGGACCCCATGCAGGTATCAGGTTCGGGAGCTGCAGAACCCAAGGTGGAGATAGCTTGCAGAGAGAGCGCCATCTCTCCTTCCCTTTCCTGGCTGTGAGATCATCGTAAGTGACCTGGGCCCCCCACCCCCCGACCTGTGGGCCTTGGCATCCTTGTGCATAAAATGGGGACAACCTTGAGCACACCCCCTGCCCCCCAGGGCATCGTGAGAATCCCAGGGGTCTTCCTGACACCACCATCGGGGCCACAGGCCTGGCCCTGAGGCCCTGCCCCCACGGCCCAACCTGCAGGTGGGGCTGGACGTGATGCTGGAGGTGTGGGCGCACCTGCCTGGTTTCCTGACCCGGGGACACACTGTGGGGACAACTGAGTGGGGCTGAAGGTTGACCCTGAGTCTGTGCCTGAGGGTCCAGCTCCTGGGGCTCTGGAGGGATAGGGCTCACCTTGCAGGGCTGGCTCAGTCCTCTGCTGCTGGATCTCCAGGTCGGCCAGCTCGCTGAGCAGGGCAATTCCATGAATCCCTGAGCTACGGGGCAGGGGAGCTGTTCTGGGTGGCCCAGGGACAGCGAGGGGCGGAGGGTCCAGTGGGCCGATGCCAGGCAGGTCCCCCAGGTTGATGGTGGCTGCCACCAGAGCGTCCAGCCCGGGCAGCTCCCTGGGCAGCTGGCTGTTGTCAGGAGTTGAACCCCAGTCCTGCTCCTCTTCCTCCTCTTCTAGCTCGGCTTCCTCGAACTCGGCCACCTCCTCCGCCTCTGCCTCTGTAGGGGCTTGCTGTTTGCCCGGCTCGGCCTGATCCAGGGCGCCCAGGCTCCTCGCCGGCTGCTCCGCGGCCTGGGGACCGGCCCCCAACGAGGGCCCCAGCTCTCCCTCCTCCCGCCCCTCCTCCGTGGTCCTTGCCTCTTGGGCCCCTCCTCCCTGAGTAGAATCAGCCTGGCCAGAGGCCTCAGGGCCCCCTCCCTCGAGGAGAGCCCCGCACCGCAGTTCTTGCAGCCCCTCCAATGGACTGGGGTCTGCTGCCTTCCCCGGGGGTCCCCGCTCGGCAGGGTGGGGCATGGTGGCAAGGTCCTGGGTGGCCTCCCTGGTCCCTGAGGGCAGCCCAGGCTCCTCCAGTTTCTGGGGGCTGCGGAGGCAGAGCTCCCCAGGCGGGAACGTCCTGGCCAGCTCAGGCTGGGGCCCCAGGGGGGCGGTTTGCATAGTTTTGGGGTCCGAGAGGTCAGATGAGTGCACGCTGCGGGGCAGGGAGAAGCCCGAGCTGGCCGCCGCGGGGCACGTGTATCCGGGAG
Source organism: Bos mutus (assembly GCF_027580195.1). Classification (NCBI taxonomy): domain Eukaryota; kingdom Metazoa; phylum Chordata; class Mammalia; order Artiodactyla; family Bovidae; genus Bos; species Bos mutus. Next base: position 37,353,192 of record NC_091635.1, read on the forward strand.
GCAGGTCTGCAAGAGAGGAGCGGTCAGGAGAGCAGCTGGGGACAAGGGTGGCCTCCAACGCCCCGGTTCCACTGGTGGGGAGGGTCCCCAGCCAACCCTCTGCCTGTGAAACGTGCCAGGCAGGAATGGGGACACGGTGTGTTGAAAGGGGCAGAAGAAGAGCACCGGGGGCAGGAGGGGCGATTTCCCAGGCCCCCCTCCTCGATCAGGATGGTTGTGAGCTCCCCAGTTCCTGCCGCAGCCTTGGCGGGATGGGGGGATTCCTGGGGGGGTCCCTAGAGGCCACCTCTGGCATGTGTGGTGTGGCTAACCAGAAAAGGGGGGATTTTAAAACAAGATACTTGAATCAGAGTTTTCCCTGAACCAGAACGAGCTGGCAGCCTGTCGGAGGCATTACGCCCCATTAACTACAATAAAAAAAAAGAAAGCAAAAAAGTCTAAAACACACACACACACACACACACACACACACACACACCACCACCGGCTGGCTCAGCCTCCTTATTGTGGAACTGGGACGGGTTTTATGTTTGCCACATGGGCTTCCACTGTAAACTCTTAGCCTAATTCAGACAGAATCAAATAGCTGTGGGGAGTTGGCGGGCAGTGGGCGGGAGGGCAGTTGCAGAGGCCGGGCTGGGCCTGGACCCTTCACCACAGGCTGCTGCTCCTTGCCTTGGGCCCAAGCCGTGGCATTTCGGGCCCCCACAGTGAGAATGAGCTCCATGTTGCCCAGCTTCATGGCTGCTGCCCCGTGGTCCTGCCACCATCCCCAGCAGGCCAGGCGCTTTCTCATCCTTGAGGCTCCAGTGCAGGCTGCCTGGGCCTGACCTTCACCCTGCCCCATCTGCCAGGGGCAGGGACCCTAAGTGCTTTCCCTATGGGTCCCTCAGAAGGACACGGAGAGGGAGGAAGGGAAAGAGCAGGGGGACAGGCCACCTTGTCCCAGGCCCCATCAGGGGGACAGGGAAGGTGAGGCCAGCCCTGCAGGGGCCAAGCCAGGTAGCCTGGTCCCCACTCAGCTCAGCCCACCAGGCAGGTGACAGGCCTGAGTGGAGGGGGGCAGGCCAAGGCCAGCCTAGTGCGCCCGCGCTCACCTGGTTCCAACGTGTTGAGGTCGGCTCTGGGGCGCTGGCCCTCCCCACTCTTGTCTTCGGTGCCGGGCAGCTTGGAGCCTAGCCCAGGGCTGCCAGTGGGGCAGACGGATAAAGTGCACGGGGCGCTAGGATGTGGTGGTGGTGTAGGGCAGCTGGCAGGGGGGGGCTTCGGGGCGGGAGAGTGGCAGCAGGGTGACAGCTTGGCAGGGCCTGCGGTGGCGGGTGAGGGGGTGCCCTTGGCCGTGGGGGTTAAGGCAACTGGCTTGTGGGTGGACTTCAAGGCCTTCTCCTGGGCGGGCTCCTCCAGCTCCAGGTGGTGGTCTTCAGGCTTCTGCTGTTGGGGTGGGGCAGAGGCTCAGCCCAGCCGGGGTCCCCAATGCTCAGGGCATTGTGGTGCAGGGCAGAGGCGGGGGCAGGGTGGGCAGTGGGGACTCCTGGACTGGACCAGGTTGAAGCACAGAGGGAGCCGGTGGTGCCCTGGATCCTGGCTGGGCATGGCCAGGGGGTGGGTACCTGGAATTGGCTGGCCCGCTGCAGCTCCAGGGCCTGAGTGGCCCGCTGCTGCTGCTGCTGCTGTTGTTGCTGCTGCAGGGCATACAGCTCCTGTTGCCGCAGGAACTGGGACCGCGAGTAGACGGGGAGCTGGCCCGGGTGCTGCATGTGGGAGGCGGGGCCCCGACCCCCGTACATGGGGGGCCACAGAGAAGCCTGGTCCATGACATCAGCTGTAGGCAGGGCCAGAAGAGTGGTCAGCTTCGGTGGAGACAGGATGACCGGGCCACATCCCAGCCACCGAGCGGGCCTCCTCCAGCCCTCGCTTCTCACCTCACACCTGTCTCTCGGACACTGGCTGGGTGCCTGCCTCGCTGCCCGTTCCCCAGCACCCAAGGGGGCTGCTCCCTTCCTCATACCCACTTCTGATCCCCCCCAAAACATGCAAATAGCCTGGCCCGAGAGGCCCTTACCAAGCGCATGGGGGGCCGTGTGGGGTGTGGGCTCAGAGGGCAGGATGACTAGTTGTGTGGGGGTTTCCTGGGAGAGGGGGAAGACGGGGGGCATGGAGCCGGGCACGGATGCAGGGAAGCCGGGGGCCAGATTCTGGTGCAGGGCAGGGTGCCCAAGGCCTGTGGAGACACGACACTGAGGTCAGACAGAGCAGAGCGGGAAACAGGGCCCTGGGCCGGCACTGACCACCACGCCCACCAGGATTCTTGTCCTGCCCCGTGCCCTACCTGCCCTCAGACACTGACCGTAGGAATGTCCTCCCATCCACAAGGAGGGGCTGCGGGTGCGGGGCAGCCAGGGAGGGTGGGCAGGGTGGGGATGGGGGGCCGGGTCCCCGGCCAGCTGGCTGCTCTGCAGGGAGGATCCCCCGGTGATCATGAGATGGGGGGCCAGGTCCCCGGGACAGCCGCCTGATGGGTGGATCCGGGCGAATTCCACAAGGTCCTTGTTGTCCCTGTCCATCATGGGGGTGGGTTAAGGCTCCGCACAACCAGCCACCCCAGCCCAGCTCTTCCACCCCACCCTGTGGGGTCACGCTCAGTACCAGCACTGGTCCCCTAGCCAAGGGGAAGTTAGCAGAACTCCCTTCAAAGTGGGCAGAAACCCCAGCAAAGCCTGGGGGTGGGTGCACAGCTGTGCCCGGAGACAAGTCACAAAACCTGACATTGTGGCCACTTAATCCCATGTGGCACCACTGGGCACCCCCAGGGCCGTGGCCCAGTCCCCAGCCCAAAGGTGCAGCCTGATTCTTACTGCAGCAGCAGTTCACGGCCGGCGAGCCCCAGGCGGTCCTCACACAGGCGGGCCCTCTCCTCCTCGGCCTCCAGGTCCAGCGGGTGGGTGGAGCGGGGCCCACCGCCAGCTGCACGGGTGGGAGATGGCAGAAGGGGTGAGGGTTGGGTCGGCTGGGGAGCCACAGCTAAAGCAAGCAGGAACCCCACTTCGAGCCAGGAGACTGATGAACTGAGGGGGTCTCCTGCCCTGTGAGCCTCACGGGAAAGATGCAGGGCAGGTCAGCTCAGCCCTGGGGAAAACTGCAGATGTGGGGAGGTGATGGGCGTGAAAGCCTGGGGTCTAGCCCTGGGAGCCCTAGGTGAGTGGACTGGGGCAAGTCAGTGACACCCCCACCCCCTGCCTCCCTCTCCGTGGAGGGTCCGTACCTTTGAAGGTGGGGGCTGCCCGGCCCTGCCGCCCTGTGTTGGCACCGTAGGCTGACTCCGACCGGCTCACCGTGTCCTTCTGCCTGGCCAAGGCTACCGCAATGCCCACGGGCGGCTGCCGCACCTCCCCATCACTGTGGGTGGCATCATGCTCCCGGCTTCGGGCACAGTCGGGCCTTTCCACCTCGCCCGGGGCCTGGCCTGCACCCTTGGAGGCTGGGAACTTCCCGTCCTGCTGGGCACAGCTGGCCTTCAGGCCCCCGAGGCCCACGAAGGGCGCCTTCTGGCCAATGACCAGAGCTTGGTTGCTGTACTTGAGCAGGTTCTTCATGGCCGAGACCTCGTCGGGCGGGGTGGGCAGGTCCTGTGGCAGGAGGGCAGCCTGCTGCAGGGTGCCACCAAAGGGGTCCAGATAGGTGCCTGCCTTGCGCTCCTCGCCAATGGCCATGGTGGCCCCCTGGCCTGACTGGACATTCCACGGGGGCGGGGGCGGCCCGCCATAGCCCAGAGACGCCAGCTCCAGAGACTTGCGCTTGGCCTCAGCCCCGCTGCCCCCCGGTTCTACCTCAGGGGCCACCAAGTGCTGCTGATGCCGGATGCGAGCCACCTTCTGGGCCCCGGGGGCACCCACAGGAGTCTCCTTGCTGGCAGCCTTGTCTAAAGTGCAGCAGGCCTGGGTGACCTTCCCGCCCAGTGGGTCCTGGTGATTAGGCCGGGCGCAGTCTTGCGAGGGAGCAGGCAACTCAAAGTAGCCGCTTTTGTCCAGACCCGCTTTGGGGAGCCCGGGGAAGGGGGCCTCGGGGCCGGCACTATCCAGGTACTCCAGGCCCTTCAGTCGGGGGTTGAGGGCCGCCTCGAAGCTCCCGGACCGCCGCTCACCCTTGCCCTCGGCCTTCAGGTGGGCATAGGAGACCCCGTAAGGCGCAGCATGGTCAGGTGCGGCAGCCGCCTCAGGTGCCGGTCCTTGCTCTCACCCACCACGGCACAGGCCTCGGCCGCCTGAAAGGGGCGGCTCTTGTCGGCCAGGTGTCCCACGGAAGGCACGAAGGTGGGCCCGCTGGCCTTCAGGTCCCGGGGGACTTTGTCCTGCAAGGGGCAGAGCCCATCCGGGCCCCCATGCAGCTGCAGGCAGGGGAAGGGGCCGGCTGCGGCCGTGCTGAGGGGAGGGGGCGGCCCTGCGGGCAGTCCGGACGGCACTGTGTACGACACGGCGTGGTGCAGCATCTGTCTCCGCTCCAGGCACTCGCTGAAGGCTGGCCCGGGCTCTGAGGGGCCCGCCGCCTCCTTGGCGCAGCGTCCAGAGGCCGGCACGCCCACACCCGGCCGCCCCAGCACGGCCCCCGCGCAGCTGGCCAGCGCAGACCGGCCCAGCTCGCCGTCGAGCACCTTGGTGTTGAGAAGGCAGGAGGCCAGGTGCTTGGGGCGGCCTTCACAAGCTCCCCGGGCCATGCTGCCCTCCTTGCAATGAGAGTCCCCTGGCATGGGCAGCACCAGCTTGTGCCGCCCCCGGGCGACGTCCTCCTCCGCTGCCGGCCGCTCCTTGCCCTCCACCGCCTTGCCGGCTTTCTCTTTGCCCATGAGGAAGCGGTCAAACTCCTTGGTGCCCTTCTGCAGGTGGCTGGCCTCGCCCCGGTCACGGCTGCAGGAGCCGATGGGGTGGCCAGGGGCAGCCCGGGCCACACTGGGGAAGTTGTGGTTGGCGGGCAGGAGCGTGGGCTGGGGGGGCAGGTTGCGCAGGTAGAAGTTATCTGCGTGCCAAGAGAGCTGAGGTCAACAGGAAGCCCAAGGCAGGGGCCAGAGGGCTTAGTGCCCCCAAGACACTGCTCCAGGTGCCTCCCCACCATCACCGGCTGACCCTGACCCACTGGCACTTTCCGGGGAAGGTTTATAACTGTCGAAAACATGTTAACATAAACATCACCACTTTAGCCATTTTAAAGCTTGCCATTCAGTGGCTACTGTGCTCATGGTGTGCAACCTTCGGCCCTATCCATTTCCGGAATTTTTCATCGTCCCAATCTGAAGCTCTCTGTCCCCGTTCAATACCGACTCCCCATGCCCCAGAGGTTCTGACTTACGTTCACCCCTAGGAGATGAACGCTGAAAAGAGCACAGCTCCCATGCCCAGCTGGACCCTGTGGACTAGGGGAGGAAGGGCGGGAGCGGGTGGCAGTGTGTCCTCGCTGGACTCAGCGGGGTGGAGTCTGGGGCTGCAGCATCTCCCCCAGCCCCACACGATGCTGGAGGAGTGCAAACTGATCAGGTCTTTACCAACAGCCATCAGAACCCTAAAGGCTAAGGAGGCTGTGGGCTTATAGTTGTATGCTTAGTCGCTCAGTCGTGTCTGACTCTTTCGACCCCATGGACTGTAGCCCACCAGGCTCCTCTGTCCGTGGGATTTTCCCAGGCAAGAATACTGGAGTGGGTTTCCATTTCTTTCTCCAGGGGCTTATAGTTGGGGGATGGCTAAAAGTGGACAGCATGTGCTATGATGTGGCCACTACACAGCTCAGGATGCCCAGCCACATGGGGAGTTATCTGAGGCAGGCCCCTGAAAGCAGGATAGCACACTGTGGACAGCAAAATGGATGGCCTTTAGTAGCCCCCTGTAAGTGCCAAGATACCCCCGCCCAGGAGGAAGTAAGGCCCTGGGCGGACGTGCATCTGAGAAGGGGCCAGGAGTGAAGGACCCAGCCTACCTACTTTCTGAATACTCTGAGAGGCCCCCAACCCTTCTGCACCAGGGGCTAGGGTGATCCTTTAAGGAAGGAAGAAAGGAGAATGGTCCAGACGGCCACCCCTACCTAGTCCATTCTGGGCTCTCGATGTCTCTGCAGCTCTGGCCCATCCTGCGTGAGTGGCTGGGGGGTGTTCCCCCAGCTCCCTGTATGGGGCCAGCCTGGGGCCCCCCTAACCTGGGGTGCCTTGCTCTCTACCTGGGTCCCTGGCCAGCCCTGCAGACACCCACTGCTCCCTAAGCTGGGGCTGGGTTACTGGGGACCTGGAGGGGCTGCCCCTCTCTACACCCAGCTGGGGTGGCGGATGGGCAGCCTGGATGGCCTGGAGCCTAGAGAGGGAACAAAAGAAACATTTGGAACTTGTAAAACTGTCCTCAGTCGTGTAAATTCCTTGTCAATTTCCTGCTAATTAAAGCAAGGGGGAAGAGGGTAGCCTGGGCTAAACCTAATTAGCTCAATTTCCAAAACCAAAGTGTTCTTGGGTGAGGCTCGGCCACAACACTGTGAGAGCCAAGGAGGCCGCCAGAGCTCCTGGAAGCCAGCGGCCCACACCCTGGAGGGGGTCCCTAGCTCTGGGTCGGATTTATGGGGCTGGGACCACCTGCCTGCTCTTGACAAGCGCTGTCAAAACAGCAGGATATGCGGGGGCTGATGTGGGAGGTGGAGGGACTCAGGCCACGGCCTGTGCGGGGTTCTCCTCTGGGCAAGAGCACCTGGGCTCCAACCCCGAGGAGACTGGCTCCCTGGGCATCCAGTGTCTGTCTGAACCCTTCATGGGGCCGGGGAGTGCTCCTGGCCCGTCTGCAGGCAGGGTCTCATCCACCCCGACCCAACCTGGCCAGCCCTGGGCTGGGCCAAGTGAGAGTAAGGCCTTCCACAACCTCAGCCGCCCCGTCTGGACAAAGATGCCAGGTGGGCTCCAGGACACAGACACCCCAATGTCACAGAGTGGGAGGCTGTGAGGAAACGAGGGGACGGTGGCAGGAGGGCAGGAGGACTGGCCACAGGGCCCACCCCCAACCTGCCTCATGGGGTCACCACTCTGGGGTCCCCTTCCTTCTCTGAGACCCTTCAGGACTCTCTCCTCCTTAGCTGCTGCTGCTTGAAGCCTGCCAGGTACGTTGTGGGCCCCTCCCCTGCCCCCACTCAGAGCCCCACTCTTAGGGTTCCCTGGAGCTGGATCTGTCCTTATTTACACTCTTCACCCGGGTGGCCCCTCTCCTTGAGCCAGATCAATCTTTCAACCCACCCTTCTGGCACTGACCCACACCATGAGTGTGCAATCACCCCCTGGGAAGGTGGCCCCCACCCCCCAGCCCCTCAGCATGGAAGCTGAACTCACCCCTCCCCTCTGAACTGCTCCTCTGCAGGTACACCCCTTCCTGTAGCCTGGGCCATAAATGGGGGTCATCCGGGGCCCCCTGACCCTTGTGCTCCCTCCAGGCTCCGCATGGGATCCCATGGTCCAGTTCAAGTCCAGATCACTTGTCATCTAAACACGGTAAGCAACCCCAGCCTCCTGGGCTTCACCCCTGGAAGATCTTTCTAAAATGCAGATGAAGTGTCACCCCACCCAAGAAAAATCCTGGACACCAGGCATCAAGGTCTCAGGCCACCCCCTACACCTGTCTCCTCTCCAGGTGGCTACATCTCCCATGGGCTCCCTGATGGGATCTGCGCCCTGAAGGCTGGGCCTTACACACACACACGTGTGCGTGTGCATGTGGTAGGAACACACTCTTCTTACGGAATGCCCTCCTGACCCCACCAGCCCTATGATCCTATCAGCAAAGCTCCAACCTCAGCGTACCCACTCCAGCGACATCTCCTGCCAATGGGGTAGGAGTCCCTCCATCTGCTAGGGGCACACCATTGCCCCTGTCCCCTGCTGCTGCCTCCACCCCCTACCCCCCACCTCTGACCCCTCTGACCTCAAGCCCTGGTGTGGGTTGGGGCCTGGGCCTTGTGCTGTCTAGCTCGATGAGGCAAGAGGTATAGGCTTCTGGGGGGCTCCCCTACCCCCATCAGATGGTATTCTCCCCTCCACTGCCCCTGGGACCCCCCCTGAGCTGCTTGGGTGGGTCGGGGCGGAGGTGCCACAGGGTAAGGCCAGGTGCTGAGGGAGCTGGGTGCCTCTCCTTCAGGGCCGCGGTTGTTTGAGATGCTTCCACTTGGGTGATGAGAGCTCATGGAGCATGGCTGTGTTTTCAGCATGCTCCCCTGACCCCGGCATGCAACCAGCTGCTTGGCCGTGGTCCTGGGCCCTGCACTTTAAATTCTCTGGGGGCCTGAGAAGCACGCCCATCCTCTTCCAGCCCCTGTCCCTACAGTGTGGCCTGAGACCTGGAGAGAAGGGTTCATCCAGGCTGGCCACCTTCATCTGGCACCCCAGAAGCCCCCGGCCCTGCCCTCCACCCCTCCAGGATTCACTGTGTCCCAGGCCCCATGCAATCCCTCACAGACCCACGCCAGCACTTGCCTTTTTGGGTTCCATAGAAACGATGTTGCCCATAGAGAACATTGCTGTTTCCATGGTGATCCAAGTGGCTCATGGGTAGGAAGGTGGATGCCAGACTCCCCGAAAATCTGGGGTACCCTGGAGCTAGAGAAGCAAGGAGACTGTGGTAGAGGCGCCTCTGGGCCACAGGCTTGCACCTGCCCTGACCCCAGCGAGGTGAGAAGCCGGCGGGTGGCCCAGGAGTGACGCCCCGCGGAGCCCGGCGTGCAGCCCGCCGGTGGGAAATCAACCCATCAATACATCATATTAACTCTGACTCGACTAATACCATCCCTCCGGTGTGGCACAAATTGAATTGCTGATGGGCTGGGGAGAGAGGGGAGGATGGAGGAGGGAGGCTTTGATTTCTCTCCCAGCAGCACTTAGCAGTGCGCGAGCTTCAAGGCAGGCCAACAAAAGGGGCTCTGGAGAGGTGTCTGGGGAGGAGGGAGATGTGGCGGTCACATGCAGTGGACAGGGAGGCCCTCACAGCTCAGGCCGAGAGGAGAGAGGCGGGGCCGGACACCACCTTGGCCTGTACCATCCATAGCTGCCAGGTAAGCAAGCCACTCTGGGCTCAGTGACCCGCACCCTGAGGCTGACTTGGTTGGGTGTGGCCAGCTTCTGCCTGGCTGGAGGCCATGGGCACCGGGCTCTCCACTGGCTGGGCCTCCTCAGTGCTCTGAGATCTGCAAAATGAGCTGGTCCCCAGCCATGACGGCATCGCCCCCAGAAGAGTTTCCTGCGTTGGTCCCCAGCCCCAGACCCTCCCTGGAGCCTCCAAGTCAGATCAAGCAGGCCCCTCTCTGTCCCTTTGAGGGGCCTGGACTGTCTTCTTGGACGGGCCCTGCCCAGCAGAGGACCACCAGCTACACCCCGGACTTCGTTCTGGCCATCTGGGACACACACCCTGCCTCCCAGAAGTGATGAAGACAGAAAGAGCGAACATTTGGCCAAGGAGGCCCCTTAGGCACTGGCACCTTGAGACCAGGCACAGCCGTGGCAGGCGTGTCTGTTGGATGCCCAGAGCCACCAGCCACCTGCAATGTGGCTCCTCACAGCTGGTCCTTCCCCACCAGGCCCAGCGGCAAGGGGGCGGGGGCGGGTGGAGGCCTGCAGCTGGGATGGCTGAGCCGGCTGGGCTGGGCTGGACAGGATGCTGTCTTGCTCCAAAATTCCTGCTTTGAGCTAATGCTCTTAACATTTTCCCCATGGAAAATGAGTCCCAGAGGAGCTTCTCCTGGGGACCCCATGGCTGTCCCAAGAGTGAATGGCTGCTGGGAACAGCTTCCCACCTGACTTCTGAGGCGCCTGGGCTGTGACAGGGAGTGGGAAGGAATCCCAGGGTCTCCCCAGGGAGCAGTGGCCACGCTGGCTCAGGGTCCCGAGGCATCGGGCCCTGAGGGGAGGGTGGCGGGTCCCAGGGCAAGTGTTCCAGCCAGGTCATAGCCGTGCCTTGATACAAGGGAGCTGTGAGCCCCATGCCTGGGGATCAGGGGTGCCAACTTCTGTCTCAGTGCATCACAACAAAGTTCAGACAAGTCTGAAGCAGGTAGCTAGCTCCATGTGACCTGCTCGTTTACTGTTTTCTAAATTCCTCTTAGGACAGAAGCCCTTTGCTGTTTCATCGGAACTCCTGTGGCAACTCATGGCCGCATGCTCCTTGGAACACATGAGACCAACACCTTTCCAGAAGGAGGGGCTCAGAGCTACAGGACAGGCCTCCAGGCCCCAGGTCCTCAGAGGCCCTGAGGCTGGCCTGCCTGGGTGCTGAGGCTGTTGAGATGGAGGGTGGAGGCTGGCTCGATCTCTGGGTGCACGGGTAAGCCCTGGAATACCTGGAGCTTGCTGTGAGTATGAGGGGCCCAGGAGCAGCCCCTTGGCAGGCCTGAGGTTGGGGAGCGGGGAGCCATGCCAGTGTGGGTCGGGCTGTGGAACCCAGCTAAGAGGTAGGGATGGACAAGGAGCATTGAGAGAATGGGAAACACATGGGCATCAAATACTCTGGGAGCCCCCAGGGTCAAGGCCCCCAGTCCAAAGGGTGCACCCTGCACCCTGGTCCTGGTGGCCCCCTCGACATAGCGACCATCCCCTAATGATGCAGGAGAATGGTCTCTGGATCAAGAGATCTGAGGTCAAGCCGTGGCACCCATTCTCAAGAGGAGCTCCCGCAGAACGCTCCCATACCAGTCCCGTTCGGAGGTTCCCCTTGAGCACATGTGTTGCAAAAGCTCTGAGAAGTCCCTGGGCGTCTCCCCACGGAGGGGCTCACATCCCTGGGCCCGTGGGAGGACACAGGGGAGGTGCCCACTGCCCCCCAGGCCTATCCCTCTGCAGCGCCCTCCTGCCGAGGGCACGGCTGAGTCTGGGGAGCCTGGCCGCCTCGCCTGGTTTTTGAGTGGAGACACATCTGGAGCAGATGTTTCCAAGATGAAATGCAGCTCCTAGAAGACCTGACAAAAGCTGGGCGAGCCCGACAGGGGTGGGGGCGGGCCAGGGCAGGGGGGGGCAGAGGCCTGTGTGTGTAGTAGGGGGAGCGGTTAAAGCGCCACAGCTGTCCCCCTTTAATTGGCTGCTGTTAAATGTTTTACGGGGCCTCGTTTTGGTAAACAGAAGTCTGTAAATTCCTCCTTCCCAGACGCCCGTTTCCCAGGCACAGACCCCCCTGTGACCCCTCGGGAGGTCTGGGCCTCCTGCCCACCCGCCCTCGGCCTTCAGCTGGCCGAGTGGTGGGCTCCTTCCTGCCGCACCCTTCGGGGGACAGTGGGAGGGTGATGGTCATGCCTGTCCCTCCACTTCTGACCCTGAGCTGGTGGCCAGGGATCAGGGGACAGGAATCTATGGGGGCTCCTCCCCCCATCTCCAGTTTGCATAAAGTCCCACCCTCTGGGACCCCAGAAGGGGAGTTAGGACTGGGGGAGTAAGGATGGAGAGAGGGAAGAAGAAACGGAGTAGGCAAGGGCCGGAGCTGAGTGGGGTGGCCAGGGAGGGGGAGTGTGAAGAGCGGGTGGGCATCTGGGGTGGGGGGCAGAGAGGGAGGAAGGAGAAAAGTCCTCCCAGTTCAGCCACAGAAAGGACCCTTTCTTCTTCCCAACAAGACCCTACTCTCTGAATTGAAGAGGAAAATAAAAAATGATTTTTATGAATCAGAGCAGCTGTTCTGTGACCAGAAGCCAGGGCTGCTGTAGCTGGTCTGGGAAATGCCTCAGGTCCTCAAACGGGGCTTCTGCAGAGGAGAATGTGGTGGTGGTGGGCTCTGAAGAGGGCTCCGGGAGCCGAGGATGGGGGTCGGATACCCTGGAACCCAGGGCCAGAGACCCTTGACCCTGCACTCCTTCGGGGTGGCGTGGTCCAGAACCCCAGGCTCTCACACCCCCCGAGGTTGGCTACTGCGATTGCCCCAGTTGACAGGTGAGCCCACGCTGTGTCCTTGGGCCCCCGCTGCCCTCAGAGCCCTGGAAGCCCCTGCTGAGTTCTAGGGAGAAGCCCTGGGCCTCAGCCACCACCCCACTGAAATTCCCCCCATTCTGGCCCCACGCTCTGTGTTGCCAGGAGACTTAACCCCACCCTGTGACGTGAGCGTTAACAGGGTCAAAAACGTGACACCATCAGCACCTAATGGGGTTCAGTGACATGGAGGCAGTCTCAAGCTGGGCGGGGGCAGCAGACCAGGTCCTCGGTATCCTGGGACACCCAGCCCCTGCCAGCATCCCCCGGGGCCCTTGCTGGCCACATCCAGGAAGGTCAGGGGTGTTTGTGGGGAGTGTGCTAAGTGGGCTAAGGAGGAGAGAAGCCAGCGGGCAGCCCGCCCCTGGTGGGGGCTGCCCAGAGGGCAAGGTCTGAAGATGGAAGAGTGAGAGGGAGGGTGGGGACACTTTACAGGGGAAATAAGTGAGGGGTGCCATGGGGTAGGAGAAGACAATGGCACCCCACTCCAGTACTCTTGCCTGGAAAATCCCATGGACGGAGGAGCCTGGTGGGCTGCAGTCCAGGGGGTCGCTAAGAGTCGGACACGACTGAGCGACTTCACTTTCACTTTTTACTTTCATGCACTGGAGAAGGAAATGGCAACCCACTCCAGTGTTCTTGCCTGGAGAATCCCAGGGACGGGGAGCCTGGTGGGCTGCTGTCTGTGGGGTCGCACAGAGTCGGACATGACTGAAGCGACTCAGCAGCCGCCATGGGGTAGGAGGCTCCTCTTGTCACCCCACCAGAGAAGGTGCCTGGGAGGACCCCAGGCCTGCTGCCAGGTCTCTCAGCTGGAGAGGAAAGAGGGGTAGCCCTGGCCCCCCACATGTGCCCTCCTTGCCTGGTGGGGTCAGTTCCCACCCAATCTGCACGGCACCTCACCTCTCCTGGGTTCTGCTGTAGAACTTTCCCAGCAGCCCAAGGTGCCCCACCTGCCCCCGGCCAGACCCAAAGGCTGGGGAGGCGACAATACCTCCCCGTGGTCCTTGCAGGGCCCGCCGTCCTAGGAGGGGACCGGCTCTTGTGTCTCAGAAGGCTGACTGTCTCCTGGCCAGGTCTGGGCATGGGGTGGGGTGTGGCCTGTGACCAGCCAACCAGTGAACCAGAATCCCTTGTGGGGTGAGTCAGGGGACTCCCACCACAGGGTCCCTGAGACCCCCACCCCCAGGCCCACAGAGCTCAGTGCAGACCCTGCAGGCTTAGCAAACTGCCAGCGGCCTGACACACAGGGCTCTAATCACCCCCATGCCACCAGAGTCCTGCCCCGGCTCCCTGCTGGCTTCCTGCACACCCATGAGGGCAAGGCCTTCTGCAATAGACGCCCCCCGCCCCCCATGACGCCTTGACAAAAACATGGCCACTTCCCTGGAGGCTTGAGTTGCTAGAAAGTTCTCCCCACCACGGAGCCCTGAGCTGTGGCCAGGGGCTGCCAGCAGGGTCTGACATCAAGTCCCAAGGGCAGTTCCCCACAACGTGACTGGCTGAGTCCCTAATCAATGGGGCCAAGAATCACGCTTTTATACAGCCGGCCACACTGGGGGAAAACCCGAGTTGAACCATCTCAACTGCCCATCTCATGGGTCAAGCCCACACTCCAGGGCTCAGCAGAGGATAAAAGCCCCTCTGGATAGAGCCCCCACCAGACCACTCCACCTTCGACCAGTGTCCCGCCAACCCTGACAAGTCCCATCTTTACCCATGACAATCCCCACAGACACCTAGGCAAAGAGCCCTTGTTCCTGGAGCCCCGCACACGTCTATCCCTCTGAATTCTGCCATGCCGACATTAACTGGGTGCTGGCTCTCTTCCTGTGACATCCTTTTCATTCAGGGTGTCAGTGGATTTCCACTGTGGTACACAAGACTACTGACCACCTTAATGGGCTGAAGACGGCTTTGGAAGCTGGGCCTCTCAGGGAGTGCCCAGATCTCAGCCTCTTGCAGCTGGGGGCTGGGGCTGGGGCCTAAGGCTGGCACAAGATGATTTCTGTGCCACTGTGGCCCGTTAAAGTTGGCCCAGGCACACACACTGACCCCCGGTCGCCCCAGGTTTGGGGCCTAGCTGCCTGGTCTGTTCCCAGGCTGAGTGGAGTGGCTCAGAGCCAGGGGAAGGTGCCAGGCTCCCACGGACACCTCTGGAACAAAAGCAGCAGGCAGCTAGCCCAGGAGCCAGGCGGTCATGGACAGTCCCGGGCTCCTGGCGAGTGCTGTGCAGGGAGGAGCTGGGTTCAGGCCGTACAGAGCTGAGATGCAGGCCTTAGCAGCAGCCCCTCCAGGGGAGCAGGACCTGTGGCCCGGGGAGGGCTGGGGACCAAGGCTTGCTGCAGGACTAAAGCTGGGGGAGAGACAGAGTCTCAGAGCTTGGAGCTGGGAACAAACTGGCATGACCCCCCAAACCCTCACAATACCCCACCCAACACCTCTGTCTGTCGGAGCTCGGCTGGAGAGAGCCCTGTGCTACTCCTGATCACATCCCTTGCACCCTGTCTTCCTGGGTGGATGCTCTAAGACCCCCCTACCCCATCCTGGGGTATCTAAGATACACATAGATCATAGTGCTTGGGGGATCCTGGGGGCTTGGGGCCACAGGAACAGTGCAAGCCAGCCCGACACCCAGATGTGACACTGGGCCTCTCTCCCCAGCCCTGTCAGATCCAGTGTAGCTCACACACCCCGCCGGCTGCAAACAGCAGCCCAGGAAGGTCCCCAGGCCCCCAGCATAACAGTGGACAGTTGCTACATGGGACATGCAAGGACAGAGGGGTCCCTGGAGGTTGGGACCCGGATGGGGAGGTGGGCAGAGGCAAAGCGTGGTGAGGGACCAAGGTCACAGGGAGCAGGGCGGGGGTGGGGCAGGACTGGCCACGCAAAGCCCTGAGAAAGCTCTGGAGGGGGTCAGAGGTCCAGATGGGACAGGCCTCCCTCTGGCTACGATGAAGCTGGCAGGAGAAGGCCTGTCTGGCAGGGGAGCCCTGATCCCCCACGTCTGGATCTGGGGAGTTCGGTCCCTTCCCCTACACTGTCCCCAGATCACAGGGTGGTCAGCTGCCCCCAATGACTCAGCCCTGCCCTTTGGCACTGGCAGGACCAGGTGGGCAGGATGGGAATGCTGCCTACATGTAGGGCATCTTTACTGAGCTGGGTGGGGAGGGGAGGTGACCATCAGTGGTCCCATGCGGGCAGATTCAGAGACCATTTTGGCCACCGAGAAAACTGAGGCCAGGAGAAGGGGCTGGAGCGTCCAGCGTCCAGGGGAGAAGGACAAGGTCCAGGGCAGGTGGAGGGCTCCTCTCGACAGCGTCACCACACCGAGACAGTGACACCAGCTGGGACCTTTGTCCCCCATACAGATGTGCTCCCAGAAGCCCTGGTGAACCCTGAAGTCTTAGAGGGGGACAGAAGGACAGCTGAGGGGCTCAGGGAAGCCAGGAGGGGGGTTGGGAAATGGTAGGGAGTGCCCAGTGGCTCTTGGGTGCGACCCCTGCCCCAGTGGAGGCGAGCCCAGCCCCAGAAGGAGAAATAGCCTCTGGGGCGGGTGCAACTGACAAAGAGGCCGGCCCGGCTAACGGCCAGCGCTAGCACATGTGCCCGCTGCCTCCGGAGGCTCTCCCTCCAGGTGGCACAAGAGACCACGAGTGGCCTGGGCTGTGGGAACCCAGCAGCCCTGTTCCTCCCCAGCTGAGCCCCCAGGAACAGAATCCCCTTTCATGGCCCTGTGGGTGGTCCCACCAGGCAGCGGGGGCGGGGGGGGGGGGGCGCGGTGGAGGAGGGAGGGAGGGGGCCCGGCCTGCTGACAATAGGGCCAGCTGTGCTGCACCCCACCCCCACGGGGACCCACCCAGGGCGGGCCAGTACACTGGCTCACCCCTTTGCCTCAGGTCAGTTCCGCCGCCCACCCTGACCCTAGGCCCCGGAAGGGAAAGTCTCATCTCTGGCAGGACCCTTTACTTGGTGAGCCTGGGGTGGGGGGTTGGGGGGTGGGGTGGGGCAAGAGGCCCTGGATAGACAAGCTCTGCCCCAGGCCAGATGTTCTGGGGCGGCTCCTCTGTTCTGGGGTACTTGCCCTGCACCCCAGCTGCTCCACCAGGGAAGCAGGAAGCCCTGGCCCCGGCTCTGGTGGCTGTCCCCCAGATGGTGGGTTGGGTCCACCCACGGAGAGCTGGGGGCCCTGCCTGGAGTAGAAGGACCCATCATCTCTCCTGGCCCCCACTGACATCCCTCCCCCATCCCTGCCCCCGCCTCCCACCCCAGCGCCATCCTGGCCTCCTTGCTCTTAATCTAAGAACTCCTTTAGGGGCCCAGCCCTGACCATCCCCAGGCTGGAGGGGGCGCGTAGCAAGCCTGCTTTGCCAGGCACCTGTCTCCCCGCCCATCCTGGGGGCAGCGAAAGAACGAGGGTGGGGCCAGACCACGGAGCAGCCCGCCCAGGCAGCCCACCCTGCCCGTCAGCCCCCCGCTCTCCGGCCATGTCGCGTGCCCCCCGCCCCACCTCGGCCCCCCTTCCCCCTGAACACACACGGCAGAGAAACAGGCCCCAACACGCGGGCAGCCAGCTGGCACCCAGTCAAACTAGCAGCCAGGCACGCTGCCAGGGCAGCCAGCCAGCCAGCGCTGCCACTCGCCCCGGCCCCGCCCGCCCGCCGGCCTTTACGCTGGGAGCTCACAGCTAGGCGGCTGCACCACGTGGCCTGTCAGAGCGAGGCTGCAAGGAGAGGAGGGCAGGGGAACCCCGTAGGAAGGGGATCCCAGGCCGGGCAGCGCAACTGCAGGCAGAGAAGGGGAGACTGGGGCACAGGCCTGGGAGGTGGTAGGGTCCCCAGGACAGACACACGAGCTACCCTCAGGCGGGACCTGGCAGATTGGGGGTGCGCTCCCCAGGGGCTGCTGCTCCTCTAAACTCATCTTTAGCCCCAGGTGGGCCTTGCCCTCCCCCCCTACTCTGGGTTCTGGAGCCTTTGTTCCAGGTGGGCGACTCAGAGGCCTCCTCGCTTCCCCTTGTCCTATACCCACCTGCATTTGCCCACGGAACCCACCGCCTCAACATGCACGCCCTCCCCCAAGAGACCATGGGTGCCCTCAGCCCGAGGAGGCGCCAGGGCTGGTTCGGGGCTGCTCCAACTGTCCTTGCCTTGGAGCAGCTGCCTCCCCGGCATGCACGGTGGGTAAGGGGTGGGTTGGGGGGCTGGCACTCTCCCACACCCTGTCCCCTCACACTGGGTGGTGGGAACTGCAACTTGCCAGGTGGCTCTGGGGCTGCGGCTGCGGGTGGCGGGGTGCCCCGCAGGCTGCGAGCAACTCCTCGGAGGCAGCCGTTGGCCGGGGGAAGTGAGTGTCTGGAGGCCGTTGAGGGCGCTATCTGTGGGCTGCCTCCCACCCGCCCACCCCCGCCTCTCCGGCAGCCCCCAGAGAGGCAGGACAGGGCGCCTTCTCCCTGGGCCCCAGGGCTGGTGGCACTGCCCACAAACTGCCCTTCTTGCCCGCAGGGTCCTCAAGGGTAGGCCGGAGGGGCAGGGGGATATGTACCTTCTTACGCAGAGCTCTGCCATCCTGACCCTGACCAGGGATCACTGTGGCAGCCAGCCTGGCCACACCCACGCCCCCGAGGCCAGGTCAGGGCAGGGCAGAGGCCTGGGGCGGCCGTGGGTTCAGTGGAAGCAGTTCTACATGGCTGCCGCGAGTATGCCCTGCCCGCCCCACGGCACTCGGCCCTCTCCTCCCTCCCATAGACGTTTTGGGAGCCAGAAGCTCCTGCCAGGTTCAGGAGTTCGCCCAGCAAATGCCGAAGGCAGAAGAGCTGGGAGGAGCAGGGGAGCAAGGGGTGCCAGGCATGGCCATCCCGGGAAGCCCCGATCCGGAGCCTGACACCATTGCACCAGGTGTCCCCTGGGGAGGCTGCGAGAGGCAGGGGTGGGAAGCAGGCGGCAGAGGGGTCTGGGCCAGGTGTCTGCTCTGCCCACCTGGGTCTTCAGGGCTGGCCTGGTTCCCCTTCCAGGGTAAGGGAGCTGCTCCTTATCGCCTACCCAACATGTGCGCTCTGCACGGCACTTAAAGCCCAGATTATTTTAACAACTGTCCCTCACTCGTCACCTGTCCTGTTTGGAAAACAGCCCCTTTCTTGTTGCACAAAGAGAGGTTTCTCTCGCTCTCCGGCAGCACTGGGCGCTAATCTCCCCGCCTGGAACGCGGGCGGCAGCGGGCGCGGTGTGTGGGTCCGCGTGCTCTGCAAACACAACGCCCGCCGCTCAGCAGTCATTGAGTTACGGCGGTGCTGGTGCCAGGAGCGCAGAGCCCTCTGTGCCCGCTGCCAACTGCAATTACCTCTCCGCGTGCCAGCCGCCGTCGGGCTTAACCCTTCCTACACTGTGGCGGCCGACTGGATATCAGCAACCTCGGGCTGGGGACACTGGGGCTCAGGGTCACCGCCCACATCACGGTGCCCAGGGGCTGAGCAGACAGTGCGGAGCTGGGTGGGGGCGGTGACCTTCCCTGAGAGTGCCAAGGGGAAGCTCAACATCCTAAATAGGGCCTGCAAGGGCCCTCCAGCCAGCCACAAGGCCTGAGAGTGACACGTATGAGGCACCTACTGTGTGTACAAGGCTGCAACCGAAGGGGAGGCAGGGCCAGAGAGGGACTCTGTTCTAGGGCAGGCCCCCAGGGTGGCGCCTGAGTCTGTTGACAGCTCTCTCCTCCCCTCCACTCCCTCCCAGCTGACACATCTGGAGCCCATGCCTCTCTGAGTCTGGGAGGTGGGCGCAGGCCTGCCCGGCCAGCCCAGCTGTGTTCCACATTTCCTCAGCTCCCGCGAGCCTTCCCGGCCCCACCCCTTTTCCCTCTCTGCCCATCTCTGCTGCACATCTGGCCAAGAGTTACCACCTCCCCCATGACGGCATCCTCGACAGGGAGGCAGCCCCTTGCCCCAGTGCTTGGCATGGTCTGCCAGACACAGCAGGGGAGCCCTTTGCTTCACCACAGGCCCTGGGCACCACGATCAGTGGCTCTAGCCACAGGGTACGGCTGGGAGCCTGGGCCCCTGACTTACCTTCATGGGAGTGGGAGAACCAGATCTGGGAGGTGGCAGGGTGTGAGCCCCGGTAGGCCTGCTCCGAGGGGGACGGGGTGGGGCCACTGGGGTGCGCAGAGGCCGCCGAGCCCAGGCTGCTGGTAAGGAAACTGCCCATGAAAGAGGAGGCCGGAGAGTTCCCCATCAGGCGGCTGCTGGCTGTGGACACAGTGGGCGAGAATGAGTCTGGGCAGGGACAAGCACTAAGGAGCCCTTCCCCAGGGCTGACTCTCAGGCCCCAAGGTTCCAGGGCTTTTGTCTTCAAATAGCCAAGAAGCCAAGGTGGGAGAAGCTGCCTGCTCGGGCCCTGGAGGCCTAGACACCCTCCTGTTCTTGCAAAACCCTGAAGATTGGCACTTCAGCTGAGTTGTCCTCCTTCACCCCGCCCACCACCCCCAGCAACCAGGTGCCAGGTACTGTGGGAATAAACATTCAGGGACCCAGGGCTTGAGGGAAATATCAACCCTATGGGCGGGTCTCCACTTTGGAGGCTGACTCCCCCAGGCCTCAGCTGCCGGCAGACCTGCCAGAGTGCAGCTCCCGGAAAGGCCCAGGGTCAGCAGGTCTCAGCCGTCTCTGTCCTACCCCCAGGTGGCACTAGGGCTCTGGCCTTCCCCCCAGCACCCAGCAGGGTCTTCAACCTTCTCCCCAGGTCCAGTTAACCACCTCATCACACTGGATGCCCTCTACCAGGTGAGCAAGAGAAGAAATGGAGGCAGAGCAAGAGAGAACCACAGGAGGAGCCCGAGAATGGACACGGCAGGATCTGCTTTAATGTCCCCAGGGTTTCTCAGGGTCAGGCCCTCCCGGTGGCACTGAGACACAGTCAGCCATTTATGTTTCAGGATACTCGGCATTTCGCCCAGCAGCTAGCCTCCATGGCCTGCCTACCTGCACCTCTGACACTGTGTCCCCCTCTCTGCCCTGTCCAGCGGCCAAGGCCAGGCTGATCGAGTCTCTCCGGGTTACCATGGCAACCAGTGGACTGCCTAGGAATGGTGTACCCAGTGCACTCTGTGCAGTGCAGCCCCCGCTGCCAAGTGGGTGGTCTGGGCTGCACCGCTCAGCCCCTACCCCGTCAGGGACCCCTGGCACCTTGTCACCTCCATTTCATGGGCAGTGAGCCTGGCTTGGGACCATCCTAGGGGATGGGGAACAAGGTTCTGGGGGTTCACCATCCCATTAGGCTGAATGCAGCAGCCTGGCAGGGTTTGCAAGGGTTCTGGGGGCTCCAGGAGGCTGCAGGCCCGGCCCAAGGTGAGTCAGGGCAGCTGTTTCCCTACCCGGGAGGCAGGGGGAATTTGCAAATTTGTGATGCCTCATCCAGCCTGGCTGGGCCCTGGGAGCTTCCCAGACGTGAGGTGACTCAGCAGAGAGGCGGCAAGGCCCTGGAGCGGGGGAGAGGGAGGGGCTGCCCCACCGGGACCCTGGCAGCTCCCCTCCACTTCCCTTCACTCCCATTCGAGGATGAGACTTGTGGATGAGAAAGGCCTCTCCCAGGAACTGGCCTCAGCGGAAGAGTCTGTGAGTGCTGGCCGGGTGCTAGGGTGTGAGCTGACCTCTGTGGTGGGTATCAGGCCAAAGGGAGACCCTGAAAGGACCAGAGGACCCAGGGGCAGGGGGCGAAGGTGTCCAAGAGCCAGGGACTTCCCAGACCACAGGGCTGGGACTGCCATGGGCCCCGGCCAGACCACAGGCACGTCCAGCCAGGGGAGGAGACTCTGGGCTGGGAAGGGAAGTACTGGCCTCCCGGGCGGGCGGGCAGAGCAGGCAGGAGATGGAGGGCGGTTCCTGCTGGGCTCCAGGGACCCTGGCGGGGGGCCATGCTTGTGGGATGAGTGAGGCCTCTTCCTGCCTCGCCCAGGCCCACCCCATGTCCCCCAGGCCTTCCCACCCCCGCACCCTCCCAGGGAAGTCCCTCCACCCTGCTCTTCCTGGGGACAGTGGGAAGCAACCGAGTCCAGAAGTTGGTCTGGATAAAGGATTTCTCTGGGAGCTTGGCCTGAGAACCTTGAGTTCTCCCACAGCCCAGCGGGTGGGGGCGGTGGGTGGGCCTGAGGCTGGGCGGGAGGAGTGGCCTGGCATCCCATAGGGCCCCTCCAGTCTGGATGCAGGGAAACTGAGGCTCAGAGGTGGCCCCCCTCACAGGGTCTCCCACACCGAGGCACCCTGGAGGGGCAGCAGACCACCTCTGCAGACCCACTACCCACACCCCCAGGGACCACCTACCAGGGGCAGGGGCTGGTGGGGAGCATCCCTGAGGCCCAGAGGGGGATGTTCGACTAGTCTTCTAAGCTGGAACTGGGGTGGGGATGAAGGAGATGTGGGACTTCCTGTCCCCCTCTCCCAGGAGAGTGGTCCTGGCCCTGGCTGGGCACTCTTAAGGGTGCCTGTTTTGACACCATCCCAGAAGGGGATGTCCCACTGCATGGTCACTTTGGAGGGGAGCGGCACTGCAGCTCAGCAGCCCCGGTCCCAGCTCCACGAGGCAGGGGACACACCGACAGGCTGAGCTTCCTGCTGTGTGCCCACCTTGTCCAGGCCAGCCACTCTCCCAATTTGGGGGACCCTCTTGGAGACTTTCCTGAGTCCATAAGAAAGGAACCCTTGCTCCTGAGTGTGGGAAGTGAGTGGCTGGGACGGCACTCCAGTCTTGCCCTTTGACCTTGGTCCAAGGCTCCCCGGGGCCCTCCTTTGCTCCAAGCCTTTTGGGGATGCCCCTGCTTCTCCATCTTCCCCAGCCTTGTGGGCAGTTTGTGGCCCCAGTGTCCGGTCTCAGGCTGGACCATTTATCTCGCGGGTGGGGGTGTCTTTTCCCTCCTTTTTCCTTTCACACTGAAAACGGAAGAGGCTTATCACATGAATATTATGTCTTTATATCTTCACTGTAAGACATTCATATGACAGATACAACAAGGAAGGAAACAGAGATATCAGGGACCCCGCTGTTCTGGGGCACAGCCACACGCATTCCAGGGACCACTTTCCAGGCACTCGCCCTGGTGGGCCACCTGCGGGTTCCCAGGTGTCCTCTCCTAAGGCCCCAGCCCACAGCAGCAGGTCCCGCCAGGGGCTCTCATACTCCCTGACTGGCAGGCCAGCCCTGGGGGATGGGCGCTAGGCAGCTGGAAAGCCAAGTCCCCGATGGCCCCCAGCCTGGACCCTGCTCAGTTGGTGGGTTCCATGAGCCTTGCTCCAAAAGGGTCAGTCTCCTCCCGCCATCCTGGGCTAGAAGTCAGCAAGCTGCCGCAGGTCCTACAGGCTTTGCCAGGTGGGCACTGCCATGATGGGTGTCAGGGAGGGGATGGCTGGCACCCAGAGCCTCCCCTACCCCATCTGACCCCTGACCCTAGACAGAGCATCCATGCTCCCGTGTCACTTCCACCTCCAAGGACTTCGGTCACGGCCCAGCCAGCAGAGGCATGGGCAGACCTGGCTGCCACCTCCCAGCCCCCGCCCGCCGACCAGTAGCCAGTCCCAGACAGAGCCTTAGCAGAGGCGGCCTGGGCCCCGGCCAAGGCTGGAGCTGCATGGCCAAGTCTGGCCGGGAACTGGGCTGGAGACTTCTTTCCTCTTGGCAAGGTCCTTGCCCAGGGAGTGTTGTGGTTAGCAACCCAGGAGGGGACAGTGGGAGCCCTGAGCAGCAGGAAGGGCCAGAGGGGCTTTCGGCTCAGAGCCCCCCGGGGGCTGGGAGCCCTGACCCTGGCACTGTCTGCCCTAGCCCTTCTCACAGCCTTGTATTAATGTAGGTCACCGTGATCCCAGGTGGCGGGCCCACCATGGGACTGACAAAGGGATGGGCATCATCACTGTTGGCCCCGCAGCCTCTGGGGTTTGGATGTGGCCTGTCCAGGGAGCATGGTCATGGTGGCCTGTGCCCTGCGTCCTCTAGGGTCTCGCAACAGAGCCATCTGGCCAAGTTGAACATCATCTCAGGACTGAGACCTGAACAGGGCCACTGAGGCAGACAGTTCTGTAGCCACACACCAGCCCCCAGCCCGTTGTCCCCACTGCCCGGCCGGCTCAGGCCAAGGTCTGCAGCCCCAGACACAGGGCTCCAGCCCCGACTCCAGCGCCGCCTCAGCTCTGCCTGGGACACCACGGAGGCCTGGCCCGGGTGCCGGGCTGGCTGAGAAAACCACTCCGGAAGCCAGAATGCCCGGGAGGGCTGGTTGACACCCCCACCCCCCGCCATGGCCCAGTTCCTCAGACCCGGCCCTCACCCCCGGAGGCCTACTCGTTCCCACGCCCCGAGCGCAGACAACCTGGACCGGGAGACAGGCCGTACCTGGGCCCTGGCCGTGTGGCAACTTCCAGCTGCCCCAGCTGGACGGGGCTGGGCTGGAATCCCCTGACTGCCTAGCCTGCGCTCACAAGGCCATTCTGTGCTGGCCATGCCCGAGGCTGCCCCACGTGCCCCCAGGCGAAACCAGGGGGAGTGGGCCTTCCTGTGCCAACCTGTTTGCCAGGCCCACCTGCTGCAGCCAAGACATTCAACAGAAGTTGGGCAGGCCAGAGGGGTGCAGAGGGGGCCCCTGCCGTGGAGTCCAGGGGTGTCCCAAGGAGCTTCCAGTCCAGGGAGTGTCTGACGGGCAGCAAAGTCACCAGAGCTCAAAGTGCTGGCGCTCCAGAGGCTGGCCCTGGGGCCCTAGATGACCCAGGGCCTGCCCACCTCCTCTGCCTCCAGCCTCTACCTCCCCATCAGCCAGGCGGATGGAGGGACAGACATAGAAGGGCCTGGGAGAGCCCGGGAGTGGGAGTGGGAGCCCGGAGTACAGCAGCGGGAGCATTTGTTTTGACTTAAGTGAGCTACCTTTTCTGGAAACGGTGAAATGGGTTGTAAAAAAGCACACACACAAAAGGCCTCCCTGTGATGGCTGGCGGCCGCTCCTGAGAGTCAAGCCCTTTCCGGCTCCCCTGCCACTGCTGGAGGCCCAGCTGATGGGCCACTGGCACGAGGCTCCCCAGGGGTGCTGTGTCTGGCGGCTGTACCTACCCACCGCCCAGAACCGCTCCCGCCCTGCTGCTCACACCTGCTCAAGGCGCCCCACCGCCCCCAGCCCCTGGCAGAGCCCGCCTGGGTGCTGGGGACATCCAGCCCCCCTGGGGCCATCCCTGGATCTCCCCTAGGACCTCAGGGGCAGCTGAGACACTGCCGTGACGGGTGGCCTGCCTGGGAGGCCAAAGTGCCCCTCGGGTGCTAGAACAGGCCCCCCCCGCCCGAGGGATCCAACTGGAGAGGAGGCAGGAAGGCTAACAGCCCACCATGTGGACTGTTCACATTCCTCTCATTCCAGGAGAGGGAAGGGGAGGGCGGATGTCCATCCCGGGTGTCCGTGTGGACAGAGGTGGAGAGACCTCGGTCCAGCCTGCCTGCAGGCGGGTGGGCGTCCATCTGTCTGGCCACCCAGGAGAAGAAAATGGGGAGAGAGACAGGGCTGGGGATACCAGGCCCAGGTGGGAGGGGCTGCTCTGGACTGCCCCACAGGAAACCCAAATCGCGCAGAGCAGGGGCCGGGCCGTAGAGGCTACGCTGCACTGCCGGCCACCAGACCCGCTCTGGGTGCACATGCGTTCCGGGCTTAATTGCTGATGTCACCAGTGACACTCCCCACTGGGCTGGAACCCATCAGTGGCCCAGGCATGAGATAATGTATGTGTGTGTGTATGTGTGCACGTGGGCGTAACAGGCAGTGAAGCGAGTATGTGGGCACTCAGGGTGTGTCAGCGTGTGTGCATGGCTGAGAGTGCATATGGGCAATGGTCACGCACACAGGCTACAGATGTGCATGGAGGTCTGGGGCCGGGGCTCTGAGTGTGCGCTCAGGACACGGGTGTACACACCTGGCTCTGAGTGTGTGCGAGGTGGTGACTTGTTTGCATGTGAGGGACTCACACACAGGCCGGGCCAGCCCTCAGGGACGCTGCTTCCCAGGGTCACACCCCCACCAAACCGGTCTCCTTACTGGCCCAGACTCTGAAAAAGGCTTCAGGCCTTGGATTCCATGTGACGCCCACGGTGGCAAGTGAGAGACGCCAGGACGCCCCTCTCCTTCTCCACCATCGGGGGCTCATCCAGCTTGCTCGTGGTGGAAGGGGAACTCAAGCCTTAAGGCTGTACCAAACTGTGGTCCCAAGACCCCCGACTCCCTGCTGCCTGGGAGTTGGCCCCCTCCCCAGCCCAGCGACTCAACCCATAGCCACCTGGGCCTGACACTGAATCCAGCAGTGGTGTGGGTTCTGGGGGCAGCAGGCAGGTTGCGTGGCCATCTCCCCACAGACACCTGATCCCTTTGCGGTGAAGAAGCAGCTCAGGAGCCCCCTCGGATCTGAGACCCCCTCCCAGCAGGGTCGGTCTTACTGACAGGCTCTCAGAACCCAGAAATTGTCGGGATCGGGAGCATTCCCCTCTGTCCTCGAATCGGGGGCCTCCTGTCTGGCTCCCCTCACTTGCTGGGTCTCAATGGACACAAAACCTGCCCTGCTTTCGGCCATCCTCTGCTGCCCAGCCCGAGTCCCTGAGGACGCCATCCAATAACCCCAGCTGCCGTCCACAGCCCCGCGATGATGCAGGCCTAGGGAGGGAGGAAGGAAGGGCAGGAGAGGAGGAGGAGGCTGGAGGCGGGAACAGAGACAGCTGCAGCGGTGGGAGAGGGGGTGCTGGTGGGAGGCGGCATGTGGGGGCCAGCAGAGGGGACAGAAGGCGAGCCTCCGCCAGCCCCGCCCTGAGATGTGGGGGTAGCCCCGGTGAGGGGTGTCTGCCCAGAACATGCAGGCGTCACATGGGAAGCCCCTCTCCGCTGGTCCAGGAGAACCTTCCAGAAGACCTGGTTGGCCCAAAGGCAGCGTCTCTCAGGCCATAATAGGAAAACTCTGTGGTTGCTGAGCCACCAGGCCCACAAGTGTAGAGGCAATGATGACAGGGGACAGGCCCAACCACCAACAGCCCAGAACTAATAAAAGAAAAGGAAAACCGGATATAAGTCTGGTTCTTATTAAAAGGGTAAATTTAGCTTTCTGGCTGGAGGGGGAGGGGGGCAGCCAACACTCCCCCCTGGGGCCGCCCTCGGACTCTGGCCGAGAGAGTGACTCAGAGGGTTGCTCCCCCTCCTCCTGTTCTTCGCACCTTCTGGGGTCTCCACCTCGCTTCCCTCTCACACCCTCCCTGGCAAGCAGCCAGCACTCCCCCTCCAGGACACCTCTGAAGGCTGGGGCGGCGGGGGGTGGGGGGGGCGGCGTGGGGAGGTGACCAGCGCCACCCCCTCCAAACCCCGCCAGCCAGAGAAGGAGCCTCAGCCAAAGCATCATACCATGTTGAAATAAGCCAGCTGCAACAAGACGAATGCCCTAGGGGCTGTAGTCCAGTGTGAACATCAGGGTGCGCGCACACACACCCCGCCCCGAGCCCCTGGACAGGGTCATAGGGGCCCACCCTGTTCTCCTACACTCCATCCGCTGGACCCCGGCGCTCAGCACCTTGAGCTAGTCTGGGACACCCCTCTGTCTCAGCTATGAGCAGGCAGGGCAAGAGGGGAGGAGATGGCAGGGTTGGGGGCAGGGCTGTGCCTCTCCAGGCAGAGACCTTCAGGGAGCTCACATTCTTGAATGTCTGACAGGCCACCCTCTGCAGCCCATCCCTGTCTTCTGAGACTCGCAGTAGACCTGGCCTCCCCACCCGACTCTAACGTCCGAGACCAGAAGCAGGAAAAGGCCTGGCACTGGGGCTGGGGCTGCTCCTGGCTCCAGGCAGGAGGAGCACTGTGAGGGGGCAGCTCACTGGGAAGTGGGATCCCCCACAATGTGTTCCTGAGAAGAGAGATGGGGCAGAGGGCAGGGTGCACCCAGGGCTCCTTATCCTTGTAGCTTCTTCTAATAGCACTGCTCTGACAAACCACCCCACTCCCTTCAAAGTACAGAGATAAAGTATTTTAATTTCTAAAGACGGTGAGTGTAAGTAGAGAGAAAACCTCAATTCTCTGGTGTACAACTACAATATTTCTGGGAACTGTCAAAATGAGCAGGGCAAGGAGAGCTGTTTCTGGGGTGGAGAAGGGCACCCCACTGATTGAGGGTCCCAAATAGGGATGGAATGCCAGCCAGCCCTGGGGAGCCGGTAGGGGAAACAGGCTCAGGGCAGCCCCACAGGAGCTCCCAACGGAGAGAAGACCCCCGGCACACGCAGCTAGCCCACAGCCTGTGCACCCAGCCCCAGGGTGTGCGGGGCAGGGGATGGGGGGAGCTCAGGCAGAGAACCAGCCTTGGATCTCCAGCCCAGAAGCCTGCGCTCCTGTCTCCTGATGCGACCACAGGGCAAGCAAGTTGGCTTGCTGAGTCTCCACCACCTGGATCCCACCTGCTTCAGGGGCAGGAGGCAGCAGGGAACTCAGCCCTGAGACTGAGGACTGACTCCCTCGCCTGATTCACAAGCTGGGCTTGAAGCAAGTGTCATTGGCAAAGGCTCTGCTGCCAGAGCAGAGGAGGGGGCTCTGTGCTGGGCTGCCAGAGTGGTTCAAGGTCTCCAAAGGGTGCCCCCCACTCCAGTCTAGAGACCACAAGATGCACCATGACCCTCCTAGCCACCTAGTCCAGCAGCCGGTACCCGGGCCAGCTGCCCACTCCCCAGGAGGGCCCAGGGCATGGTTGGGCTGCCCTGAATCTCCATTGGCTCCAGGTAGTCCAGTGCAAGTGCCCAGGGAAGCTCGGGGCACATGCTGACCTCGCTGGGGCAGGCAGCTGATGTGGGAATATGGGGAGAAAGTGCTGCCCAGACCAGACAGCATGAACGTCCTTGTCACCCAAGCCACAGACTGGGTCCGGAGTTCCGGCCGGAGAACGAAATCCTAACCCAGCTCATTCGTTAGACAGTCACTGAGCGGCCGCGGTGTGCAGGGTCACCAACCCTCACCCTGGCATCCAAGGAAGCCGCAGGCTGCCCAGGCACCCGGGCCTTCAACAATGGCCCTCGGGCCTCTCCGTGACCCACACTGGCCTCACAGCTGCTTGGGACCATCTCACTGGCCTTTATCTTGGAGCAGACGTTTGACAGGTAGAAAGACGCCGCTGCTTGTGTGCACCTTCCAACTTTTCTTGATTTTACCTGTATTCACACTTGTTAAAGGCTTTTTAAGAGTTCGCCTAAAGATGCATTACAATTTAATTGAGCTTTAATTTTAATATTAATTTAAAACAAATTAAAAGCTTATTTTTAGGAGACCCAAAGGGATGCAAAATGTCTTGAAAAAGGGACTGGCTTCAGGCAAACTGCCCTCAAGTGACCCGCTGGCCAGGCATGTGGCAGGGCAGCTGGACAGGGCAGCTGCCCCATCGGGCCGACTGGGAAGTCCTGGGGGACCCCAGGTCCGGCTTCTTCACCTGCATTCTGTGTAGGGCGAGGAGGGCTGTGCCCACGAGCCAGGGACAGAGGGATCTGCTGGCGCCCTTCCGCGTGGTGCTGCCGAGGCCAGGAGGCGCCACGGGCAGGAGCCTGGTCCTGTCCTCACTGCACCCGTGTCCGAGCCTAGGTCCTGAATCTTGCCTGCTGGCTGCCAGGACCCTATAAGGGGTGATGAGAGGAGGCATCAGGGCCCGTGCCCCACCAAGTGAGAGCTGCAAGGACGTGAGTGCTGCCTGGGCAAGGAGAAGCGACCAGGATCTGGAGTAGCAGGGCTTGTGGGAAAGAGCCTCCAGGAGACATGCAGGCAGCGGGTCCCACTAACTGCCACCAGCCCCAAGCAGCCACGCACTCCTGCCAGGCCAGGCTGGGCGCCGAGGCTGAGAACCTGGAGCAGCTCCTAGGCCTCCTGGTGCGTAAATGCTGGAAACAGAGTGGTGTAGCATGGGGGCCCCACCTGGCTATACAACGCTCGGGTGCCCACAGCCCCTCGCCACCACACCTGCCGGCCAGGGAGGCACACGGAGCAGAGGGTGAGGGGCCACAGCCCTGCTCCCTCATCTCTCCTGAGCCCTTATTTTTCTCTTGTTGATTGACCCCTAGTTCTTGCCTACTCAGTCACCCAAACAGCCACCATAGAGGGGAGGGAAGGGCAGCTCTCCCCAGCATGTGTCCTTCCTTGCCCCCCAGGCCTTAGGGCCCAGGTGAACCCATTGGCTTTTACCCTCTGATCCATCGTAGGTGCCCCATCACACACAGAATCTCCTGTTGATGGTGAAAGAGCCACCTGCAGAGGGTGCCAGGGCCAATCAAGAGACAGGCAGGAAGTGGCCCCACCTGTTGCCCAGATTTTGCTCCAACAGATCCCTCCTTTACTGGAGCGGGATGGGGCAGGGGAGTCTCTGCAGGGACAGTCCCCGTCCTGAGCCTTGTTCCATCCCCACCGGCCCCTTCTCTCCACAGCCCGACCTCACGTGTGCACCCAGGGGCCAGCCCTGGTGTCATACAGATGACGCTGGGCTGTACTGCCCAGCAGACCACTCCCTGCCACGCTCTCGCCCCTGCCATCGAGTATGGAGCTAAGAAGGAGGGGATTGCCCTTCCTGCCAATCTGTTTAGCTCTGACATCTTTTTAAAACACAGTCTGGGAGCCTCTGAAGATGACAGAAGGTGCTTCTGGAAGGAGAGTAGATGCTGACCTGATCCCTGCGAGGTGGCCACGCAGGCTGGAGACACTGCCAGCAAGACTGTCTACCACGTGTGGTCAGGTATGGGGCAGTTTCTAGTGTAGAGACAAGGGCCAATCCAGACCCCTGTGTTTCCTGGCCTTCTCTTCCTAATGAGGTTCTCCCAGAGCGTTATCTTCTCGATTTTCCAGTGTGGCGGCACACTGGTAGGAGAAAAACCGAACAGCCTTCTCTCTGTGTCTAAAGGCACGTGTGTGCTTTGCCTCGGTGTGCACAGACAAGCAT
Organism: Bos mutus; assembly: GCF_027580195.1. NCBI lineage: Eukaryota > Metazoa > Chordata > Mammalia > Artiodactyla > Bovidae > Bos > Bos mutus. The sequence continues at coordinate 37,383,080 of NC_091635.1, forward strand.
ACCCCTTCTCGCCCCAGCCGTCCTGCAGGGAGGGAGGCCTGTGATGGCCAGGCCCAGCTCCGGGGAAACAGAGGGATGGAAGGCAGAGACACCCAGACTCGGGACCCTGCCGTCCCTCAGGGAAGGTGGCTCCATGTAGAGGAGGATGGAGCTGCCGCAAGGCCTGGTGAGAGAGACTGCTGAGGACGGTCAGGGCCGGAGGTCACGGGGATCTGAGCGTTGGTGACTGTGGGGGCTGCCCAGGTAGGAAGATTCCAAGAGGGGCAGGGGAACAGGGCAGAGAAGGTACTTGAGGCAGCAAAGAGGGGCAGAGGTGGCCGGAGCCTGTGGGTAGCTGGGCATAGGTGCTGAATACTGGGAAAGCTTGGGGACAGTGGAATGACAAGAGTAGGGGGTGGGAGCTGACCTAAGGTGTGTGGGGGTGAGGGGGCTTGGGGAAGGGAGACCTTGAGGGAAAGAGAAGCAGGGCTGAAGGCTCAGACAGGCTTGGGACTGACTTGCAGGTCGGGAAAGGGCGGGGAAGCTGACTAGCACCTCCTAGAGGAACTGGGCGTGGGTGTAGCAGAGACATGACTGCCAACCAAGGTCCATCTAGTCAAAGCTATGGTTTTTCCAGGAGTCATGTATGGATGTGAGAATTGGACTATAAAGAAGGCTGAGTGCCGAAGAACTGTGGTGTTGGAGAAGACTCTTGAGAGTCCCTTGGACTGCAAGGAGATCCAACCAGTCCCTCCTAAAGGAAATCTGTCCTGAGTATTCACTGGAAGGACTGATGCTGAAGCGGAAACTCCAGTACTTTGTGAAGTACTGATGTGAAGAACTGACTACTTGGAAAAGATCCTGACGCTGGGAAAGATTGAAGGCGGGAGGAAAAGGGGACAACAGAGGATGAGATGGTGGGATGGCATCACCGACTCAACGGACATGAGTTTGAGCAAACTCTGGGAGTTGGTGATAGACAGGGAAGCCTGGCGTGCTGCAGTCCACGGGTGGCAAAGAATCGGACACGACTGAGTGACGGAAATGAACTGAACAGATTCACTGGAAGAAGCCTGGGGCAGGTGCTGGGAAAGGACCAGCTCCAGTTCAGTGGAAACCAGAAGATGGGTTCCATGGTGACAGAGGGAAGGAGGGGGCTGAAGCAGGGGCAGGCAGCTCACCAGCACCGAGCCCGGCATGTCGGGCTCTGAGTCTGCCATCCAAGGTCACTGGGGACCTTTAGGCTCCACCTCTGGCAGCTGGCCAGGAGCTGCAGGATGGAGCAGGAGGTGGAAAGTGGAGACAGACCAGAACACCCATTCTGATCACTGGGCCCGCTGGCTCTCCCCCAGGCCAACTGGGATGTGATTCCTTGAAGGTCCATTGTGTCTGTGAGTGAGTGTGTGTATATGAGTGTGAGCACATGTGAGTGTAAGGACATGCCTCAGGGTATGAGAACACATGAGCAGGTGTGATGAGTGTCCATGCATGTGTGAGCTCGGCTAGTTAACATGCTGGTGAGACTGTGGGGACGATGACAGGGTCTGTGCCTCTGCCCCCAAAGGGGACACAAGCAGGGCCAGGCAGCAAGGCTGGTGCTAAGTTGGAGCCTGCCACACAGAGCTGCCCTGAGATGCTGATGGAGAGCAGCCTGGCAGTGCAGCTCCTTCCCCACCCCCATCAGCACATCCCCACCCTGGGTCCCGCCCGTAGGGTCTCATCCCACTGTCCCCAACCTACCTTCTTTTCACCCCCATCCAGCTGGGCTCCCAGCACACCTGCCTTGAGGGTAGGGGCCCTCCCTGGCCTGGCTGTGTGATATTAGGGCCATGGTGTCCTCCCCAGAGCTGCCTTTGAGAACAAAGTCCCAAGGAAGAAAGGCCCTGGCTTCCCTGAAGGAGGAGCACAGGGTTAGAGCCAAGACTGCCTCTTCCCAAGGAGATGGCAGAGGGTGGTTTAGTCCATAAACAACCACTTAAATGTGGCTGATGATTCTCTTTCACTTGGCGGGGTGCCCCAAGAAGACAGCCCCAGGCCACCCTGGGGGACCCCAGTCTGCCGCACATGGGCCTCTCTCGGCAGCCCAGGCATCCTCTGCCCCTCCCCTGCATTTCTGGTAATTTCTACTGGAAACCAAGTCCCTGCACTTGGATGGAACAGGACTGCTGTAACTTTCCTTTCGGTTCCAGGCACACAGTGGGTCCCCTTTCCCCATCGTCAAACATCTTTGGATCTAAAGACACTGGACTCTTTGTTGGGGGCCCTGGGGGGAGCGGCGAGGGGGCAGGGAACCCAACCCACCTGTTCATTCCCTCCTCCTCCGCCCCGGCTCTAGGTCAGAATGAAAAAAAAAAAAAAAGCTTCCTGGCTGATCCAATCTGGAACCTAATCGTCTGGACAGCTGCAGCAGCCCTCGGATGCCAGCCCGGCTGGCTCCCTGCTTGAGCACTGGATGCCTCCCCGCCAGGCCCTCAGCCTGCTGCAAACCCACACCAAGCCCCTATGTGGGGCTGGGGCAGCTCCCACCCTGCGCCCCACCTTTCCAATCCCACACCCAGTTCCCGACTGGTCCCCATCCTCTGGTGGCAGCTGCTGGCAGGGCCACGGGAGGCAGTAATATTATATATTACAACAAACAGGGGCGGCCCACTGACAAATAGGCCTGCGTGATCTAAACGGTATATTATCCCATAAAAACGTCAGCGGGCAGGGCGTCAAAGCCGAGATGGAGCAGCGGCCCCAGAGCACAGGCTGCAAGGCCTGAACCTTCCTTGGCACAGCCCAGAGCTGCAGGGATGTGTTCTAGACAGTGCATGCTGGTTGTGATCTTGTTTGCTTTTAATGCTGAATCTTCGGTGGGAGAAAGAAGGCCCCATCGGTTAATAGGGACCAAGGAACCCCGGGGGAGCCGTGCCCTGGCGGCTGAGGCAGGTGGAGCGCAGCAGTGCGAGTCACCTACTGCCCAACAGGGCAGGTGCTGCACCCTGAAGCCCTGGCATCAGCTCGAGAGCTCTGGGACAAGGCCCAGCAAAGATCTCCGAGGACGGCCTTTCCAAGGGGCGCCCACCTTTCCAAGAGGCTGCTGGTAGTGGCCCGAGTGAGAACTTTCTCTGGATGGGTGATGACAGGCCCCCTTCCGAGAGGCTAAGGCAGCACCTCCACCCTGGGGGGATGGTTTCTAGTCATCAGAAGTCATCCAAGGTGGACGCTGGTCAATATGGCATTGACAGGGCTACTGCTGCCTGGTGACGTGCGGCTGGGAGGAGGAGCGACGCTCCAGAGGCTGTGCTGGATTTTCTTGTTGGACTCTCTAGGCAGAGATCAGCCCTGAGGCCACCCAGGTGGAGTCCCCAAATCCCTTCCATGCTGACCTCTGGCCAGTGTATCCAGGGCCCCTCTGAGAAAGCCCTGTGCAAAGGGCTGAGATCAGGGCAACTGGTGGGAATCCCCCTGAGACTCTGGCCATGCCAATCAAGGCAGCTGCCTGCCCTGCCGCACAAGGTCCCTGGGGTAGAGGGGCAGCTCCCATCTTTGGGGGCCTATATTCAGGTATTTATGGTAGGGAAGAGGGCAGGGCGGGGGCGCGGGGGCAGAGGCCACCCAGAGGCCTCTTTCAGAAGAAAGGGCAAGGGGACCCTGGGGGTGGTGACCAAGGCCCCTTTCCACCCAGAAAGCACTCATTCCCAGTGGTACTGGCTGAACTCTATTTGAGCTTGGGAATTCCCAGCTTAGGGCCGGTCCCAGGCTCAGACCCTGGAGCTAGACCAGGGGCATTCTGGGAAGTGTAGTCCTTTGGGAGTTGAGAGGGCCTGCTGGGATTTTGGGGGGTGGGGTGGGCATCCCATCAAGAGCAAGCAAATAAGCAGAGAGAGCAAAGGAGGTTACCCTGACCCTAATCCCAAGGTGGAAGTCTGACATTCCTGGGAAATGGCTGAACTTAAGACATCTGCTCCCTGAAAAGACACCAGCCAATATTGGATTCCAGCCCCAGATCACACCCGCAGTGGTTTCCCTGAGCAAACTGTCTGGAGCTCTTATTTTGGTGAGGAGATCTGGGAACTCCCCAGAGAGGAAAGACCCGGCCTGAATTCCCCAACCCTTTCCTCCTCTGGCAGCTGCCTCCAGACCGCAGGAGAGACAGGGGTGCTACCTGCCGGGCTCCCGGAGAGGCTGCAGCGCATCCCGCACACTCTCGCACATTATTTATGCTCACAGCCCGCGCTGATGACATATGTAAGTTGACAGCGAACATCCTATCAACTTGCTGGAGTGTATCTTGATTGTTAAAACACACTCTTAAAGGTGTACGATCATTTATCAAATTAAAATAGCGGCGCCTTGCCTGTCCCTTTTCTGCCTTCCCTGACCACTCCCCTGTAGCCTTCCTCCTTCTCTGGCCTCCTGGGCATCCTGCCCTTGTACCCAAGCCCTGCTCCTCGGGTGGGATGGGGGGAGGAGAACCCTGCCCCTGATTCCAGGGACCCAGACTCAGCACCCCCTCCCCATCCCACCCCAGGCCAGGGCAAGCCCACTAATCGCCAAGAAGTGACAAACGCCAGAAGCCCCACCAATTAAATCTAAACTCAAGCAAAGCTCAGTGGCCAGTAAATTATTATTTTTATTAGCTTGAACCAAGTTCCCGTAAGAGAGAAAGTCAACTTGCTCCCATGAATGGCTCTTGTATAATTTATTTAACTCTGTGCTCTTTGCCAAAGCCTGGAATATTTTTAGCTCGTTCTGTTGTTGGATTTGGCTTTTTTATGTGTGTTTCTGAGGGGTATTTTTAGCTCCCTCCATGTTATTCTAACAGCCTCCTGTGCGTTTTGTCCTGTCTGTGCGGGCTGTTGAACCCAGTCTCACAGCAGACGAGGGAGATTTCTAAGAATAAACGGGAGCATTTGGGGGTGATTTGGGATCCGCACAAGGCCACTCCCTGCCTCTCTGGCTAATTTGCCTTAGTGCTCACGTGACCTGGATATTCCTATAGGAATATCCCTGTAGGAATAATCAGACAAGGGGGCACTACAAGCCCCACTGAGAAAAAACCCACATTCCAAAAATGGTTTCGCTGGGGTGGGTGAGGCGGCCGCAGCCTGGCCAGTCCACGCGGCCGCTGGATTCTGGGCTCCACACGGCGGCCGTGGCTTTGATGTTTGCTTCTGCCGCTTACAGAGCAGGACGGTAGAGTCTTCGGAAAGTAACTCTTTTCACACCTACTTAATGTTGGTAACGGTTGCCGAAACACTCCATCGTGTCATTGAGTTAATGAGGTATTTACGAAATTGTATTTTTTTTCCTATACGAAAAAATATCACATGAGAAAGGAGGGGGATCCTTTGATGGGGTCTTTTCACACCAGGAAATTATCTTCCCCACCCCATCCCCCACCACGTTTTTCTTCTTCTTTTTGAGATTGAGGATCAGAAGCACTTTTAGCAGGAGAGAAGTTTGTGGTTCTCCCACCAGAAGGAACCTGCCGCCCTGTATACTCCCAACAACAACCACAGGCCCAGGGCACCTGGCTTCCAGGCCAGGCCATTTACACGCCAAAGAAGCCAAGAGAAGGGGTGGAGAGGAGAACCCACTCGCAGTCACATTGCCCAAACCTCCGCCTTCCTTGGGTGGAGACCCAGTGATTCTCCTTTGGCCCCAAGGGTAACACACAGAGAAGGATGAAGGGCAGTAGCTGTAGCTGACCGGCTGGAAGAGGGGGCGGGGACCCGGCTTCTCCCAGGCAGGGCTGCCTCCTACTAGACGCACTCCCTCCAAGGAGAGGCGCAATCCCAATCGCTCCAGGCAGTAGCGCTGATGAGAAACCTTGGGTTGGTGTGTTGTTGATTTTCATTTTTTCCCCCCTAGATTTCACAGCTTTGCCTCCGGACCATCTGTATTAGAGACAAAATCTAACACTGCACTAAAAATAATGATTCCAAACATTCTAATTGCACCTTTTGGTGACAAGGTTACTGGAACAGCACTTTACCATAAAACCCCACAGCCCGATGATAAAGCTATCCGCACTTTCATTTTTAGAAAAACAATGGGAGAAGCCCTGGAGCCCAACATCCCATCGGGGTCCTTCAAACTGACATTTTGAAAGCGCTGGGTGGGGGCAGCACTGGAGGAGCGCAGGGAGGGAGACCTTGGCCCAGGCTGGGGGGCCGAGCCAAGACGAGGAATCCTCAGAGGCCAGGGACTCGATCTCTGGTGGCTGGATCCTACTCCCATGTTACAGCCGAACAAATAGGAAGAAGCTCAGTGCAATTTTCCTTTCAGCAGGGTAGTCAGTGGAGGGAGGGGCAGGCTGGGCTGCTACAGCCTGGCTTATGGACCTGAGGCCGTCACGGAAATGGGAAGAAAGTCCGCCAAACTGGCCATTTTGAAATCCGCACACGAGATGCAAAAAAAAAAAAAAAAATTTAACTTAATTATACTTTTTCCTTTTTTAAACTGGATCATATATAGATACAGACCAAAGCAAAGTAGTCTGAGGTATAATTCTTTTTTTTTTTAATTGATGTAGCTAAATTTTAAAACCAATACAAGATCCTGGTTTTCAGCAATTTCAAAAGCCTTTCAGCGGCAGATGTTTCTAGCTGGACGCCCTCTAGGCCAGCCTTCCCATCACAAATGGGTTGAACATCTCCAGGCACAATAGGTCTCTCTGGTCCCCCAGGGAGGTAGAAGCAGCCTCCAGGAGCAGCGGATGTGTGGGCTCCCAGGTGCCCCCTCTGAGGGTGCCCTGGGGACCTCCAGTGAGCTCTAGAACACCCTGCATATGGGGAAGGTGAGTAGGGTCTGGGTCAAGGACACAGACCAGGCCAGCGCCCACCTGATTTCTCCAGTCCTTCCATGGCCTACAATCCTAGAACCACGTGGTCAAACTTGGAATGAGCCAGACAATGGTTCGGGTCACCCAGACCATGTTCCCACCTGGCCTGGGGGTGCCTACATCTGGATATAAGAGCAGAAAGCAGAAATGGCGGCTGACCAGGATCTGGCGAGGGCTGTGGGCTGTTGAATAGGGACAAGGGAGGCAGCAGTGACTTAAACTGATGGGGAATCCAGCTTGGCCAAGCGCCCCCCCCCCACCCCTGCCCTCTCCCAGCCCCCAGGAGGGCATGGCCCCAGCCTGTCAGTGCACTACTGGGACAGCCTTGGTGTCAGGGGCCCTTCTGAACCCTTGCTTCTGTTACCCTCCAGGTTAGAGGGCATGGCATATGGCATGGCGGGGGTGGGGGGGTGCATCCAGAAAGGACTAGGGACACTGTGGCACTGTCCCTAAGGCTACCACAAGCCTTCAACCACAGCCCCTCAGTGTGAGCTGAGCTGGGCAGGCAGCATCTCCAATGCAGGAGCAGGAGAGACAACCACAGGGACAGTAAGGACAGATATTTAAAATCACCGATTGCCCAGGCAAGTGCTTTTGCTCTTTTGAGTTATAAATCTATAAGAGGAAAAAAACAAGGAAGAGGGAAGAGTGAGGCAGAGGAAAAAAAGCAGCCTTGCAGAAGGCTCACACTGGAACAGGAAACGCGGGCGAAGCGCTGACTCCAGGAGAGGGCTGAGTCCAGCCCCTCCACTTCCAGCTTGCTCTAACTTTTTGAATCTCATGTGGTAAATGCTAAAAGCCCATTAGTAATTAAGCAATTTCTCGTTATTTTTTTCTTTTTAGGAAATTTATGTTTTTCTTTCTGATTGCCCTCCCTTCTGACATTTTCCCTTCTAGCCTGACTCTGCCATCCGTTTTAATCCACACACTAATTGTAATCCCATTAAAGCAGATATAATTTTATTAGTATTCACAGTTCATCAAGCTAGCAATAATAACTGTTACTGCCAAATTAACAACAACAACAACAAAAAAAGAGTCAAACAACATTTCTAATGTTTAGAACAAACTGTAAACAAAGGCAAGCCAACCTTCCAGGGTGACCAGCGGGTCCGCAAACGCGCAGCCACTCGGCTTCCTGCAAGCTCAGCCGGCGCTGGCCAGTGACCTCCAGGGTCTCCGCGAGGTACAGCCCCCTTTGCCACCCTCTGCCTGGCCCTGCTTCTCCTCTGACCTGGCTCGACAGTAGTATCGAAGCCACCCCAGAGGGGGACCGCTCTGGAGATCTGCGTCAGCTCTGCCAAGGAACAGCTCTCTCCCGGGAGAGGTCTGGAGTGCAGGGAGGCCCCAGCTCTCTCCTCTTGGAGCAAATCTGCGGCGAACTCGCCTGCACCGAAATCCGGCGGCGGCCCCCGCGCCGCCCCCAGCCGAGCCGGCGCCGGCACTGCCCTCCCCGAGAGCGCAGGCCGAGAGGCTGGGCCACGATCTGGCCACGCTTTGTCCGGCTTTAGCAGGATACCAGAGGCACTTGTTAAAGCAAATGCATCCCCTGCAAACCCATTCTCGCCCTGACACTTCAAGGCTTTATATAGAAACAGGATTTGCTCGTCTTACACCAGCAGTCCCTATTAACGCTCACCCCGCGCACACACCGCCCTAATCCGAGAGGCCGCGGCAACTCCCCTCCCCAAGTCACAACAGCCGTTTTTGTTCCCGCAGAAAGTGGCCTCGTTGTCCCAGCCCCGGAATGTCTTAAGGATGTGAATGCAGAATGCAGAAATGAGGTTTACGCGGAATTTAGTTCTTCGGCAGGAAGGGGTGGGGGAGGGTGCAGGAGGGGAAAGGCTTTATTTTAAGCCGGCTCCGGGGCTGCCCCTCCGAGACCCTGGGGGACCCCGGGGAAGGGCACTCTAAACCGCGATGATCCGGTTCGGGGAGCCCCCACAGGACGCGCGGGCCGCCACCGGTGCCGGAGCAGGGAAATGAAACCGAAGGCTTCTCCGCAAACGCTCCAAGAGAGGAGGGGCAGGCTCCCATCCGACCCTCGACCATGCCCACCTCGCGGCAGGGTCTCCTCTCCCGCGGCCGCCCGGCCGGCACTGACCTGTGTGCGAAGCCATGGGCAGCGGCGACGGGAAGTACTTTCCGGGCTGGAAGTGAGCGGGGGGCTGCGCGGCGGGCCCGGGCGGGGCGAGGCGCGCAGCGGCGGCGGCGCTGCGGTGGCCCAGGCTTCCGCGCTCCGACAGCAGATGAGGCGGCGGTGCGAAGTCGCGGCCATCCATGCCGGGCCCCGGCCCCGGCCCGCCGCCGCCTCCCGGGAGCAGCACGGCCGGGGCCCGGGGGCGGCTCGGCGCGCGGGCGGCGCGCAGGCGGCGCGGAGGAGGCGGTGTCTGGGGTCACCGGCGGCAGCGGCGGGGCCGGTCAGCACGCGGGCGGACTGGGCTCCTCGGCGGGCGGCCGCGTGCCGAGCCGGCGGCCGCCGTGCGGATCCATAGTCTGCGGAGACAAGCAGAGGAGACTAGGTGACTTGGGGGTTCAGCTCGCCGGGGGGTCCCCGCCCCCGCCCGCCCGCCTGCCACCCTTCCCACCCCGCCGGCCCGAGTCCCGCCAGGCCGGGCGGCCGGGCCCCGAGCGCCCCGCGCGTCTCCCCGCTGCACGCGCGCGCGTGGGCCACCCGGGCCGCCCCGATCCCCCCGCGCACACGCACCGTCCCGGCAACGCTCGGTCCGGAGGAGCCTGAGGGAACCCGGCCGTACCGCTCGCCGCTTCCCCTTCGCGGGTCCCTGCGGCGAGGGCGCCGCGGCGAAAGGCTGCTGGCTCCGTTGGGTGATAAAAACCCAAATCTGCGAAGCCATCACGCATACACACACACACACACACACACACACACACTGGCACACGCACACCCTCTCCCCTCCCCCGCTGCCCAAAGGTGTCTCTGAGGAAAGGCCTGGGGTCCACGCTAGCTTTTTCCCTCTCTCTCCATTCCGAGGTCCAGCTTTTACTGCATTCTGCTTAACCGAATAACCATGCTAATTAAGCGAGTAATTTTATTGATTGTAACTCAAGAGTTTTTTTTTTTTTTTTAATAACCTTCCTTTTCTCCCCTCTCCCATCCCCCTCCTGCGTCTTTTGGTCCATTCTTTTGAACCCGCCGCTCCTCCCCCCCACCCCTGCCCCACCACAGCCCTAACAGGACCAAGCCCCCATCCCGCAATGCCGAGCTTGGACCCCGGGCCAGCTCCCCGAGCCCCAGGGGCTCCACGTCCGCCGGCGGCGTCACCTGGGCCGCCACGCCGCAGTGCCCGGCCGGCCGTCCGGGAGCCGGGAGCTTCCTAGCGAGGCTCAATCTCCCCGCCCCCCGGTGAAATTCGCCCAGGATCTTCCTCTGCGGATTGGGGCTTTGGTGAGGGCCTCTTTGAGAGTCAGAAATTGTTCTTCCTCAACGCCCCAAATCGGCCACGGAATTTCTCCCTTCGGCGCCTGCCCCAGCTCGCTCGCTGAGCCAAGGCCGTTCTCCGCACGGCTCGGGGACGTGGGGTTTGCGAGGTCGGGCTCCGCCGTAGGGCCGCGGACAACGGGCCCGGCCCAGGGCAGCCTTTGCCAATGCCCAGGTCTCAGCGGACCCCTGGCCTCCGTCGTCCACCTCCACCTCTCGGCTGAGCCACTTGTAATGTCCCCCACCTCCCTTCTCTTCCACCCCCACCCAACGCGGAGAGTCCACTCCGAGGCGAAATTGGGGACAATTTCAGACGCTGAGTGTGAAACGACGAAGCAAGCAACATAAACTGAACAGCTGTGCGCCCGCGTGGACTTCTTTCATTTTGCACATCTCTCATTTCCTCAATCTGCATTGTTTTAACGTTTCATATCACTTCGAACAAAAGGGAGATGGGCAGGCTCAATATTCTTAAGAGTGAACTTTGCATAAAGTCTTCGCATTTTTTTTAGTCGTCCCACCGTGACAACAAAGCGATTAAGATGTTTTCCATTTTGTGAATACCATTTTAAATTACTATATTTAATGCTACAGGTTCTACACGTCTTATTTGCAGACTGTTTTGTGTTTGATTTAATCTATAACCGAAAACATAATGTATTAAACGAATACATATTTGCTCAGCTGATAAGCTTTTTAATATTTATTCGGAGAGCTTTTGCATTGTAAATAAACGGGACCTACACAAAGAGTTCTCTTTGTCTCTCAACTTCCTACAAAGGGGTTTTGGGCTTCCTCCCCTCTAGGGATCGTCAGCTCTCTACCCCGGTCTAACAAATCTCTCGACTCGCCGCCGCTCGGGCCTACTGAGCGAACGCCTGGCCTCAGGACCGGGAGAGCGCCGGGCGAGGGGGCTGCCCGCGCTGGGGTCAGGGGAGGGAGGGGCTGCCCGCGCGGGGCTTAGGGCCTCCGGGCAGCAGCGAGCTGCGAGCCGGGGGGCACGGGGCGGGACAAAGGGAAAGAAGGAGGGGAGGGAGGTCGAGAACCTGCGGCTTCAAAGGCGCCGAAGGCCCGCGGCTGCGCGCACGGGGGGTGGGGGGCTTCCCAGCGGCCTCCGGGGAATCGCGTATACTATGCTTTTGTTTTGTGGGGTTTCTTTTTTCCAATAAGAAATTCCAAAATTGTCGAGAAAGGGAGTTGCTCTCGATTCTCGGGACGCGGGCTTGGCTACCAGCAACAGCTTTAATCTTCACCTTCTGTGGGCCGGACCGATCCTTCCCCACCAGCCCGCCAGACTGTTTACTCGGAAGGGGATGGGTTGTTGTCGCCCCTCCGTGCCGCGGAGATTCTCACCAGGTCAGAGGGGCTTTCCTTTGTGTTCTTTGCTCCGGGGAAGAGGCCGCGCCGCGCCTCCCAGTCCGCCAGAGAGCGGCTCCCGGGGGCCTGCGGAGCACAAGCCCGGCAGGGAGAGGGGCGGCGACGCGCGGCCGCCGCCGCCTGGGCCCGGAGTCTCGGATCCCAGGCGCCGCCATCCGCGAATCCCAGGGCTCCGAGCGGCCTCCCCCCAGCGCCAAGAGAGACCGCAGCTCGCGTAGGGCCAGACTCGGAAAGGACACCGAGCGAAAGCGGTGGCGTGCCGGGGGCCCCCGCGCCGGCTGGAAAATCGCTGACAAGGGTATTTTGGAGAGTCGAACCTCGAAATGCCGGGTCCTCCCCAGGACTCCGCGGCGCGATCCCAGGAGTCGCCCGTCTCTCTGAGCGTGGCTCGAGCGCTCCAGGATTGTGGGAGCGGCTCCTTCGGTTTTGCTTCGGTTTTAAACAGCGAAAACCCTCCCTTTGCTTCGGTCACCCGCATCCTCCGGCGCCGTCTCCCGGTGCGCTGGCGCTGTGGGGGCCGCAGGCTGGGCTGGGGCCCGCGCACACCCGGCGCAGCTCGGGCGCCGCCGTAGAACCCGCTCCCTGCGAAACGGTCGAGCCCGACACCCACCCTATCCCCGCCAGGAGAGGCCCGAGGCCCGTGGCCTCTCCGCGCCCCCGCACCCCAAGGCGCACCCGCCCGCAGATGCCGCCTCAGGGGTGGTGGTCTGAGCCCTGCACGCCGCCCAGAATGCGGTCGGTGAGAAAGCCACTTTGCGCTGGCCTCGCTTGGCCCCCTCCTCCACCCTCAGCCGCCCCGGAAATTTTTTTCTGAAATGTCCTGAAATGAATTAGGCTCTGGAAAGCGAACCCCCACGAACCTCGCCGTTACCCCTCTCCGCCCGATCCCTAGCCCCGCACGCCGCTGGCGGCCGGCAAGACCCTTTGGTAGGCGGCTCGGCCGCCTCGGCCAGCGCGAGCCAGCCGGTTCCCGGCGCCGTGGAGCGACCGGGCGGGGCTGACCCAAGGCTGCTCGGGGAAGAGGAGCAGCGTGGGGGGTGCAAACAATTGGGGTTCATTCGTGGTGCCGCCAAAGGCAGGAGCGCGTTGGCTGCGTCGGGGACCTCGCCGACTGTCTAGCCGGAGCGGCCCGCGCGGCTTTCGCCGGACGCAGCCTGGCGGTCCCTGTCCTGTCGCGATTATTTATTTTTAATACTGGGTGTCGATCGACACAACAAGCGCTCAGAGCAAAGCAAGGACGCATTACGGGGGGAATTTTAAACCGATCGATAAGATTTTTCAGAGGGGGAAAAAAAATCGCTCTTACATATAGTCCATTAAAAAAAAAAAAAGCCTGTTCGACATTATAACGGATTTTTAAAAAGGGAAGATATATACTTCTTAACATCGCAACCCTGAATTTCTCTTACTAAAAAAAAAAAAAAATGTAAATCCCCAAAGCCAAAATAAAAATAAAATAATAAAAATACAAAAAAAAAAAAAAAATGAAAGCAATTTCAGTTACTTACTGGAGGTTGTTTCCTGGATACAATTGAATGCAATACAATTAAACCAGTAAATGTGACTTTGTTTTGTATTCCTATTGGTATTTTCAATGTGCTGACTGTTGCACTGTAAATGCACCGCTTCCACAACAACGACTCTAGCGAGCCCATCCAGAGCGGCTCTCAAACCTGCAGCCCGGCGCGGCGAGCCACGGGCCCTGCATACTAATAAGCTCGTGCCACTCAGCCCGGAGCAGCCGGTGCGCTGATTGGCCGCGCGGCCCTCCGCGGCCGGGAGCTCGTGCCACTCATTCGGCGTAAACAGGCCTCCCAATAGGCTGGCGCCGGGCCAGGGAGCTGCCAATCAGGGAGCAGCAGGGCTACTACCAAGCCCGATGGCGCCTAATTCAAGCCCCGCGACTGCGCAGCTCCTTTGCGCAGATCGTTGCTGCTGAATGGGAATGTGTTGGCGCAGGGCGGGAGAGGGAGCAGGGGCGAGTGGGAGCGCTTATCCACGCCGAGGGGAAGGCTTTTGCTTTTTTTTTTTTTTTAATTTAACCCAGCAGGTCTAACGTTTGGCGTCCGGTGCACAGAGGCCAGATGATACAGCAACACGCGTTGAAGCAGATGCTTTTTAAAATACTTGGGATGTCTGGCAGGTGGCTAAACCCCGCACAGGTAGGCCCGAGATCCAAGCATAGAGGCCTCCTCGGGTTGCCTGGCCCTACTACCACTTCGAGGCCTCCACCTGCTCTGACCAAGCTCAGGAATGCCTGCACTCTCGAAGTCTGGGTACCACGGACTCTTGAGTCACCGGCCTTGTCCTCTCCTCCTCTTGCCCCAGGGATCAGAATCTGGGGAGAAGTTCTTGTGTCTCTGGCCACGTATCTGCCGTCCCTCAGTTTTTATTCCCCTTGGCTATATTTTTGCAACGGAGCACTGATGAAAATGAAAATCGGGGATTTAATGCCATGACAAAGATTGCCCTTTCTTCATCTGCAACTAGATTTTAAAAATACGTTCACCTTGATACCCACAGTGTGCAAACCATGCGCAGTATTTTTCAATGTCACTCTCCTGCATATCTGCTAAATTCTTGCCCTAAATAAAAAAGCCACTAAACAAATATCTTCATCGTAATCAGATGCAAACTACTTTTTAGGTTATTCTCCAAATATTTCTGTTAGAGTTTGGTTTCCCAACGATCCTATTTATGCTCGGGAGTCAAGTCTATGTCTTAGTGGCGATGGATACATTATTTTTACTCCTCCAGGTGCAGCTCTGCTTCCCCCTCAGGGGGGACAAAAATGGTATTTAAACTAGATGCCAACCACCTCAGGCACGCGCGGTAGAAATTATCCACCGGCTCATTCCGGTAGGGACCGCCGCTGCCGTCGCCGCTGCTAAGTCACTTCAGTCGTGTCCGACTCTGTGCGACCCCATAGACGGCAGCCCACCAGGCTCCTCTTTCTGGGATTCTCCAGGCAAGAATACTGGAGTGGGTTGCCATTTCCTTCTCCAATGCCTGCATGCCATGCTAAGTCGCTTCAGTCGTGTCCGACTCTGTGCGACCCTATGGACACAGCCCACCAGGCTCCTCCGTCCACAGGATTCTCTAGGCAAGAATACTGGAGTGGGTTGCCATTTCCTTCTCCACCGGTAGGGACAGGAACGGGTTAAGCCAGAGGCCTTCTGTTGTCACCTTTCTTTCCCCGCCCCCCCGCCCGCTCCCTGGGGACCGCCAGGATTGGCTGGCACTCGGCCAGCAGGCTGTCAATCACCGAGTGTAAACAAGGCGCTGATTGGCTGTTGTCCAGTCCGCACAGGGCCTCCTGAAAAAAGCAATTACTGGCTCCGCGGTTTCAAGGCGGCCCCAGGCCGCTTGATGAAAGGAGATAAGCTGGGGACCGTTTCCAGGACCCCCGCGGGCCGACCCTGGCAGCCTTGGAGCCGAGGTGCGGCGAAGAGCCTGCGGATCAAAGGAATCCAGAGAGAAAGGGGAAGCCGGGCGCGCGGCTCCGGCCGGCCTTCCCCGCGGGCATCTCTGACCTGGGTAGGGGCTTGGGCCGCGGGCGGGGCTCCGGAACTGGGAGCCCGCTTTGGGCAGCGCGGCCGGGCAGCTCCGGAGAGTCCGGGGCTGGCAGGTAAGCGCCTAGCTCCGCGGCCCGGGCCTAGGACGCAGGACTCGGCCGGCGCGGTCCTGAGTCCCGGCTCCAGCGACACCCCTGCCAGGTGACGTGGACCCCTGTCCCCCACGGCCTGAGCCCCTCCCTGGCCAGTCCTGAAGCCCGTGCCTTCGGAAGTCACCGGGGTGGCGCGCGTCTGCAGCCGGAGAGGAGGCGGCACGTATAAATCCATAAAGTGCTCGGAGATCCGATTAGCGCACGGCTATTCATTAGGCCGGGGGCGATTGAATTAGGTCCCGGGTGCGGGCCAGAGGAGGGGTGCCGGCGCGGGTTGGGCGCAGCCGCCAATGCGGGGCGTGGGGTGGGGGGGACGGTTCTGGCGCAGACCTCCGGGCTTGGGCCGTGGCTTCCGGAGGAAGAAGTCAAAGCATCGGCTCCGGAGCGAGTTGAGGGGACGGGTTCCTCCAAGTCCTGCCCCAGCGGGTGCTTGCTGGGGCGGCCGGCTTCCTATGCACACCGTGCAAAGCCAGCCTGAGCCCGGCCCGGCTGCGGAGAAATCGCGTCCTCGGAAGGGTGGACGGGCGGGAGAGGCGGCCATGGCTCCCGGATCCAGCGCAGGGCCAGGAGCAGCCGGAGCTAGGGCTGGGAGCGGCTAGCTGTGCAGTCCCGGTCCCGGAGCACACCGGCCTCGCACCGCCTCCTCGGAACCGGTGACCTGGCACGCTGAGACTGCCTGTTCCGCACGCCCAGGGGTCCCGCCAGCTTCCCGTAGCCCTCGGAGTCCTGACCCCCAGCAGGGTGCTCCTCGCCTCCGGACGTTTGGAATCTGGGTTCCGGATTACTGTCTCTGATGAGCTTGTTTTCTGGCGCAGAAACTTTTTCTTATAACTGAAGTTTTTAAGCTCCACTTGAAATTTTTTAAAATGAGAAAAAAGTGTATGAGAGAAAAATCCTCCACCCAAGAGAAAGAATACCTTGCCTACCCTCAGTGTCCCTGTAGTTGCGCCTAGCTCCCTAAGCGCCGGCCAGCGCGGGCCCCAGGGGTGCGCTGGAGTCGGAAAGGGGCTCAGCCTTGGACCACCACGTGGGGGAAGGGCCTCCAGGCCCCCACTCTCCGTCCGAGAGTGTGAAGAAGGGCTCCCAAACCCCCATCCCCCACTGGCAAAATATTGTCTGAGGGTCCTGGAGCCTGGCTGATGGGCCCCACCCTAGGCATAATCCAAGATGTGCAGGCTGCCAGCGAGATGGAAGGACAGAGGATGGCACGGCTCGGGTCCTCCCTGCCCTCGGGAAGGCTGGTTCAGATCCTTCCAGCTCGCCATCGCCAAATTCCTAATTCAGTGGGAGAGAACTGGCTTTCAGAAAACCCACTGCTGTCCCCGGCCCCTCCCGGCCCATCCGGAGAGAGAGGCTGCTTGCCTAGGGGAGGCGAAGCACAGCCCCCTGTCCACTTGGCTTCCTCCCCTCTCCTCCTCTCCCTAGCATCACTTGAAAACAAATCTAGTGGGTTTTTTTTTTTCCTTAATACTGTTTCAAAACAGTTGTTACAGCAAATAGCTGCAGACGGGCCTGCTGGATGCGGCAGGGGCTGGCAGCTGCCCAGCTCAGGCGCCTGGCCGCTCAGCAGCTCCCGCAGTACCAAAATAAGCTCCCTGTGTTCCCCTTCAGAAGACGCGGCCTACCGAGGCTCCGGCCGGCCGGGGCATGTTTGGCTGGGCGCACTATCAGCTCAGAGGAAACCTCCCCGATTTCCTTTTTTATTCTGCCTGCTGTCCAGAGCTAACAAATGTTTTTAATTTTAGAGGAACATGGTGTAGGGATCTGCAGACCAGCTTTCCACTGGGGAGGATGAGAGAGCCAGGGAGTGGGTGGGGAAGGAGAAAGGAGAGGGGATAGAAATGTGAGATCAGGGTTGAGCTGGGGTGTCCAGGTCTCTGCAGTCGCCCACAGTTTCACAAATGAATGGGCTCCCAGTCAGGCGAGGCCCACACACCCTGCCCAGCCCACATGCCCTGCCCCAGCCTGGAACACTACCCAGGGGTGTCCTTGAACCCCCAGCTTGCTTCCTCCCTGGCAGGTACCCAAGCTTGCCCTATGGCCCCATGCAGCCAGCTGTGCCCTGACACCTGGGCATGCACCGTTGCATATCACCCATCCACACACATGTATGTGTGCACACATGTAACACAAACACATCACGGGCACACACTTGAGCATTACACAGCACATCACACACCCACACACCGATACGTTCACAGCACACACTGGCACCAGTGCTCTGGAGAACCTGTCTTCCCTCACACAGCCTGGGGGCCCCTCTCACCCCAGAACCTAGCCCAGCTGTGGGGCCCCTCCCGGCACTTGCCCCCACTTCCCCTGAGAGCAGCTGCAAATCCAGGGCTCCTCGCTCCCCAAAGACCGCCATCCAGCTCTGTCTGAAATCATGAAATAAATAATCATTTTTTTAACGCAAGGGGGTGGAGGTGTTGGGCGAGTTACATAAAATTGTGAATTAGTCTCTGCTCCAAATAAACGCCTGCTTGGGCCAGAGAGCAGCAGAGCTGCGCGCTGGGTAATTGTGTGTCGGGTGTTTCTCCATTGTTCCCTGTGCCATTAGTCAAAGGGCAAATTAGAAACAATTTCTTGACAAAAATTGACTCTTAATTTTTCCTACCAGAGGCACAGGGGGCCAGGTCCAGAGGCTGGGCTCGGGGACAGACAGGCCTGTCCGGAGGGGTGCTGGGGTCACTGATTTGCACTTGCCCAACCTGCAGTAGGAGAAACTGGGGGCCCCGGATGTGGTTCACAGCAACCACCCCCCGACCCGCCCTCAGCTGGAGGGCAGCGTTACCCCATCTCAGCCCAGAATCTAATGCAGGGGTCAGAGGTTTGCACTCTTCCTCTCAAGTAAGTGGGGTAGGGAAAAAAAAAAAAAACCACATTCCCAGAGATGCCTGGATTGGAGGAACTCAGCCTCCGCACCCCTCCAGTCCCAGGAAGCAGGGTTAGGCCCCACCCCATCCCCTGAATGTGATCTTCTGCCACAGATGTGGTTCTTTTCACCAGGCCCTTTGGCTGGTGGACTGAAGGGGGCAGGGGTATGGGGGGAAGGTTCTAGGGCACCAGCCCAGCCCAGGATTCAAAAGCCCCGGGGCCCCACCCTGGCTCCACTCACTAGGCAGCCATCAGAGCAGCTTGTACCCCTACCTGCCCAGGTGCCTTCAGCTTTGGCTGTGAGTGGAGTTGAGAAGTCCCTACTCCATCCCCAAGGGTCCTCCCCAAGGTGCTGCACGGGGAATTTGTGCCTAGATTGGGAGTGGCCTTCTTTTTGGCCATCTTCTGTCTTTAGGGGCTTAAGCTTTGTTGGAGTTGGCCTATTTTGGAGGAGAAAGAAATACGAAGATCTCCCAGACTGCCCCCCCACTACCAAGGGGAGGGGGCTGCCCCCACCAAAAACAAAATCTCCAGTCACAGCCCCTTCATTATCTAGCAGGGCCTGCGGGGCCCCAGAGGGCCAGGTGGCAGGGGAGAAGGCCACTCTGAGGCCAAGGGTCAAGGGGAAGGAGCCGACAGAGGATGAAGAGTTGTCAGGAGCCAGGCCAGGAGGGAGAGTCCTCTGGTCATGCCTCCCATGAGGACTTCCTCCAGCATCTCCTGAGCTCTGTGTGCTACCTTGAATCCTTCCTAGAGGTCCCAGCTCCCGCCTGAGCAAAGGGCCTGCATGCTGAGGCCTGAGCCCTGCTCAGTTGGAGCCCCTGGAATGTCAGGGAGGCACAGCTGGTCTCTGCAGACCACAGACAGGCTCCAAGACAGACTTTGGGGATGTGGCTGGAAGTTTTAAAAGGCAACAAGAGCAGCAGGGGAGCCAGACTTTGAAGTCAGATGAACAGCTTTCCTGGGACCCCTCCCTTTTTTTTGGGGGGGGTGTAATTCTGTTGCTGGTTTGTCCAACCAGGTCAGGAGGCTGCCCAGCCCCCTCCGCTCCGGAAAGGTGCTTGTTAAACACAGTCGTAATTTGTGGCTAAATATAAGCCAGTGTGTTCACACAGAAAGTATAATTCAGGGTGCTGGTTGTGTGAGGTTATCAACCAGGAGGCCCATCTGGGTTAAATTGAAGTGATTTTCATAAACTGGTAGGAGCATCCTATTGCCAGGCTCCTCCCTGACTTTTTATTAGTGACTGCATGATTATTGTTCGTGTTAAAGGGAATAATAGGAGTGGGGGACTCCTGGGACCCCAGGGGAAGGGGGAGAGGGGAGCCTCCCCACTCTGCTCTGTCCTGCCCCTCCAGTCTCGGCCACTTTCTCATCTAGGCTGAAGGAAGGCAGGGGACCCCCCAGGGAGTCTTGAATCAGTAGTGTTAGCTGTCCTCCCCAAATACAGCCCTGCTCTTGCCCCACAGGAAGTCTGGGAGTGACTGGGAGAGTGGGAAGCAGGTTCTCTGGGGAGAACTCTACTCCCCCTGTAAAGCTGAAATTAGAGGGGGATGCACTGGGGTGTCTTCTTGCAGGAGGATGACCCAAACTGGGCCCTCTGTTTTCCTGCTTATCAGGAAGGACACTACTGAGAGCCCCGGCTTGGCCTGCACAAATTGGTGTGGGAGATTTAGTGGGGCCCTAATGAAGGGTGGGTTACTGGTTACTTGGTGCTTCCAAGCACACCCCCCAACCAGAGCCTGACTGCCACCCTTCCTGGAAGGACACCTGCCTCCTTCCAGACGGGACCTCACAGCCCAGCCACAGGAAGTGCCGAGTAAGCAGTTGCTGCCCCAGCCGTTCTGCTCCTTCGCAGCAGTGTTTGGGTGTGTTTACACGTGTCGCTGTCAAGGTAGTCTGGACAGGGCCTCCAGGGCTGGACTTCCCGGGTCTGGTCTCACACTAGCGGGAGAGCCCTGGGAAAGGGCCGCAGGCTGGGTGTCAGGGTCTCCTCTGATGAAATCCAGCTGGCCCAGGCAGAGCCAGAGTGGTCCAGCCAGGCCAGGAGGAGAACCGAAAGGACAGGGACTGGGACTGGCAACCCTGGATCCACAGTGCCACAGCTGTCAGCAAACCCCGCCCCCCCACCACCACTCCTCCACCACACACGTTCAGCAAATTCCTCTGGGCATCAATTTCAGAGCCCAGGCAGCAGGAACAGCACCTGCCCCTTCCCACCGTGCCCGTGATGGGCAGGAACCTCGAAGCCAGCTTCCCCACTGGATTTCTTCCAATTCCCAGACCTAGAAAAGCCCCAGACCCTGCCAGACACCCCCTTCCCGATTCTGCCCCAGCAGAGGGCTCCAGAGGGTAAGGGGCTACCCATTCAGACTTGTTTCTGATCACAAAATAAACAGAGGCCTGGGCAGTTCTGTCTCTGGGACCACACATCCCACCATCCTATTCTCTTCCTGCTCTCAAGCTGGGCCTGCCAAGCTCCCCACTCACACACCAGCCCAGCAATCTGGGCCCCCACCCCCACAAACCCCCTCCTGCCCTTGGGTAGGGCCACAGCCCCATCCTGTCCTCTGGACTTTTTCCTGTGTCTGATGGCCAAGGGTGGGGAGGGGGCGGTCCCTCCCCAGGCTGCCTTTGGGAAGAACCCAAGGCTGGGCATGAGGCCTGGGAAAGCTACAGACACATCTTTTCCTCCTCTCTCTTATTTCTGGGGAGGGTAGGTGTTGAGTCCTTGGCCTGGTTACCTGCCACATATACAGACCAAAAATAAATTATTCCCATCAAAATTCCCACAGAGCAGCTAAGGCCTGCAGCAAAGCACTCTTCTCCCAGTCCTCAAAGGCAGGTAGCTGGGCTTGGCTACACCACCACCCATCAGGCCTGGTCTAAGCACAGCCACCGCCTCTTTTGTTAACAGGACAGTCACACCATTTAATTAAAAATCATTCAATAGGTCTGTTTTCTTCTGACCTGCACAAATACATATTCCACCTCAATTCATGACTCAAAAATACCGGCTACAGGCTGTAATGGGAGGAAGCAGGAAAGTTTCCCAAAGGATGACTCCCCAGAAAACTCCGTTTCAACGACGCTAGCCCTGACGGTCAGAGGAGCCTGCCCTGGGGTCAGCGCCACGCCGGGCCCTGAGCCGCCTGCCCCCGCCAGCCACTTCCGCTGGAGCCTTTCTGAGCACATTCCACCAGGACTGGATCTCTGATAGGCTCTGGGCCGAGGTTCCTTTCAATAAGCAAACCTCGAGCCTGGCCGGCCGATTTCTACTCTGGCGGGTGGAAGCGCAGACGTAAAGAGAGGTTTTTCTTTCCACCGGAATTTGATTTTGTTTGGTTTGCATTTGTATTTTTTTACTAGCAGGAATTTTCGATGTAAAAACCCTCCTGAGGCGGGTGGGGAAAAATCAAAGTCCCTACATCCCAGCCAGAAACAAAAGCCCTTTGGAAACGGCGCCGCAGGGCGGGCGGAGCCGGGCGCCCGGGTCCCGCGTCGGGAGAAGCGGCGCGCAGCACCTACCGCTCGGCGGCTCCAAGGCGACTCCGGCTCCGGTCCGGGCGGCCGGTGTCCGACCTGCTCGCCGGAGTCCGCCGGGTCCCTAGAACGCGGAGGCGGCCGGAGGCCCCATAATCGCAATTTATGGCCTGGGTGACGTGCTTTCCTCTCCCACAATGGGGCCGGGTGACATTAAACAGAAAATTGATGAGAGCGGAGCGAAATCTAATCTGTCCCCCCAACCCCAGGCCGACTCT
Source organism: Bos mutus (assembly GCF_027580195.1). Taxonomy (NCBI): domain Eukaryota; kingdom Metazoa; phylum Chordata; class Mammalia; order Artiodactyla; family Bovidae; genus Bos; species Bos mutus. Next base: position 37,405,012 of record NC_091635.1, read on the forward strand.
CCGCGCCTTCGGGGAGGGGCTGGGGGACACGAGGCAGAATGGTCGTTAGTTGGTGCGCTCGTGAGCCCCGCGCCAATGCTTCCTCCCGAATTCGGGCTCCCAGCCGGCGCGCGGGAGGAGGGAGCACGACCCTCGCCCGGATCCCCATCCCTTGCGGCCCGCTGCCTCTCCGCTGGGCTTCGGGCTGAATCTGCTCTCCTTTCCATTCGCACCGGGCGGAGCGGGGAGCCAAGCATCTGTCCCTTTTCCTCGGAGGGCCCCCGGCCCGGGTAGGGGTCTCCACGCGCCCCCGGCCCTCCGTCCGCTACCCAACCTTCAGCCCCCTCCATGAGCACCCCCCTCAGCTTCCAGAGCGGAGTTCCCCGCCCCCACCAAGACGAGCCGGCGCCAGGAGAGGAGGGGAGGACCCGGGCCACCCAGCCCCCACCGCAAGCAAGTGGGGAAAAGAGGGCAAGTGACCACGCAGGGCGCGCCTGGGGCCTCTGGCCCGGAGCACCCGCGCTCCTCCGCCTGCGGCACGGCTCCCCTGGGGCGCGCCGGGCGCCTCCTGGCACCGACCCCGCCGTGCCGCGTCCTTAAAGGCGCCGGCGGCCCTGCCGGCCTTTGTCCCTTTGGCTGGGAAGGTCACGCCAGGGACTCTGGGCAGCCTCATGGGCCCCTCGAAGCGCTCGCCCTTCCTCCACTCTGTCCTCCAAAATTTACACTAGGGCACTCCCTGCCTTGCCTGCTGGCCCGGAGGAGGTCCCCACTTAGCAACCACTGGCCACGTGCTGCCTGTGACCTCCAGACTTGCACAAGATACATTGTCCTGCTGGAGCACACAGCTGGGGCCAAGGATCCACTTTTTAACAAGAGGAGGTTGAGGGGAATGCTTCTCAGAGAGAGAATGAATGAGGGAGCCCCAGTGGGGCCACAGCGGGAAAGAAGCGCTAATGCTGGCAAGAGAGAACACAACCCCACAGACCAAGGAGGCAGGCTGGCTGCCCTGAGCACTGCCTAGTAAGGGGCAGCCCCGGGGGGATGGACAGAGTCCTGGTTGGGGGTCCAGATTGGGATCCAGAGGGTAAGGCTTTGGATGAATGCACCCACAGACGGTTGCCACCAGGGCCCCATTCTCCCTGGAAAGCCCCCTCTCCAGGCTCTGCCAGCCCAGCCTGTTTGAGTCACTGGGCTGAAGGCTCTGTGAAGCAGGTCCCCAAGCATTGGTCTACACCTCTGGCCTAGATGACAACTTGTGCACCTGGGTGCCAGATGGCATCCTTAACGCTCAATCTCTGGACAGACTGGGAAGCAGATGTCATGATGATCATGCCCATTTTAGAGATGGGTAAAGCCCCGGAGACAGTGAATAACTCTATGTTCTCCCCCGAGGGCTAAGTACCTGGGCCCCAGGTTCTTCTGCAAAGCCAAGACATGGATTGGCTGCTCTTTGGTCCCCAACAGTCCCAGGGCTCATGAGGGCAGACTTGTATCCTAACTTCCACGTGCCTCCTACCCTTGGAGATGTGCTGTGCTTAGTCGCTCAGTTGTGTCTGACTCTTTGCAACCCCAGGGACTTTAGCCCGCCAGGCTCCTCTGTACATGGGGATTCTCCAGGCAAGAATACTGGAGTGGGTTGCCATTTTCTTCTCCAGGGGATCTTCCCAACCCAGGGATCAAACCCAGGTCTCCCACATTGCAAGCGGATTCCTTTCCATCTGAGCCACCAGGGAAGCCCACCCTTGTAGATGGAGAACAGAAAAAGGTGGGCCTCGTGACCATAGTTGGGTGCTTTGGATCACAGCACCCACAGAAGGATGCTACCAGGGCCCCATTCTCCCTAGAAAGCCCCCTCTCCAGGCTCTGCCAGCCCAGCCTGTTTGAGTCACTGGGCTGAAGGCACTGAGAAGCAGGTCCCCATTGCTGCAGCTGGGAAGAACTGCTGATATACGACAAGAATCTGGAAGCCAGATTCCAGAAGGTCACATTGGACTGAAACCAACAAGATTACATTTAACAGGCTGGATGTGAATGTCCACTTTTAGGTTCAAAAATCAGTTGTAAAAAGGCAGGCAGCTTCCCACTGAAGACGTGATGAGCGACCTGCAGCTGTCTGTACCATTCAGGCAGAACGGGCTCCCCAACGCAGGCCCCTTATGCATTTCCCAGAGCCCCAGCAGCTGAGCCTGCGCCCTCCGGGGCCCTCCCGGGATGTCAGGCTCACTGGGGAGGGGATGCAGCTGGGGATAGCAGAGAATGGGGTCCTTGTGCTGCTATCATCAAACCCAGGGCTGGATGAACACAGCTTTGTCTGCACCCACACTCCCGTGGTGACCACGGGACTAGATATCAGCGCCTGGGGCTGGGGGTGCTTCAGAACTAGAGTGGCTGCTTTTTGGCCTCTGTTAACCCTTGAGTGAGTGTTGGATGCACGGTCTTTCCCCAGCTCTGTGCCTGGGGTTCAGGGGGGCAAGCAGAGCAAGGGTTAAAAATCCGTGTCAAGTCCCAAGGTTCAAAACAGCATGTTGTTAAACTCAATGTTTTCCATATTTAAAAAGCAGCGGCCTTTGGGGGAGATGCTTTCCTCGTGGCTCAGATGGTAGAGAATCTGCCTGCAATGCAGGAGACCTGGGTTCGATCCCTGAGTTGGATCGAACAGAGAAAGGAACAGCTACCCACTCCCATATTCTGACCATGGATAGAGGAGCCCGGCAGGCTACAGTCCATGGGGTTTCAAACGTCAGACATGACTGAGAGACTTTGACTTTCTTTTTCTTGGGGGAGATGAGAGGGTGGTCCTAGGTAAGGTAGGGGGAAGGCTGAGCAGCCTTCCCCACAGAATCCCCTCCCACACCAGGTCCAGCTGGGAACAGGGGCCACTCATAGCAGCACCCTAGTCCTGGCCTGGCTCTAATGTGCTTTGCTTCTGCTGAGTGCTTGGTCATCCAGAGGCGGGTGCCCCATGCTAGGCATCCATTGGGCAGTCCTGGATCTCAGCCCCGGTGGGAAGAGCAGGGAGACCCACCTACAGGGGGGACAATTGCTGGAGCGCCTCCTCCCCCCACCCCGAGCTGGAAGACGGTGCAGTGACTCCAGAGCAAGTGAACTGGTGGGTCAGGAGGGGTTTACAGGGGGCAGGACAGGCAGAGGGGGGGGCACCCTGAGGGTTATTTGTGGGCCTAGTGGCTTAAATTCACTGTAGTGGGTCTGGGTTAGGAAGTGAGTAAGCATTGTTCCCTCTCAGTGAACAGAGGGGGTGACAGTGGGGCCCAGAGCCACTCTGGTAGGGAGATCTGGGGCGCCTGCTCCCCTGCTGGCTGTTCTGTGAGCCTGCCTAGCTCATTGATCATGGTTCTCCTGAGACCCCAGCTTCACCTCACAGACTCCATGAGGGGTCATAGGCCCTGGGGTGCCTGTTAGCTCCACCCCCTCCCCCAGGCCCTGTAGAGGCCACCAGCTGAACTCAGGGCAGGTGCCGTCTGCTCCGGCTCTTGTCCCTTAGTCCACAGCACCCAGGGGAAACCCAGACCAGCTCCCAGAAGTCCTTCCCACTCCACCAAAGCTGGGGTGTGGCTGGTGACTGAGCACATTTATCCCAGACCCCCACAGAACAGTGAGCCCTTGGTGGCCAGGCCCCTGCCCACCAGAGGCCCATACTCTGAATGTGCCATGCTAAGACCAAGGGCTCTGGATGCCCTGTGACAGTGGCTGTGTGGGGCCTGGTCTCCTAGGCTGAGGCCTGGCTCCCCCACAGGTTCAGGGGCTGCTGGAAAGGCTTACCCAGGGGTCAGGGTCCACTGCCGAGAGACATGCAGAGTTCAGTGCCCCCCAGACATCTGTTTGGGTTGGTTGCTCACCCCCAGCCCCACCCAGATGGCTGTGGGGCGCTGCACCCCCGACTCCCTCACTCCTGCTCCTAGTCACACAGGCAGGAAGGAAGGAGGGGAGCCAGGACTCAGACCCAGGTCATCCACACCAGCCTAACCTAAGTCTGCCACACACCCAGGTCCTCAAACCTTGAGAAATGCAGGATTTGGGTTCTGGTGGACGAGATTCAGAGGGAGCTGCTCCTGGCCTCTGACTCAGGACAACCAGGGTAGACAGACATCCACATGGCCAAGAAGGACTCTGAGAAGTCTTGTGGGGGCTGTCCCCCTTCTTTGCTGACTGAACCCAGCCCTCAGAAGCAGAAAAGGTGGGTCAAGGAGCCTCTCACCTTCCATCTACCTTGCCTCCAGGTGTCCTCGGCCTTCCTCACCTGGGAAGGTCTCTAGTGGGGAGGCCAAGGCTGAGTGATGGGGTCCCTGGTGAATGGGCTGAGCCAGAGGCAAGAACGCCTGGGAGAGAATAGGAGTGGGGTCCCATCCTAGGGTGGGGGGCAGGCAGCTGCCACACTTGGCAGGCCAGACCCAGCCCAGTTCCTGCTTCTTTCTCCTATTGGGTGATTTGCATTACTAATGAACCCGAGGTCCTGCGTTCAAAGGTTTGAATGGCATATCAGTGGCCAAAAGGCCGATGGCTCCCCGACCTTGTCTGCTTCATCCTGCTTCATGCTTCATCACTGCCCAAGGAGAGAGGCTGTCCCAGACCCTAGTCAACTCTGCCCTCCTCTGTGGTCCAAGAGGGCCCACGGAGACAGGACTGCAGGAGGCACCAATCCTCCTGTCCACTCTGGGCGAAGACCGGGCAGAGGGGAGCACACGCTGTCGAGGAGCGACCACCAGCCAGTCAGGGAGGACGAGGGTCCCAGAGCTGCTCCGAGGAGGAGAGGGGCTCTGAGTTGTGGTGAGGCCTGGGTTGGGGGGCAGTTCATATGGGGTTCAGGCAGCTGTTGATTTTCTCCCTGGAGAAAGGCTGTTCTTTCGTCTAATCACCTCCTCGTCCTGTCATCCTGCTACTGTCTCCTCCCTGCCACACCTTCTAGATCTGTGCCATTCAACAGAAATACTATGTGACCCACACCTAGGGAACGGGAGCATTTCCAATGGTCACAGGCCTCCACCTTCCTCTCCCCAACGTTAATTTCCAATTAATTTATTCACGCATGTGCACATATGAACACACGTGCTCACGCATGCACACTTATGCACCCATGCATGCGAACCTGCAGATTCTGGTTTCAGCCCCCCGCCTTGGCCTGGCCCTGGATCCTCAAGAGCAGAGGAATGAGACATGAGCACTCCGTACTCACACATGTGGGAATTGCCATCTGTGAGGCAGGGCTCACACGCCCATTTCACTGATGGGGAGACAGGTAGAGGGAGGTATCTGAGGTTAAGCTTTGAACAGTGGAGTCACTGACCCTGCCCCTCCTCCCCCAGGGTGCTTGGAGGCCCGAGCTGAGCGCCGAGACTGGTGTTCCCCCCAGCCCAGTTCTAGGGGCTGTGATCGTCCTTACTCCACATCTGACTCCCGGTGGGGTCAGCTCCCGGAAAATCCTGGAACCAGAGTGGCTTGGTAAGAGCACTCACATTTTCGGGACAACTATTGCTATGTGATTCTCTCAGAAGGCTGTCCCAATTCTCTGTCCAGCAAACACTCAGAGAGAACCCCAATCCGGGACACTTCACAGGAAGTTTTGGAGAAGCAGAGCTCTGGAGCATGGTGGGCCATGAGATGGGGCTCTCTGGGGTATGGATGTGGCCTGGGAGTTCACACAGCTGAGCTGCCGGGGGGCTGGGCCCACGCCTGAGCTGGGGCCACATGGTAGGGAGGGGACTCCCCCGGGCCACTGCCCCAGGCGGGTTGATGGACGTGCAATTAACCTGCCTGTGGTTATGTTGGCAACTGAGCTGGAACAGGAAGTTAGTGTTATAAACCAGGGCCTTTCAAGTTATGACAAATTCATCAAACAAATGAACCCATGAGCACGGAGGGCAGGCGCCTCCATGCGCTAGGGATGAGGAATGCTCCAGCCCTTTCCAGTCCTTCCCCCAAATCCAGGCCCCAGAAAGAACTGTGTAGGGGGCAGAACCCAGGGCTGGTCCCAGTGCCTAGACTGTCAGAAGTCTCACTCTGAGCCCCAGCTCTCTGGTGAGAGCTTCCCTGCCACCCACCTCCCACCTCCAAGTGGCTCAGCATCTTCTGGTTTCCCTCTTGAATTCCAGATGCTGCTAACACCTGAAAACAATCCCAACCCACCCCCACATGTGAGAGAAAGTTCCAGAACCCCCATTCTCTCCAGGGGCTGCTGCTGCTAAGTCACTTCAGTCGTGTCCGACTCTGTGCGACCCCATAGACGGCAGCCCACCAGGCTCCCCCGTCCCCGGGATTCTCCAGGCAAGAACACTGGAGTGGGTTGCCATTTCCTTCTCCAATGCATGAAAGTGAAAAGTGAAAGTGAAGTCGCTCAGTCGTGTCCGACTCCTAGCGACCCCATGGACTGCAGCCCACCAGGCCCCTCCGTCCATGGGATTTTCCAGGCAAAAGTACTGGAGTGGGTTGCCATTGTCTTCTCCGCTCCAGGGGCTAGCCAGTGCTTAGCAGCGCCTCTGGGGAACACCCCTGCTTGCCCTCCAGACATATGGCCCCCTCTTCCCCAACAGGCCTGAGCAGCCAACATATTTCTGCTCAAAGCATGTGCTCGCTGGGCTGGGGCTGTCCTTTAAGCTTTAGACTGGGGTGGGTTTCAAAATGGCCCTGATGCCATACAGAGCCTGAATGTCAGGGGAGGGGGGACATGTGGCCATCCACATTGGGAGCCTCAGCCACTCATCTTACTGGTAGGAATCAGCCAGGGAGGGTTCAGCTCTTGACCAAGGTCACTCAGCTGTCACACCTGGGAGCAGAGCTAGGACTAAGAGAACCTGTGCAGACACCCCTGGCCAGCTTGCTGCCCTCCACTCCCTCCAGCCTGAAAGAACCTCTTGGGCCTGTCTTGGCCCACCCAGACCCCAGACCTTAGGCCTCTGCAGCACCAAGGTTGAAAGAACCTCCTGGGGCTTGGGGCTCAAGGCTGGCTGCGGTGCAAAGGGTCCCCGAACCAGCAGTTCCTGGGCTCCAGGTCCAGTTATCCAACATTGTCCCAAACAGGGTTCCCATGCCCTGCCCACCCTGCCCACAGCCCACCCTGTCTCCAGGGCTCCAGGTGAGTGCTGCCCGTGGCTCCTTCTATAGCCTTGCTTCAAGGCCACCGATTCTGCCCTTTGGTTCCAGGGCCTCCTCCCACTGAACTCAGACACCGAGCCCAGAGGTCTTGAGAGAGCAGTGAGCCTCTGGGGTTTTCATAAATGCAGATTCCACTGTGCTGTGGGCCGAACTGCCTGAGACCTAACCATTCACACCTATGAATGTGAAGTTACTGGGAAACAGGGCCTTTGGAGATGTGATCCAGTTAAGATTAATTGACCTCCCTGTGGTTATGTTGGCAACTGAACTAGAAGAGGAAGTCAGCGTTCTAAACCAGGGCCCTAATGCAATGACTGGTATCCTTGTAGGAAGAGGGACTTTTTCATACAGACACGCAGAGGGGAGAAGCCGCACGATGATGGAGGCAGAGACTGGAGTGATGTAGCCATAAGCCAAGGAACACCAAGGGTTGTCAGTAGCCACCAGAGCTGGAAAAGGTGACAGATTCTCTCTCAAAGCCTCCAGAAGGAACAAACCCTGCTGACACCTTGATTCTGGACTTCTGGCTTCCAGACTGTGAGAGAGTAGATTCCTGTTGTCCTAAGCCACTGTTTGTGGTAATTTGTTACAGCAGCAACAGAAAAGTAATACACTCTCCTCTACTTTGCTTTTTGTTTCTTTTTTCTTTTCTTCTTCTTTTTTTTAATTTGGAGCCAAGGAACTGGCCTACTCAGGCATGTAGTTGGAGAGCTAGACACAGGGCAGGGCAATAGGTAAGCATCTGGAAGATGAGCAGTCAGGCTTCTCACCTTTGAAGAAAGGGAGTTTCAGATGTGGGCAGTAAGAAGCCTAGAATTAGTTCTATGGAGCTGGACAATTGTGGCATTGGTATGAACTCATGTTTTGTAATATAGAAACATATGTGTGTAGGGGGGTGTTTCTAAGTTCTGTTTGCCAAAAGGGCCCAGAAACAATGAAATCACAGTAGCACCTAGTGCCCAGATCTTGCTTTCTTTTCTTATTTTGGCTGTGCTGCGTTTTCATTGCTTTGCACAGGCTTTCTCTAATTGCGGCGAGTGGGGGCTGTGCTTCATTGCGGTGCCCGCGCTTCTCATTGCAGTGGCTTCTCTTGTTGCGGACCACCCACTGGCTCTAGGCACATGGGCTTCAGAAGCTACAGTATGCTGGCTCGGTAGTTGCAGCCGGCAGGCTCTGGAACATAGGATCAGTAGTTGTGGAACACAGGCTTAGTTGCTCTGTGGCATATGGGATCTTCCCAGACCAGGGATTGAACCCATGTCTCCTGCATTGGCAGGTGGATTCTTATCCACTGTACCACCAGGGAAGTTCAGACCTTGGTTTCTAAATGCCATTTATCCACTAGACGGAACCAGGTTTTTTTGTTTTTGTTTTTTTTTTCTTTTTCTGAGAAATGACTGACCCTGTTGCTGGGAAAGACTGAGGGCAAGAGGAGAAGGGGGCGACAGAGGATGAGATGGTTAGATGGCATGAACATGGAAGCCTGGTGTGCTGCAGTTTTAAGAGTCAGACACGACTTAGCAACTAAACAATAACAACAAGAAGGGCTGGGACAAGGAATGCTCCAAATGGAATATCTGTGGTGGCAGAAAGTAAGGAAGCATTCAAAGAATGACGGGAGTGTCAAAAGGTGGGAAGTAGTTTGAAGGGGCTCCCACTGACCAAATCCAGAACAATGTGAGCAACCAAATACAAATCATAATGGATTGTTATCTTTATGATGTAAATAATTCATGATATAAATGAGTGAATGAATATATAAATGGGAAAGAAAACTGGCTCTTAAATGTAAAAGGAATAGTGGAATTAGAAAACTTCCATTTGGCGAAGAGCACAGTAATAATTGATTCAGGAAAGAATCAGTGACAGAGGCTCAAACCGCTGGTGAAAGGCTAATGGGAAACAGGGTATTTACGCGGACTCTATGTATCTCCTCATGAGTGTTTACTCATCATCCCTTGTTCACTAGTGAGTTCAAATTCTTATTAATTAGCTTTACAGTGGCGAAACCTGGCAGACATGACCTCACCTGAGTGATGAACGTTACTGCCACCAGCACTGGGACATCAGACATCACATGCCTCCAGATATGATGCGGCGAGGAGAACACAGCATCACTTCTGAGGTAGTCTTGCCAAAAGTGCAGAAGCGGAATCTAGGCACCAACCCAAACTAAGGGATATTTTACAGAGTCACTTCAAAAATATCACAGTCATGAAATGTCGTGGTCCGTGCGCGGGTTGAAAAAGGATTTCCAGACATGAAGCAAAATGAGAGGAGAATAAAGTTTATTAGAGTGGGCCGGCTCAAAGGAGAGCTGAACCCTTTCGCAGGCTAGTAGCCAATTTTTATAGCCTCAAGACAGAGACAATTCCTATTGGAATGGTGGCATTAGGTGATGGGTTAGGATGCTATAGGGTGGGTATTTTACTTAATATGGGGTCAGGGAACTGGGCTGGTTTAGATTTGGAGGCTCATGGCAACAGTTGCTATGGGGCTTGGTCGGTTCCAGAGATTTTTGTCTTATGACTTTGGTACCTGTGACCTAGGTATAGGACTCTACATGAAATATAAAGACCAATTCTAAAGATAGAGATTTTTTTAATCAGATTTTAAATTAGATTTTTCAAAAGTGATCCTCTAGCAACTTCCCTGGTGGTCCAGTGGCTAAGACTCCTCACTTCCAGGGCAGGGGGCCCAGGTTCGATCCCTGGGGGGGGAACTAGATCCTACATGCAGCAATTAAAAGATACTGCACACTCCACAACTAAGACCCAGCACAGTCAGATAAATCAAATAAACATTTAAAAAGTGACTCTCTAGGCTTCTGAACTTCTGAGTTGTTATATCAGCTGACAGCAATGTTCAGGGTCCTAACTTGGGCTCTGTGTGGTCTTGAGAAGAGGCTAGTGAGCTTGGAACCCCCTTGTGGGTCATTTTGACTGTGCCCCTCCACTTGTTCTCCACACATGTTCTGCCTTCCTCCCTGAATTTCAAGGTGCTGACCCCAACTGTCAGACCAAAGTGTGGAACACAAGCTTTCTCAAGCCTAAGTGACAAAACCACAAAGAAAGCCTTTGATTCCAAAATTAAGTAGACTCAGGAAACTTGAAAGCTCGTTTGGAGGTTCTAGCAGGGGAGCGCGGCCACGTGTATACCCTTGCCCGAACACCAGTCCTCCTCTATTGGCGATGGTCGTCCTCATTGACTGAGCATGCAGCTTTGGGAGGGACATGCGTGGAGTGCTGAGGGAGGAAGGGGACACTGCCTAGCCAGTCATATCAGCTGAATCAACCCTGGCGATCAATGGGGTGACAGATGTCACAACCAGATTGCCCTCCCAATCCAACATGTGACCTTGGATTGGCTTCTGGATAAGACATTTGGGGGCAAGCTGTGAAACTCTGCTGGAGTCTGTGATAAAGGGTGTGCTCAGTCACTTCAGTCGTGTCCCCATGTGGCCCCATGGACTGTAGCCCGCCAGACTCCTCTGTCCATGGGATTCTCCAGGCAAGAATATTGAAGTGGATTGCCATGTCCTCCTCCAGTGGATCTTCCCAACCCAGGGATTGAACCTGCGTCTCTTGGGTTTCCTGCATGGCAGATGCATTCTTGACCACTGAGCCACCTGGGAAGTCCATGATAAAGGGCAGTGTCATATCAATATTAACGTCCTGATTTTGATCATTATATAGGTACTTGTTTCAGGAAATGTGCAGATGAGCACTAAGGGATAACAGGCTTCATGGCTGTAACTTGCTCCCAAATGGTTCCAAAAATTAAAAACAAAAATTAGAATAAGAAAAAGTGGTAAAATGTTAATTCTTAAGAAATCTGGGTGAGCAGTATCTAGGGACTCTTTGTACAATTCTAGCAACTTCCGTAAAGTTGGAAATTATTCAGAAGTAAAAAGTTTAAAAAAAGAAAACAAACCCCAAAACCACCCTGTTCAGAGGATGAAAAGACGAGCTCCAGACTGGGGGAAGATCCCTGCAAACCGCAAATCCGACCAAAGACTAGTATCTAAAATATGTAAAGAATTCTTAAAGCTCAGCAGCAAAAAAGCAAACAATTGAATTAGAAAATGGGTAAAAGACATGAGCAGACATTCCCTGAGGAGGCCACACAGATGGAAACAGCACAGGAGGGGATGGACCACATCATTGTCAGAGATGCAAATTAAAACCATTTGAGACACTGGTACACACCTATCAGAATGGCGAAAATAAAAAATAGTCACAAAAGAAAATGGTGGTGAGGATGTCAAGAAATTGCATCACACACATGTTACTGGTGGGAACGTGACATGTACAGCCTCCCTGGAAAATGGTCTGGCAGTTTCCTTAAAAACTGAATATACTGGGACTTCCGTGGTGGTCCAGTGGTTAAGAATCTGCCTGCTAATGCAGGGGATGTAGGTTTGATCCCTGGTCAGGGAACTAAGATCCCACATGCCACAGGGGAACTAAGACCCAACACAGCCAAATAAATAAATATACTTTGAAAAACAAAAAACTAAATATACAACTACCTTAAATCCTGCACTTGCATTCCTGGATCTTTATCCCATGGAGTAAAGACTTATGCTCACACAAAATCCTGAACTTGAGCAGTTTTATTCGTAAGGGCCAAACATGGGAAACAACCCAGATGACCTTCCAGGGGTGAATGGTTAAACAAACTGATCTGTCCACACTGGGGACTGAATCCATCTCGGCAATAAAGAGGAAGAGCTGTCCACACACATAGCAACCCGGATGAATCTCTAGGGAATTGTGCTGAGTGAAAAAAGCCAGTCTCAAAGGTTACATTCTGTAGAGCCCACATACATAACATTCGTGAAAAGACAAAATTACAGAAATGGAGGAAAGAATGGTGAAGAGGGCTAAGGCGGGGGAAGAAGGGAGTGGGCGTGGCTATAAAAAGGCAACTGGGAGATTCTTGTGGTGACGGGATGTTCTGTATCTTGACGGTATCAATGCCAAAATCCTGGTTGTGATATTATAGTATAATTTTGCAAGATGTTGCCATGGGAGGAAACTGGGTTGAAGGGTATGTTGGATCCCTCTGTGTGTTATTTCTGACAACTGCATATGAATCTATAATTATTTCAAAATAAAAAGCTTAACCCGAAACAATCCTGATTTTTTGTTTGTATATATACTGTTTACATATACTATTATATAAAATAATGTGATTTTAGATAATTGCTAAATATATATTGCTGTATTTATTGCATACATTTGCATACACTTCAATAAAACTTTAAATGCTTAGAAACAAAGGCCAGTTCCCAGTCCTCCAGAGCCTCTAGACTGGAATTGCCAAAGATTTGGACTCTTGGGATTTCTCTGGTGGTCCAGTGGTTAAGACTCCCAGTTTCAAGTGCAGAGGGCACAGGTTGATCCCTGGTTTAGGAACTAAGATTCCCACATACTGTGCAGCATGGCCAAAAAAAATTTTTTAAGTAAAAAAAACCAAAGAGCTGGACTCTGTGCCAGCAATTTCCGAGGTTGATTCTGGTTCCCGCTCAGACAGAACCACAAGAGCTCAGGGTCTCCAGAGAAGAATACTGTCTTTTCAAGCCCTCAACCTCCATTAGGTCACAAGGCACCATAGCATTCCAGCACACTCATGTTATTTGAGAATGTCCTGTGAGGAGGCACTGGGCTAGAGCTGGGGGTCCAGAGACCTTACCCATAGCACAAGGCGAGGAGGGGACAACCAGGGAGCAAGGCCAGCAGCCAGTGACCTACGGCCCTCTGCCCAGGGCCTACATCTTGCATCTCACGCCTCTGCTCAACTCTCACAGACCCTTGGCTTATAGGCTGTTCATCAGTCCACCCTACCCAGCCAGGTCCTGGGAGCCACCTCTCAATCACTCATTTGCCCAGTACTGCATGAGGGTTGGTGTGGTGACCTGGATCACTCGCGGATTGGAAAAAGGAAAAAAAAAAAAGAAAAAATCCTGTCTCTTAAAGTGAGGTTCCTCTGGGAACCTGAATCAGGCTCACTAAAGGAGCATATTATACGAGCTTTTTGGACCCCCTCCCCCAAAATTCATAGACCAAATTTTAAATGAACTCTTCTGGGGATCCTTCTACACATAAACTGAATCTCAGCAGTTAGACTCTCCTTCCCTGGAGTTCTGACTCTTGTGCAATGATTGAAAATTGGACATTTCCCTCATGCGTTGGTTTGAAAACAAAAAACATGATCATAAATTCTCTAATACTCCTTCCATGGATCTCTGTTCCCTCAACTCCTCAAATCAGAGCTGACTCAGCAGACAGCCTTTGCTCATTCAGAAAAGCCTTGTTATTTCTATCTGGTTCTCTTGGGATACTAGCCTTTGGAGCCCTGAACTAAGATGTAGGCCACCCCTAGGCCATCATGCTGTGAGGAAGCCCCGGCCATAAGGACAGGCCACAGCCTACAGTGAGCCTCAACCACCGGATGTGTGAAGGCATTTCCAGACAGTTTCAGTCCCCAAGCCCTTCAAGTCACACCTAGCTGCTTCCTCAGCCAAGGCCTCAGATAGCACGGAAGCCATCCCCACTGTGCCCAGTCCAAGTTCCTAACTCACAGAACGCGTGGGCATCATGAAATGGTGGTTTCAGCCACTGAGCTGAGGATTGTTTGTTACGCAGCGCTACTAGCTGGAACAGAGATGATATATCCTATGGTGAAGCCCACCCAGAAGACTCATGGATTCCTGCCACTTGGATTTCAAGAGTATCCTTGCTTCCTGTCCTATTGGAATCCTGGGTGTACAGCTCTCCCCTCTTATCTACCAGCCAACCTACATCTTTCCACGTTAACGCCAAAAACTCTAATGATGCAGCCACGCTGACCGTGAGGTGCTGGCAACATCCAAGTGGGGGTGACCAATGGACCAGGTGGTACTCAAAGTGGCTAGAGTACGAATTTGGGAGTTCTCAGTGCAGAGGTGCGGTCAAAACTGCAACCTGCAATGTGCTGATCCAGAGAAAGCTTGCAGAGAAAAGAAATGGGTCCAGGGCACCACATTTCAAAGGGTGGGTGAAGGAAAAAAGACCCATGGGAGGACATCAAATGGGAAGACTGGAGAGAATGGTTCGTGAAGAAAGGGAGCCCCGGTGATCAGAGCGCTGCCTGGGGAGATAAGGGCTGAAAAGCCACAGGACGTGTTCGGAGACTTTTTCCTGAACAAGGAGGGCGGAAGCAGAAGCCAGATGGTGGTGGATTCAAGAGAGTGTGGGTGGCCTTGGATGGGCAGCACCCTCCATGTGCGACTGCAAACCAGGGCCCCATGTGAGTCACATACAAGTCAAGATAAGTACAGAAACCGAGAGGGAGCGTTTAGCAACTTCTGTAGCACTCGGACAGTAATTTATGTCTGTTGATTCCAATAATAAAAAATTAGGGCCTGCATTTGGGATGGCTTTGGGATTTTAATTTCATTTTTCTACTAATTCGTTTTATTATATTTTACAGAAGTATTAGTCTGCATAGGATTGGGAAAACAAAACAAAACAGAAGCAGTGGTGTAGACAAGTCTTGCCAGATGTTTTGCCGGGAATAGAGAGAAAAAGCATCAGCTGAAGGGCATTCAGCATTAGAGGAGGGGTTTTTGGTTGGCTGGTTTGTTGCTGATGATGAAGTTTACTTTTAGGATGAGAGAAATCTGAGCATGTTTACATGATGAAGATAAAAAGCCGGTTGAGAAAGAAAGAGATGACAGGATATAGCAGAGAAGATATAATTGATGAAGTGAGGTCACCTCTTGAGCTAGTAGGAAGGAAAATCAAGAGCACAGGTGTACACGTGCACACACAGGCACAGAATAAGAAAAGGGAACAAAAATCCAAATGCAGAATTGGATAAAATAGGGTTGCATTTATTTTTATTATGATTATTATTTGCCACACCACATAGCTTGTAGAACCTTAGTTCCTTGCCCAAGGAGTGAACCTGGGCCCTCAGCAGTGAAAGTATGGATCCTAACCACTGGACTGCCAGGGGAGTTCCAGAATTTTTTTTTTTTATTATTATGATAATCTCAAGTACACCTCTGCACCAACAAAATAAAAAGAAATCTAGATTAGACTATTTTCTAGTGGGGGAAAAAGCTAAAACTGACTCAAGAAGAAGTAGAAACAACCACCTTTCCTGGAAAGGTAGTCATGAATTAATCCATTAAAATGTGACAACGCCCAGATAGTTGTAAAGCAAGGTCTACCAAAATGCTCAAGGCACAGGAACTTCCTTGGTGGCCCAGTGGCTAAGATTCCAGGCTCTCAATGCAGGGGCCCCTACCGGGTTCGATCCCTGATCAGGGAACTAGGTCCCTCGTGCCCCAACTCTGAGTTCGCCTGCCACCACTAAACATCCTGCAAGCTGCAACAAAGATTCCGCGCACTGCAACTAAGACCCGGTGCAACCTAGATAAATAATTAATCAAATTTCAAAAATTCTCAGGAAACAGACAATCATCATACACGTAAACTCCTCCAAAGCACAGAAGACAGGATATTTCCTGACTCTTCTACAGATCCAAAGCAGAAGCATGAAAAGAAACCTCTATTTCAACTTTCTTTATGAATGTAGACAAAAACATTCTAACTAAAATGTTGAAATTTGTTCTTTTTTTTTTTTTTTTTACAAACGTCACCAGTTGAAAGCTTTGTTTATTTCTCTTCAATCTTTCTTGTTTCCCAATAAGTGTATTAAGAAGTTCATGTGTCTTAAGTCACTACAGTCATGTCCAACTCTTTGCATCCCTATGGACTGTAGTCCGCCAGGCTCCTCTGTCCATGGGATTCTCCAGGCAAGAATACTGGAGTGGGTTGCCATGCCCTCCTCCAGGGGATCTTCCCCACCCAGGGATTGAACTCGCATCTCTTGCAGCTCCTGCGTTGCAGGGAGACTCTTTACTGCTGAGCCATCGGGAAAGTCCTATATTAAGAGGTATACATTTTCAATTCTCCCTTTGGGATATCTCATATGTTTTCAGATACAGAGTTTTTGTTTCTTCTACTTTCCCCCCCCACAATTTCTGTTTTGATTTTCTTCTTTAGCCAAGAGTTACCTAGAAGGGTGTCCTTCAGTCAGTTCAATTCAGTTCAGTCGCTCAGTCGTGTCCGACTCTTTGCGACCCCATGAATCGCAGCACGCCAGGCCTCCCTGTCCATCACCAACTCCCAGAGTTTACCCAGACTCACGTCCATCGAGTCAGTGATGCCATCCAGCCATCTCATCCTCTGTTGTCCCCTTCTCCTCCTGCCCCCAATCCCTCCCAGCATCAGAGTCTTTTCCAATGAGTCAACTCTTCGCATGAGGTGGCCAAAGTACTGGAGTTTCAGCTTTAGCATCATTCCTTCCAAAGAAATCCCAGGGCTGATCTCCTTCAGAATGGACTGATTGGATCTCCTTGCAATCCAAGGGACTCTCAAGAGCCTTCTCCAACACCACAGTTCAAAAGCATCAATTCTTTGGCACTCAGCCTTCTTCACAGTCCAACTCTCACATCCATACATGACCACAGGAAAAACCATAGCCTTGACTAGACGGACCTTTGTTGGCAAAGTAATGTCTCTGCTTTTGAATGTGTTATCTAGGTTGGTCATAACTTTCCTTCCAAGGAGTAAGGGTCTTTTAATTTCATGGCTGCAGTCACCATCTGCAGTGATTTTGGAGCCCCCCAAAATAAATGTTTCCACTGTTTCCCCATCTATTTCCCATGAAGTGATAGGACCGGATGCCATGATCTTCGTTTTCTGAATGTTGAGCTTTAAGCCAACTTTTTCACTCTCCACTTTCACTTTCATCAAGAGGTTTTTTAGTTCCTCTTCACTTTCTGCCATAAGGGTGGTGTCATATGCATGTCTGAGGTTATTGATATTTCTCCCAGCAATCTTGATTCCAGCTTGTGCTTCTTCCAGCCCAGCGTTTCTCATGATGTACTCTGCATATAAGTTAAATAAGCAGGGTGACAATATACAAATGTGCATATTTTTTATATTATCTCCTTCCTCTTAATTTCTAAATGATTTTATTGCAGTCAAAGAATGTGAACTGTATGATTTTTGCTCTGTTAATCTATTAGATTTCCGTGGCCCCCAAAATGGTCCACTTTTTGTGACTGGTCCATATGTATGAAAATAATACAGTCTCTGTTCATTGGTCACAAAGTTCTATTATACAGATCTGTTGGATCAAGTTTGTTAACTGTGCTTTCAGAATCTGCTATATCTTATTTGTTTTTTGTTTACTTGGTCTCTCAGTTTCTGAGACTGAAGTGTTAAGGTCTTCTACTAAATGTGGATTTGTTAATATAGGCATGCTGTAATTTTTTTGCTCTTTATGTTCTGAGGGTATATGTTGGTTGGTCCATAGCAGTTCACAAGTGGTGTGACAGACTACAGAAAGATGTTCACCACCTACTCCAAGCCTTTCTCTTTTGTCTGCTTCTCCTCTATCGAGAGGAAATGTTCAAGTGGTCCAGGGGTTAAGAATCGGCCTGCCAATGCAGGAGACATGGGTCGATAACCAATCCAGGAGGATTCCACATGCCATGGAGCAAATAAGCCTGTGTGCCACAACCACCGAGCCTGTGCGCCAGAGCCCGGGAGCCGCAGCTCTTGCAGCCTGCGTGCTGCAGCTACTGAAACCCAAGAGCCTAGAGCCTGTGCTTCACAAGAGAAGCCACCGTACTGTGAAGTCTGCGCACCACAACTAGAGTGTACCCCTCCCCGCAACTTGAGAAAAGCCCATGCACAGCAAAAGGACCCAGGGCACCCAAAACTAAAAATAATTTTTTTTAAAAGAAAGGAAATGCCCAGATCCCTGGTCTCCCTGGAAGACACAGGGTGACCTTATGACCTAGTCCTGGCCAAGGAGATGCAGACTGAAATCTCTGAGGGCTTTTCTTCCTAAAAATGAAGGAGAAGATTTGTGGAGATAAGGTTTAGGCTTTATCCCTTGGCCCTTCCCCCTTCTTCATTTTTTGGAAACAGTACATAACCAGAGATACAGCAGCCATCTTGCAACCATGAGGACAAATCCAGATGCCACCAAAAACCAGTCGAGGTCTCTCTGATGAGTTCCTCCAACAACTGTGTTTTAATTGTGGACTCCACCTTCTGCACTTCTTCCACCAACAAACTTTGCTTGTGCTGCTCATTATATGTTGTCTGGTCTCTACAAGTGAAACTACAGAAACAGCTACTGCAGACGGACACAAATCTCTGCGATGGGGCTAAAAATGAGAAACAGTGGCGTGTTTTGGGGGGAGTTGCCTCTTTAAATATTTTTTGCTTTGTTGTTCTTTTTGTCTCTTGTTAGCATTTGTCTGATATAGCATGCTTTTTGTAATCTTACAAATTTTGTTTGCTTTTTTGTTTTTTTTTTTTTAACAACTTCTACCTGAATTCTATATGAGTTCCATATGGATTCCTTTATATAAAAGAAGAATATATATTTTCCTTCCATATACATGCATACAATTCCTTATATATGTGTGTGTGTGTGTTAGTCGCTCAGTTATGTCCGACTGTTTGCGACCCTATGGACTGTAGCCCGCCAGGCTTCTCTGTCTATGGGATTCTCCAGGCAAGAATATTGGAGTGGATTGCGGTTCTCTTTGCCAGAGGATCTTTCCAATCCAGGGATTGAGCCCTGGTCTCCTGCACTGCAGACTATTCTTTACCGTTTGAGCCCCGGGTAAGCCCTATATATATGTACATTTTATTGGCTGTACCAGGTCTTAGTTGCAGCAAGTAGGATCTTCAGTTGTGGCATGCAGGATCTAGTTCTCTGACCAAGGATCAAACCTAGACCCACTGTACTGGGAGAGTGGAGTCTTAGCCACTGGACCACCACGGAAGTCCCTTTTATTTGCTTTTTGTTGTGGTAAAATAAATGTATGAAATTTATCATTGTAATCATTTTAAAGTATACAATGCAATGACATTCAGAACTGTCACACTGCTGCACTGATTGTGTTGAAGTACAACATACACATAAGTAAAAATGCACCCACGTTAAACGTGTAGCCCTTTGGAGTCTGGAATAATGAACACACTGGTGCAATCAACACCCAGGCAAAGAAACAGAAGGTTCCCCTGGTATCACCTTTCCCCCTTTCTCGGTGGTGTTTTCTTTCACATCGGTGTGCAGGTAGCAGAAACTCTGACTCAAACTGGAATCGACGATAATGGAGTTGAATGTTTCTGCAGGACAGAGGTGGGCAAGTGTGACTCAGAATCCAACACTGTCTCTCAGAACCAGGGCCTTGCCCCAGCTCAGGAAGGTTGGGAGGCATCGGTTCTGCTCTGAGCCTGGGTGAGGTGCCTGGAGTTGCAGGCTTCCTGCCCTGACAGACAGCATCCAGG
Organism: Bos mutus; assembly: GCF_027580195.1. NCBI lineage: Eukaryota > Metazoa > Chordata > Mammalia > Artiodactyla > Bovidae > Bos > Bos mutus. The sequence goes on from NC_091635.1 coordinate 37,424,472, forward strand.
AAAGCCCCAGGGCATCTCTTCCTGCAGTGTGTGCGAAAACCAGGAGCTTGTCCTAGAGTCCCAGCGAACGTCCCCTTGTATGCATTGTGCCCCCTGCCCACCCAACTTGGCTCTGGGTCAGCAGCCTGGGCCCCTTTTGGCACCTATTGAAGTCTGTGGATCCCTACTTAGAATAAGGGCTTTTTTTAATATTTATTTTTTTTGGTCTGAGCTGGGTCTTTGTTGCTGTGCATGGGCTTTCTCTAATTTTGGAGAACAGTGGTTACTCTCTAGTTGCAGTGCGTGGGCTTCTCATTGTGGTGAATTCGCCTGTGGCAGTGCACAGGCTCTAGGGGCTCAGGCTTCAGTAGGTGCTGCACGTGGGCTCAGTTCAGTTTAGTCGCTCAGTCGTCTCTGACTCTTTGCCACCCCATGGACTGCAGCATGCCAGGCTTCCCTGTCCAGCACCAGCTCTTGGAGCTTACTCAAACTCATGTCCATTGAGTCGGTGAAATCATCTAACCATCTCATCCTCTGTCGTCCCCTTTCTCCTTCTGCCTTCAATCTTTCCCAGCATCATGGTCTTTTCCAATGAATCAGTCCTTCGCATCAGGTGGCCAAAGTATTGGAGTTTCAGCTTCAGTATCAGTCCTTCCAATGAATATTCAGGACTGATTTCCTTTAAAATGGACTGGTTAGATCTCCTTACAGTCCAAGGGACTCTCAAGGGTCTTCTCCCAAAACCACAGTTCAAAAATATCAATTCTTTTGCATTCAGCTTTCTTTATGGTCCAACAATCACATTCATATATGACTACTGGAAAAAACATAGCTTTGACTAGACAGACCTTTGTTGGCAAAGTAATGTCTCTGCTTTTTAACATGCTATCTAGATTGGTCATAGCTTTTCTTTCAAGGAGCAAGTGTCTTTTAATTTCATGGCTGCAGTAATCATCTGCAGTGATTTTGAAGCCCCCCAAAATAAAGTCTGTCTGTTTCCATTGTTTCACCATCTATTTGCAATGAAGTGATGGGACCAGATGCCATGATCTTGGTTTTCTGAATGTTGAGTTTTAAGCCAACTTTTTCACTCTCCTCTTTCACTTTCATCAAGAGGCTTTTTAGTTCCTCTTCACTTTCTGCCATAAGGGTGTCATCTGCATATCTGAGGTTATTGATACTTCTTCTGGCAATCTTGATTCCAGCTTGTGCTTCTTCCAGCCCAGCGTTTCTCATGATGTACTCTGCATAGAAGTTAAACAAGCAGGGTGACAATATACAGCCTTGACATACTCCTTTCCTGATGTGGAACCAGTCTGTTGTTCCATGTCCAGTTCTAACTGTTGCTTCCTGACCTGCATACAGATTTCTCAGGAGGTAGGTGAGGTGGTCTGGTATTCCCATCTCTTGAAGAATTTTCCACAGTTTATTGTGATCCACACAGTCAAAGGCTTCGGTGTAGTCAATAAAGCAGAAGTAGATGTTCTTCTGGAACTCTCTTGCTTTTTCGATGATCCATCGGATGTTGGCAATTTGATCTCTGGTTCCTCTGCCTTTTCTAAATCCAGCTTGAACATTTGGAAATTCATGGTTCACATACAGTTGAAGCCTGGCTTGGAGAATTTTGAGCATTACTTTGCTAGCATGTGAGATGAGTGCAAATGTGCGGTGGTTTGAGCATTCTTTGGCATTGTCTTTCTTTGGGATTGGAATGAAAACTGACCTTTTCCAGTCCTGCAGCCACTACTGAGTTTTCCAAATTTGCTGGCATATTGAGTGCAGTACTTTAACAGCATCATCTTTTAGGATTTGAAGTAGCTCAACTGGAATTCCATCACCTCCACTAGCTCTGTTCATAGTGATGCTTCCTAAGGCCCACTTGACTTCACATTCCAGGATGTCTGGCTCTAGGTGACTGATCACACCATCATGATTATCTGGGTCATGAAGAGCTTTTTTGTGTAGTTCTTCTGTATATTGTTGCCACCTCTTCTTAATATCTTCTGCTTCTGTTAGGTCCATACTATTTCTATCCTTTATTGTGCTGAACTTCACATGAAATGTTCCCTTGGTATCTCTAATTTTCTTGAAGAAATCTCTAGTCTTTCCCATTCTATTGTTTTCCTCTATTTCTTTGCCTTGATCACCGAGGAAGGCTTTCTTATCTCTCCTTGCTATTCTTTGGAACTCTGCATTCAGATGGGTGTATCTTTCCTTTTCTCCTTTGCCTTTAGCTTCTCTTCTTTTCTCAGCTATTTGTAACATACACAAGTAGTTGTAGTGCACGGGCTTTAGTGCCTCATGGCATGTAGGATCTTCCCGGAGCAGGGATCAACCCTGCACTGGAAGGTGGATTCTTAACCACTGGACCACCAGGGAAGCCCCCATAGAATAAGTTTTTTAAATACATAAAACGCATGGGGTTATAAAGGAAGCCATGTGATAAGACCGTAATCAAAGTTAATTTGACATGTCTTGTACACGTGTGCATGTGTGTGTGTTCAGTTGTGTCCGACTCTTTGCGACCCTGTGGACTGTATTCTGCCTGGCTCATCTGACCATGGGATTTTTCAGACAAGAATACTGGAGTAAGTTGCTATTTCCTCCTCCAGGGTATCTTCTGGAATCTCCTACATTGCAGGTGGATTCTATACCCACTGAGCCGTAGGTAAACCATGTGATAAAATAATCATCAAAGTCTTTATATGACTTGTGTATGTCTTGTGTATAATGTATTACTATATCACAAAAATTTGTGATATTTGTGCTTCCTCATAACAGATTAAATAACTACCCAAATTTTGATGTACTGATGATAGAAACAGTACTTCAAGATACCTGGAATCATTGCAGCATGATTTGAAAATAATTGTCATTTCGGTTGAGCCAGGATTCATGAAAGAAATGTCAAACTGTAGTTGGAGATCAAATAAAGGAAAGGTGTGATAATGTGGTTCCATCCAAGGCCGTGGACCCCAGGCCCCCTCATCTACCATCCATGAGTCAAGATGAGGCACCTCTGGCCCAGACCAGTCATTGTTGGGGGTCAGCTTCATTGATAGCACCCTCCAGATATCAAATTTTAATCTATCCCAAGTGTCTCTATCTTCATTTCTTTAACTTATTAGCACTTATTGTGATTATTGATATACTTAAACCTATTCCTGTGACCTGGTTTCAGGTTTTGCAAATTTCTCCCCATTTCCTACTCTTGTTAGGTAAGTCAAAATGTCTTCCTTCTAATTCTTTCTTCTTATGGTTTGGAAGTTTTATTTTATATTTCTATTTACCTAGTAGTTGAAAATTTTTAACATGCATATTTGAATTTAGCTCTCCCCACCCGTGTCTGTCCCCATGAACAAGATACACCACTTTTCAGTTTTATTTCACCCCATCCTCTCCCTTCCACTGCCCAGAATGAGATCATTTGGATTCTCCTCCCAGACTGCTGAGAGTATTTTCCAGGCTTCGTCCCCTGATAAAAATAGTTTCACTGGCTCCTGGAGCCCATGTCTTCCTCTCGGGTTCATTTTTCGTTTTGCTAGAGTATCTGAGCTAGTAATTATTTTGGATGGTATTTGTTGGAAATAAACTCTCCTAACACTTGGCACGACCCAAAAAAGTGTTTATTTTTCCTCCTAACTGAATGGCTGTTAGGCCTGGTCGAGAATTATAGGCTCAAATCACTTTCCCTCCAAAATGTGAAGGTACCCCTCCATTGTTTGGAACTCGCAGCTGTCTCATGTCAGGTTTATCCTTTTCTTTTTTTCCGGAGGTAATGTGTTTTTTTTTTTCCCCCACTGGGAGCTTTTCTTTGATCCCTCTCTCCTCTGTGTTCTAAAGTGTCCTCCTGTGTCCCCTTCAGCCCAAGGCTGCTCCCGCGTATTCTTTCCAGAAGCATTCCTTTCCTTCTTCTCTCTGTCCTTCGGAATTCCTTTACAATAACTGAATGCAGAGAACTGGGCTCATGTCCCATTTCTTAACGTTTCCTTCCTACATTATAACTTTTGGTCTCTGACTCTGTGTTCTGGAGAATTCCACAGTTTGACCTTCCAGCTCACTAGTTCATCACTTAGATATGTCCACTCTACTTCTCAGCCCACCTATCAAGTAGTTTTATTTTGGCATCCAAACTTTTTTATGTCCTAAGACATTGACTTGATTTTTGGAAATATCTTTAAAATACTTTTCCCCATTTACATTTCCCCTGGCTGTTTCCTATCACCTCCCCGGTTTTCCCAAATGTTTAGCCCTGTCATAACAAGGCAAGCACGTTATTATTTCCAGCTCACCATATTCATTTCCCTACCATCCACAAGCCAGCCACTCAGCTAACACCGCATATTTTAGAGTTTTGTCACACCAGCTCCCTGGGTGCCCATTTCTGCACTAGTTAGACTGGGCGTATTAGTCAGCTGTTGCCACAACAATGCTGCATAACAAACCACTCCAAAGCTTCTGTGTCTTAAACAACAGTCACTGATGCTCACACTCAGGGCTGTGAGAGTGGATGTGGGTGGGTTCAGGACTGCTCCAGGGCTCCCTCACCCTCCTTCGACCAGTGGTGTCCCATTAGCACATGGGAAGGAATTTGGGAGGAAGGGGGCCAGGGGTGGACAGCTGCAATCTCAGCCCCACCTCGTGGGAAGTCCTTCATTTGCGGCTTGCTCTTCGTTTCCTGTTTGTCCGTCAACAAGTGGCTACTGGCCTTGAAATTGTGTTTGTGGGTCTGACCAGCTTCTGGGGGCATCAGTGACTGTTCTGGGGACATGTGGTTACCTGCTCTTCTAGGCATTGTTCATTAATGTGATTTCCCCCGTCTACTGCCTGCTGCTTATCACAGCTGGGGTGGGGCTGGTCCCAGATACCCCTGTGCATCACCCTGACAGTACCTCAGGGCCATTCAGCTGCTGCCTGGAACCCACCCATCAACTGCCAGCAGTTTCTTCCCTGGAGGCAGAGCAACCACCCACCACCCCTAGGATTTCTTGGGATATTTGCGCTTCAAGGGAACCCTTCCTGTTCTCCTGGTTATAGTGAGTTTTTTCATTTTTCTGTCATTTCTAAGCATTGAGGGCAGAGTACAGACTGTTAGGAAGCATCTGGACCATCAACTTGATTTTTAATCTCTTTGAGGCATCTAAACCAGTCCAGTTCTCAAGCCTTGGATGCTTAGTCCCTGGGAGCAGAATTTCCAAGGATCTGCAATGGGTCTGCCGGTTACAGGACCTGGGTGTGGACCAGGGCAGACTGCTGGAAGGGGCTGCCTGCTTCCACCTGGCTGCTGCTGGCCTCCTGAGGCCTAGTTCAGGATCCCCATGACCCCTGGAGGGAGGAACCCCAAGGTGGTGCCTTAGGGGTCACTGGAAGAACCCCAAGGTGGTGCCTTGATGGTCACTGACTAATGGCTTTAGCAATAGGGAATTGGACCGTAACTTTGGTGGCAGCAGCCCAGTGATGTGGACACTGACAATTCTCAGGCCAAACCCAGCATGTCCCAGGACATCTGTGACAGGGCAGGTCCCTCTGTCATTGGCATCTTACCCACACACAAGGTTCAACTCACCCCTGGACCGACAAGATCCTGAAAAGAAGTCCCTTCCCCACCTCTATGTCCAGTGTTTTCAAGCAGAATCACTCCCAGCTCTTTTGCTCCAGTTTCTACTCTTATTTGTCATCAAAATTTGAACAGAGGTTTGGAATCCAAGGGCTTCTCTTGTAGCTCAGTTGGTAAACAATCTGCCTGCAGTGCAGGAGACCCGTGTTTGATCCCTGGGTTGGGAAGATGCCATGGAGAAGGAAATGGCAACCCACTCCAATATCCTTGCTTGGAAAATCTCATGGAGAGAGGAGCCTGGTGGGCTGCAGTCCATGGGATCGCAGAGTCACGCACGACTGAGCGACTAACACTTACTTACTTACTTTGAGACCAAGAAAAGTTTAGAAAGCACCCTTCCTGAGGCCTGGGACCACAGGTTGGGTTTCCTTCTCCTGTCTTTCTGGTGCTTTCAAAGAAGGTGCAGGACTGCACTGGGCTCAACTTCTCTAAAAGCAAGCCAACCTGCTTTTTACGAAAAGACGGGAACTAGTAATTTGGGATTACCTTCCTCCTTTCTGGGGCGGCAACAGGGAAGTAATTAAAGGGTCAGAACTATGCTCATCCCCATAGGGCTCAGGTGAGGACACAGGCAGAGGCCCTGGCTGTGACCCCCTCCTCCACCCGTAAGCTGGGAAGAACCCCACCTCTGAGCAGAGTGCAAAGAGCAGCAGATCTGCAGCCCCAGCCGTGGAGGGTCCATATCTCAGAGTCCCTGGGCGGCGTCTTTCCTCCCTTCAGTATGACCCAGCCCGGGAAGACAGGGGCCACCCCTCATTTCCGGTGACCCTGAGACAGACGCCAGGCAAAAATTGAGGCCAGGACTGGCTCCTGGGCCCCAACCCTATCCTAGTGGACAGTTCCGGGTGGCGAAGCCCCTGAGTAGCGCCCCACTCCTGGGCCCCGGGACCTCTCAGGGCATCCTCTCTTTCCCTTCCGGAGTGCTGCATTTCAAGTCCCCGGAGAGATATGCGGGCGGACCCCGGGGCAGAAAGCCATGGGCGGGTCTTAAGCAAATCCCCTTGGGACCCCTCGCTCCGGAGCCGCCAAGCGGTGTCACCCTCACCCCCTCCGCACTCCAGGACATTTTTCCGGAGAGCGGATTCGGAGGTAGAAAGCGCGGGGTCTTGGGCGGCGAGTCAGCCCTTTTCGAAGCTCCGCTTGGGCCCCGGCGCAGGCCTGCCCGACGCGGTCCTGCACCGCAGGACTCGGGGTCTGCGGCGCCTTCCTCCTCGACCCGCCCGGCCAGCCCATTGGCTCAGACGCGCGCCGCCCGCGTCTCCGCAAGATCCCATTGGCCGGCGGTCGCGGCTTAGACAAAGGGAGCGGCGGCGGCGGGCGGCGATTGGGCGGGGAACAGGATGGGGAAGGCGTGGAGGGGGCCAGAGGAGAGGGGAGAAAGAGAGCTGGGGCCGGAACCCGGGGAACACCCGCACAGGCGGGGGCGGAGGCGGGGGCGGGGGCGCGGACTGAGCAGGGGAGGGCGGGGCGGGAGGACAGCGAGTGGGGGAGGGGTGGAAGAACGAGGATGTGGGGGAAGCAGCGAGGGGCGGGGGCGCGGAGCCGAGCTGGGAGGGGAGGACAGGGGGGCTCGAGGTCGGGGGCGGGGGATAGAGGCGAGGGGTTTAAGGCGAGGAGAGGGAAAGCGGGGGTGTTCGAGGGGGAGGACTCCAAAGCCGGGTGGAGGCGGGGGCGGGGCCGAGCGCTCCTGGAGGGCGGCGGCCGCAGGGCGCGGGGCGGCGGGAACCCGCCCGCCCCTCCGCGCAGCACCCCTCCCGCCCCGGGGCTCCTGCGCGGACCGCGGCCGCCGCTGCCTCCTCGTCTTCCCCGAGGGTTCCGCGACCGTCTCCGGTAGCTCGGCCGCGAACGTGGGAAAGCGGGAACCTGGGTCGAGAAGGACGCGCCCGGACCCAGGTCTGGACGTGCAACCGGAGCCGCAGCCTAGCGGCGGGACGCGCCGCCCCTTGGCCTCGGAGCCCCTCTCCAGGACTGCCGGGCCGCGGGGTTCCTCTGCTCGTCCGCTCGCAGGGAGGAGATGCGGGGCCTGGCGCTGGAAGACGTGTCCGGCGCGCGGACCGGAAGCTTGTCGCGCTTCCTGGAGAGTTGGCTCGGCGGGGTGCGTCGCCTGGGAGGGAGGGATGGGCCGTGGGGCGACCGGCCGGGCGGGGAGTGGCTTCTGGGGGCCCCCTCGCCAGCGGCGGGCCCGCGAGGCCGCCCTCGGAGCGCCGCCAGGTACGTGCGTTTTCCTTTTTTCCCGCGCGCCCAGAGCGCACTCCGGGTAGGGAACGAATAAAAACCCGGCTGGTGTGTAAGAGCCTTTCGCTGCACACGTGTCTTTCTGCAGGGCTCGGGGAGGGCCGCTGAACTCGGGGTACACACTGGCCTAGTCTGTGCCTGTGGCCTCGGTCAGAGGACTGTCCTCTACTCCACCTCGGGGCTCGGAGTAAATGTCTTCTTTGCAAAAGCCTGTCCCTTTCCTCTAGGTTGCGTTTAATTTGCCGAGGAGACCATGCGCCCTACCTCGGCCCCGGGGCTGGGGCTATGGGGCTTTGTGCAGTCTCTCCCACCCCTACCCCCTGGAACCCCAGGAATTTTCAAGCAGGGCCGCTCAGTTCTGAGAGACGATCGCTGGAAACTGTGGATGTGGAAACCCGACCTTGGTCCCGCGCTGGGCGGACAGGTCCCCTTGTCCAGTAGTTAGCCACACGAGTCCCAGACTTGCCTGTTAGGGGAGGCCTTTGGGCTTTGCTTTTTGGTAGTTTGGGGAGGCCCTTTAGCTGGCCTGGGGCGGACTCGCTCCCCTCCCCCATGCCCACTTCAAACAAAAGAAGTCTTAGGAGAATCGTTTCCTGGGGAGAACTCTTCCGAATGTGAATCTTTAGTTTCCCCCGCCCCAGTTCTTAGGATGGGACAGCCTTTACAACAAAGGGGAAGGTTGGAGACAGTTGAAGGAAAGGGCGCGCTTTTATTTAGGGAGACTTTGAGAGAATGCACATTTCACTTTCTTCCCATTTTCTTACCTGATTAATGGAGTTTTAGGTGATGTTTGGATATGGGATATTTTTGTTTGGAGACTGTTTCAGGAAAAGAAGAGGGCTAGATCGATGAGAAATTGGCAATTTGGTCTCCACCCGGTGGGGAAAAATATCCCATGGAGTGAAACGTATTGCTTGCCCTTTAGGGGAACACTGAAAATTAGGGATTTGATGGTTAAAAGGGAGGGGTTTATTTTGTGTCATTTTCTACGGTGCCCCCCCACCCCCACCCCCGCCATAAGTCGGAACAAAGGGGCCAGGTGAAAGGGTTCAAATCGGGCCCGCTGTAAAAACCTCTCAGTTCCCGCGCACCAGCGAATATTCCCATCGGAGCTTGGGTTGGAAAGAAAAGGAATCAACGCCCCAGAGTCCGCATGTGTACCAATACCCAGCTCGCGAGCCTCCACCGGTCTGGGGAAGCCTGGTTACCGGGCTCGGGAGCGAGGGACCCGGTGGGCGGGAAAGGCCTCTCCTGGGGATAAAACGCAGTTTCAGTTTCCACCTTCCCCGGAAGAACCGAGAGGTTCGCGGTGTCCCGGCGGCGCCTGTCCCCGCTCGCCCGGCGTGGCGCTCCCGACATAGACCCGCATCCACCAAAGCCCGGGACCTAACTTCTCTCGAAATACTTAAAACTCAACAAGCCATAAAAGGCTCCCGATTCCAGTGGAAAAGGCATCGAAGATTTATGGTCCCCTGGATTCCCCACACTCTAATTATGCCTGTTTTTAGTTGACTTATGGGTGGTGACCACTAAAATCATTTTCCATTTGGATTTTTTTCTCTTAACATGAAAAATGCGAGCTTCAATTTTTCTTACCGGCTTGGGCAGGCATTTTTCCGTTCGGGAAGAAAAATCCGGCCTCCTGCCTTCTCTGTGGCCTCTGGCTGGGTGTACTGGCCCTGTGGAACCCCTCCATAGCACCCTTAATTGCAATTTAGGGGAAAGTATTTTTTTCTTCCTGCGATCGTTAACAGGTATTCTTCCCTTGAAGCACTTCCCTATAGTTTCCCTGCGGATTGCTTGGGGTTCAGAACCCTACTCCCACTAACTCTGGCCCAGCGACTAGGGGTGACCCTAGCCAGAAAGCAAGTCCCCCCATGGGCCCAACTCCAGTAGTCACCCTCATCTGCCCTCCTGGGAGCCTGGGGCATTGAGGGGTTCCCCCCACCCACGGTCCTGAGGGATCCGGAACCGACCCCACGCCACTGTCTGGCGGCCCCATCCCCCATCTTCTTCCCTTTGTTCACCACTCCGGACTCTGAGTTGAAAGTGGCAGGAAAAAAATAATTAGATGGAAATCAAAGATTAGACGGGGCACGCTGGCTGGCGGCCTCAGTGAGGCCTGGCCGACACTCTGATGGAGCCTCATAAATCTTCACAGGCCTGACAAAAGCTGTGTCCTCTGGTTCCCTGGGAATTTGGGAACTTACCGATCTCCTTCTCAGAGAGCCCTCAGGGGCCTTAATTTCTGCCTGGCTCAGAGTTCTCAGAAATGGATGAAGGTGTGGAAGGGGAAAGGGGTGGTCTGGCCAGCGAGTGACCAGGGCCCAAGACCCCCATCCGAGGAAGGGCAGCAAATAACCCTCACCCATTTTGCTAACAAATATTACAAGGGTGCTGTATTCCCCTACCTGAACTGCCTTAGGAGGGGTGTGATGGGGAGGACAAAATATGGCATGTGTTGGGGGGCCGTTAACCCCTCACTAGCGACTCCTTTGTCTGGCCGGTCCACTGCTGAGACAAGTGGCATCCTGGCCTGTGCACTAGGCACCGAAGTCGGGAGAGCAAGCCTGGCTTCTGAGGACCCCCTCCCTGGCTCAGGTGTGCCTGCTGTGAGTGGGGACCGCTGATGCGGGTTCAGCTGAGTCTGGAGGTCTCTGCACCCTTCTCCAGAGGTTCCAGCATCCGAGGTCTTGGGGCCCATGTGCGATCCACCCGGGAGCTGTGCCCCCAACCAGCCTGGGTGGGAGAGAATGTGAAAGAAGCCCGTTTAGATCGTTTTAAAAACTCGAATTAACTGGGAAAATAGTAACCGAGCTTTCCAATGCGGGGAAGAGGTTGGGGGCGGGTCTTTTTTTTTTTTTTAACTATACCCCCTTGTGCCAGTTTTTGACCTTTTCATAGTGTTATAAGAAATGTTGCAACGTTTAATTTCTATTGCCATGAGATATGGAGAGGGTAGCCCAACATTCTGAAGTAATTTGATAAGGCTTCGAGTAGCAAATCCGAAAGGAGGGCTGGCGGCCCAGGTATAGTTTCTTTATAACCTGAATTTACAATGAAAGCATTCTCCTTTATGGATATAATAGATTAGATTTCACAACTTAATTCACCAGAATGGCTCCGTTTAAGGGAGCTCCGGCTGATTTTATTACGCCAAGCCAAATTGGATGTTTGTGGTCTTAAGGAAAAGCGATTGTGACATAAAATATATAATTTTTAAAGTAAAAAAACAACGGGTTCGACCCTGTCCCCTTCGTTCTCCATCCTTCTTCATCACCCTCGGTTCCCCAGTTTGGGAAATCCCGAGAATTATTTGTTTGTTGATTTCTGCGGGTGAGACAGGAACTCACACTCGGGAGGGGGCGGTCAGGGGGAAGCCACTCGCGACCCGGCCGGGGGCTCCGCGAAGCAGCTGGCTTCATCGCCCCCGTGCTGGCCATCCAGCCGGCCGGCCTCGCTGGTGGCGCGCACGCGGTGCCATTTACCCGGAAAGGATTGGGGCCCCGCTCCTCGAAGTCCTTGGAAAAGTCGAAATGCCGGCCCAGGCACCACAGTCTTGGGGCCCTCGGAGCTCCCGCGGAGGGCCGAAGCCTCCGCTTGCCCCCGGCACCGGACAGCCTCCTCCGACAGCGCTGGTGAGATGGAGAAAGCGCCCCTTGGAAAGCCAGGTGCGCGTTCCCCTGGCAGAGCCCGCGGCGGGACACCGGGAATGGAACAGTCTCACGCTACTTTGTGCAAAACAACTGCACTCCCGCTGGGCCCGCTCCGCGCCCGCCTGGACCACAAGGGCTGGCCTAGGGCGACCGCAGGGGCTGGCTCCGGGACCCGCCTTGTCCCGTGGGGAGTGGGCATCACGCGCGGGACTGTCCAGGGCCCGCCAAACCCCCGCCTCCGTGCAGATCCCGGAGGCCGCCCCCTGCGCGCCCAGCAGTTGACAGTCGCTCCCTGCGGCGGAGACCGGCGCGGCCCGCCCGGCTGGCGGAGGACCGTGGGGGGATGGGGGACTCGGTGGCCCTGCCCGGGCCTGGCCCGCCAGCGCCCGCGGCCCATTCTGCTGTCACTTCTCATTACGATCGGGCTCTATTCTCCCGACCGCACCGTCCCCTTCTCCTCCTCTCTCTCCCCCCCTCCCCCATTTACTGGGTGGTTTTAGCCCAGATTTAGCCCCCACCCCTCCCCGAGGATCGGGGCGTAAGGCAACCCTGAGTGCGGTCCACCCTTTACCAGGTCGATCTCTGACCCGAGACCCAGCCTCAGACGGGGGAGCCAGGCGCGAGTCCGTGTTCCCGGGGCCTGAAGGGCCCCCGGGCGCTCCACGTGGCGTCCTCGCGGCCGGGAACCCCGCACCCTGCGTTCCGGTGCGTGGCTGGCGGGCTGTGGGTGCGCGCCTTAAATTAAATCTCCGCAGCGTCTGACCTTGTTTTTTCCTCGGCCTGATAGCGGCAGCAGCTGTTTTTTTTTTTTTTTTTTAATTCCAGAATTCCTGCTGCTGGGGGAGGGGCGTTATTATTATTATTTTTGGTTGTCGCAACCTCCTGGAAAAATTCCCTGGTCTCAGAAAGCGTAACAATAGACTGGCGGATTTCTGGAGGAAGTGCCCCCTCCCCTGTTTTCTCCTGGGACGCTTCTGCCCTCAGGATGCTAAGGAGACTTCTGTGGGGAGTGGGAACCAATTCCCCTACTCTGGCCCCAGCCCCCTCCTCGGTCTTCAGAACCTCTCAAGTCTACCTCGAGTCTGACTCTCAAATCTACCTTGGGGTCCTGCCCTTGCCCCCATCACTCCTGGGAGAGGTCACAGCTCCTTGAACTGGGGAGTAGTCTCCAGCATCCGTGGGGGTAGAGACAAGAAGTAGAGCTTTCCAGCACCTCCCCCTTCAGTGGGGGCGGGGAGGAGGGGTGTCCTGTCCCCTGGAATCCTATCCCTGTTTGCTTTGGGGGTCAGCTTTAGACCAGAGGCAGTTAAAGATTAATGGGCCTGGGCCCTGGGGGATGGGATGAGGGGGCTGGGGAGGGAGTCTGGCCCCTCCCTGGGCCATCAGTCCCCTGCTGGCCTCTGCACTCTCTGTGCTGGGCATGAAGTCCTGTTCCCTGATGCTGCTCCCCCACCCTTAGGGGGCCCACCTGTCTGACCCGGGAGGAGGTGCGGGGGGCAACGTAACTCTGGCTGCTAACTATACACATGACCCCAATTCCAGCTTCATTCCTAGGGACTCCCTCTACCTGGATTGGAAAGCAGAGGGGAACTCTGACCCTCCTGGCCCCCTCCCCTGCTGGGGCAAGAAGCCCAGAAAAATGGCCGAGGTCGGGGCCGGGGAAAGCCAGGCTGGCCAGCAGGTGTTGCAGTGTGTGTGGCTGGTCTGGGTCTCCCTGTACCAGCCTCACCGGGCTTCTCTGGCACTGGAGGTGTGGGGGTAAAGGTAGAAGGGGCTGCTGGGGGCTCTTACACAGCCCAGCCTGGGCCTGCATCCCCCCCCCCCGTCCTTGGATAGAAAGGGGAGGGGGTCCAGGGGAAGAGGCCTCTTCATGGCCAGTGGTCCCCAGGAACACCTGACCCCTCACTCAGGAGGGGCAGCACTGCAGAGCTCCCAGGACCTGTCTTGAAGCCCCTCATCCTGCCCGTAAATGTATTTACCCTTGTGTGACACCAGGTGCGTGGCTTCTGTGACGCAGGGTCCCCAGCCTGCACGAAGACAGGAATTGAACTTTAGTCTCCAGGCAATTAAGGTGGCAGGGACTATAGTTCATTAATGGTTGTTATGCAATAAAAACGATAAAATGGCCCTGATTTTGCAATTTAAAAATGCAATTTATTTTAATTTATGTTTCTAAGTATTTATGGGGTATCATGGTGGGGGCAGCTCGGGTATCACTGAGGGGGTTGGGGCCGAAGCCCATCCATTTGGAGGGACAGGGAGTGACTGAGATGAAATGGGACCTGGAGCAGCAGAAAATACAGAGGAGACTGAAGGAGTGGGCCCTGGCTTTAGGATGGCGAGAACTAGACATTCTGGGCTGACTTTTACGAAGCGGTGGAAACTGACTCCAAGGCCTCGCCCTTCTGTCCCTGGCTGCTGCAGAGTGGGCCGGGGAAGCACTCCTGAGCCAAACATCCAGAAGCGTGCTGGGCAGGACTGTCTCCGGGGACCCTGGGATCTTGGACACAGAGGCTTCCCCACCCCGGCCCACTTGCGGCTGGGCAGGTTCCTCAGGTCCCGAAGTAGCCTGCCTGTTGCCTTTGGAGGCTCCTTGTGTCAGGAGTGTAGCTATGGCTCTGTCCCCCTTTCCCTAGCCTTATAAGTGGGTCAGATGTCCATTTCCACAGCCTCTGGAGGGTCCGGCTGTCCTGTCCCAGCGCTGTGTGCCTAACCCAGACACCATATGCACTGCCAAGGCCTGAGGGCCCAGACACTCTCTGTAGGTGTGTCTCCCTGGTTTCCTTCTGCACCCCTTCACCCCCCACCCACAGACAGACCTCAGGCACTTAGAGAACCCAGGATTATGACAGCAACATTCCGAGCCCAGCCACAAACCGCAGCGGACACTTGAGAGGTGAGGACACCTGCGGGAGAGTTTGGAAGTCGGCCTCGAAGGTGGAGGGCCCTGGCTTCAGACAGAAAAAACAGGAAAGAAAGTATGGGAAGGACCATGACTGGGGACTGTTGTGCAGAACATCGGAAAGCCTGAAACCCACTCCATCCCTGGTGGTCATGGAATCCTGGGCCATGGGCCTCTGCCTTTCAGACCCAGTGTTAGACGAGTGACTTTGTCGCGAACATTGTCAAAGCCAGGGTTCCCAGCCCAGCTTGTCAACCTCCCCACCCCCAATATGCATGTGTGCGCACGCACGCACACACACACACCCCGATTTTAGCACACAGCCAGGAAGACCAGGAGAGAGGCAGCCTTGGCCCCTTTTGCTGCTCACTCCCACGGGTGGGTGCCCAGGGGCTGGGGAGCAGCCTCCTAATTCCTCCTCACCCTCCAGACTCCTAAGGCTCGTGGACTCCACCCCGCCCGGCAAGGATTGTCCCAGGCCTCTGCCTCCCTCTCCCTTTTATTCTGGGCACCTTGGCCTGCCGAGTTAATTGGCAAACTTTCCCAGAAGTAAACTTGATGGATGGAAATTAATAATTTTCCCAATGATACAGTCATTGCTAATCATGCCAGCTGGGAGGAGGGGGCCTGGGTGAAGGCTGGTGGAGTGCGGGGGGCACGGGCTGAAAACCACTAGCATGAATGATATCTGCTGGGGCTGGGGGGTCCCTTACGCAATTTAAGAGTTTTGAAGCCCCAGTGCTGGGTGCAGTGCTGGCAGCGGGGAGGGTGCTTGGGGAGGGTTTGAGCCTCCTCTACACTCCCACCCGAGTCTCTTGCCATGTAACCTGGGCCCCACGGGGGTGCTTCCAGCTGGGTTCTCTTACACAGCAGAGGTATGAGAAGGGGAATCCTGACTATACTTGGAGACCTGTGGGGGGAAGGGGCCCTGAAAGGAGAGAGAGGACAGAATGGCCATGGGGGCTGCAAGCAGCACCACAGCCGCCTCCCCCACTTTAGAGCTCTTCTTTTGAAGATGACCGAGGTCTTGCTGGTCCACCCAGGGCAGAGGGTGCCTCGTGCTTGGGAACCTTGCTCCCAGGACTCCTGTCCTGTAAAGAAGCACAGTCCCCATCGCTCTCATTGTAGAGCTCTGGGCTTCATCCTATTGGGGCTGGGTGGAGAATCAGTGCTTGGACAAAACAGCCCTCTGCTCAGGACTTTGCATCCCTGGGAGCAGCGAGGAAACAGTGCCCGACGGCTGGGTCCTCAACACCACTTCACCACAGTGAGGGCTTCTCGGGGCCCTCAGCGAAAGCCTGTGCTGGACAGTGGCCTGAGAAGTGTGGGCATGACCAGCATGTACCCCAGATGATTCTGGCTCAGGCAGCCCAGCTACTGCCCAGGAAGCCTGGACAGGCTGCAGTCAGTGATATGAGGCAGGCAGGACAGGGGGCTCTTCACACGAGAAATGTTTTGTTGGATGAATGAATGATGGATGGATGGATGGATGATAATGTTTCACCAGGCACAAAGATGATTTCCTTGGCCTTTTCAGCATCCACAGCCTGTTGGTGGCAGAGCTGACTTCACTGGCTCCACCCAGAAATTTGCTTTGGAGAATCAGAAAGAGCAAACCCCTAGGGAGAAAGATGAGGTGGGGAAGGTTGAGAGGGCCACTTGGCGTCTTCCCTGCAGTGACCAAGCTCACAAGGGACAAAAGAAAGACCCTCTCCTTGACAAGGGCAGGGGCACATAGAGGGGCCTGGGATGCAGTCTACCCCCATTTACGACCACACCACCCTAGCATCTCCAGGCTGGTGAAATGGGACCAAAATGAAGCTGGAGGAACTGGGATATGATTAAGGAGAGGATAGTGTAGATAAAGGGAGCGATGAGAGGAGGAGAAGGGGGTAAGTCCCACTTGTCCAGGCTGACTGCCACAGCTGGTCAGGGCCTTTCTACCCATCTGGCAGGTGTAGACCTCTCCTTGGGGTTGGTGGGCTTGGGCTGGCCCCACACTGCCTGCCACAGGCACCCTATGGGGACTGCCAAATAACTTTGTCCCAAGGCAGCAGGGACATGGGGGAGGAAGAAGAGGAGAAGGAAGAGAAAGAAGCTGGCTCCGTTGTCACTGGACAGCCGTAGCACATTAAAGATGAAGAGGCCCAGAGAGGCTCACTATGTGCCTAAGGGCACACAGCAGGATTTGAACCAGGCCTGTCTGCCTGGGAAGCCTGCCTTTGTCCAAGACAGGACATATTGCAGGGTAATTAAAGTCGTCAGCCCAGCAGGGCACCTAATGGTGCCCCCCACCCACCCCCACCTGAGCCCGTGCCTGTGGCCCAGAGCCAGACAGCTGACCCAGCTTCCCAGGCTAAGCAGCTTCTGAGGGCAAGGCGCTCATGCCTCACCACACAGCTCTGGGGCCTGGAGCCAGCCGGGGCCATGGGGGAGGGGAAAGGGGGGACGGGGTGGGGAGGGGGAGGCTCCACTTTGAGGACATCCCTAGAAAAGGGGGTACCTCCCCTCTGGGACCTTATCTCCCGCTTCACACTGACCAGCTCTCCCTGTTCACACTGACCAGCCCCCATCCAGCGGAGCCTCGCTGGGTGCCTGGGTGACATCAGCATCGGACTCACTAGTCTGATGCTTCTTTTGCACCCTTATGGGAATGCAGCCCTTTGAAGCACAGATACTCTCCAGCTCTGGCATTCCAGCTCTGGTGAAGTCACGTCAGACCTGTTGTTTGCTCTCTAAGTTTTGCAGAGACCCTTTGGTCATTCCCTGGTAGCTCAGATGGTGAATCTGTCTGCGGTGCAGGAGACCTGGGTTCGATCCCTGGGCTGGGAAGATCCCCTGGAATACTGGCTACCTACTCCAGTATTCTTCCCTGGAGAATTCCATGGACAGAGGAGCCTGGCGGGCTACAGTCCATGGGGCACAAAAGAGTCAGACGTGACTGAGCGACTGACAGCCCTTTGGCCATTCGGCTCTGATATGAGTGCCCTCCTCTCCTCTCCTCCCCACTGCCAGCATGACTGGAGGCTTCAGTGCATCTGGCCTGGTCCCTGCAGGTAATGGTGTCCTGGCCTCAAGAAAGCTGAGGAGAAGTTTCCACGGACTTAAGGATATGTTGCTGATGCAGCTGTCCTGGCGTGGTCCCTGGTCCTGAGAACATCACCAGGGTGCTGAGCAAAAGCATGAAAGTGGAGGGGTGCTGGCTGTCTCAAGTTGTGGTGGCCCAGACACTTGGACCACCTTAGAGACAGTGCCGGAGAAGGCAATGGCACCCCACTCCAGTACTCTTGCCTGGAAAATCCCATGGATGGAGGAGCCTGGTAGGCTGCAGTCCATGGGGTCGCTAAGAGTCAGACATGACTGAGCGACTTCACTTTCACTTTTCACTTTCATGCATTGGAGAAGGAAATGGCAACCCACTCCAGTATTCTTGCCTGGAGAATCCCAGGGACCGGGGAACCTGTTGGGCTGCCATCTATGGGGTTGCACAGAGTCAGACACGACTGAAGGGGCTTAGCAGCAGCAGTAGCAGCAGAGACAGTGCTGTGAAGGCGCCACAGAGGCCTCAGACCCCCTAGGCCAAGCTGACAGGGCTCCCTCCTCTTTTCAGCCACACAGGTCACCTTTGGGATTATGCCCTCATTAGAGAAGACCTTGGAAAACTGGTGAAACAATCCCTGCCCTCACCCCCTTTCTGGACACTGGGGGCTACAGGGGAGGAACACAGGCTGGTCCCAGCTAGGTGGCAGGCCCACCCTATATCCCAGGGGCCTCATCCTGGGCCCTTTGCATCCTTCTTGAGTCTCTTCTTAGGAAAAAGATGTGCTGATTCTAGTCTGGACTTTTCCTGGCTCTGCTCTGCCCACAGTCCTCCAAGGTCTGGCTTGAGCCCCACACACGTCTTGGTCTGAGATTCAGGCACCCTGGGGACACTCTCGACAAGCTCCTTGGGGACCCTACCCTTTGCTGCCAGCCATCCTGCATCCTCTCTGCTCCCTGCTGGCTCCTGGCCAACTCAGAGGTGAAGCAAAAGGTAGGTGCCACCTCAAGGAGCCCCCAGTCCTCAAAAGAGAGAGATCCTTGAGCAGACGGCTGCTGCTGCAAGGGGAAGCCTTGCCATCTAGACCTGCAGGTGGCGGACAGCACCCACTGGAGCCCCCGCAGCAGCAGGTGAGCGGCCAGGCCTGGTAGTGATGATCCTGCCACTCCATCTCTGAGCCTCAGTTTCCTCCAGGTGGTTCACGGTGTCACCTATGAGATGCTTTTGTCCAGGATGCTTAACCTGAGTTGACTCACAAGGGAAGAATAAAGGAAACCCAAATTGGAAGACATTTAGCAGAACAACTGCTCTGGATGCTTCAAAATGGTCCATGTTAAAAAAAAAAAAAAAAAAAGCCTGGTATAGGATTCACCTCTGAAGTGTTTCAGACAGAAGCGGGGAATTTTGCACACGGGCCGCATAGGATCTGAGAGATTGTGCTGGCTACGTTTCCAGGGCATGATGAAGTTAGAAAGCCCTTCTTGGAGTTGAGATGCTGAAGTATTTAGGGATGGAGTGTCACAGTGTCTGCAACTGGCTCCCAAATAGTTCAGCAGTTTTGTATAAAGGGAGAGAGAGTGAGCAAATGCAACAGTATTGCTTTAAATAGAGCTGTTAAAAAAAAAAAAGAGTCAATATACACAAATATATTTTATTTATATACACTTAAAAAAAGATATCTTCTGAGGTTTGGAGAGGCCAGACCCCTGGTGCTTCCCTGAGACCCCACCCCACTGTTGCCTTGCCCTGGGGACCTTGGGAGGTGCCCAGAGAGGACAGGCGAGAGCTGAGCCCAGCCCAGCGCTGTGCTGGTGTTTACACTGTTTGTGTCCAGGCAGGGAGGGGATGGGGTCTGTTTGCTCAGACGCTCCTGGAAGGAGCTCTTGAATCTCCCTGGGCTCCTGTCCTTGCACCCTGAGACACAGAGACTCCTGGGGCTCACAGGAAGGTGTTGGAAGAGGAAACTGTCGCAAAGTCCCATCTCAAACACTGACATACTGGGGCCCAGTGGCCACTGGGAGTTTGCTGTTTTTAACCCGTTTTTAAATAAAGAACTGAGGCTAAGGGAGAGTAAAACTCGGGGGAAGGGACACAGCGGCTGCCACTGGTTTAACCTTCACTATGTACAGACCTCTAGAACGTGGCCTCGTCTCACCCTCACAATAATGCTGTGAGAAAGGTGTTGAAAATGATCCCATTTCTCAGATGAGAAAGTTGAGGTATAAGGCATAAACATCGAGACCAAAGCCCCAGCCAGGGAAAAGGGAGCTGGGTGTGGCCAGTCCAAGTCCCTGCTGCACACAGACTTGGGGACATTCCCACAGTGGAGACCTGCAGACCCATGCAGGCACACACACGCCTCCAGGAGGAGATGGAGGGAGCCCTGCCCAGAGGGCCTTGCTCTGGGTCCTGCGCTGGGCCATGTGTGTTACTGACTTGTGCGTGTGGCATCTCAAGATGGCAAAGTGCAAACCCCAGAAGAGGAAACAGGCTTGTTAGGCTGACTTGGATCCCCCAGAACCGCGGATGTCCCCTGTGCTCCGCAGCTCCAGGCCTGGGCCACTGGGGACAAGGGTTCGTCCCTGAGAGGCAGGTGCAGTGAGCCAGCTGTGGCTCGGGCAGCCTGGGCCTTCTGCACTGTCCTCAGGCCTACTGTGTGGCAGAGTCTCCTTGTCACCTTTGCTCGTTAGATCCTGGCCTTCCCTTCTCCTGCTCCTCGGGATTGTGATCAGCCTGCAGAATTCTGCTCAGCCTCCCCAGGGCTACGTGGAGGCCAGGGGCCTGCTTTTGACTTGCTTTCCTATGTGTGAATGAGATCTCTGCCCCCAGCAGGTAGCTGAGGGTCCTTGTGGAGAGGACCAGGGGGAGGACGAGGATGTGGACGAGGCTGGGGCTCTGAGTCCAGCTCACTCACCCTCTGCAGTCCCTGCTCAGCCTGAGGGTAAGCCGCTCAGAAAGCCTTCCCAGGGCAGGTGAGGGGGTGGGCCTTGGCCCCAGAGTTCACATTGCAGCCTCTGCCCAGCTCCAGGCTGGTGGCTGCCCCAGGCCCTGATTCTGCTGGGCCCACCTGTAGATGTGGCCGTGACTGCCCACACACGCCTCCCCCTCCTCGGCCTTCTTCCTGGTCGGGACCAACGTCCTCCCATCCCTCACTTGACATCCATTCCTGGGCACCCCAGTTCCTCAGCCCTGCCACCAGAGCAGGTGTTCCCCCCCCCCAGGACAGCGCTCCTGAGCTGAGCTTGCCCGGAAAACGGCCTGGATCTTGGGTTCCAGGCCTGGGGAGTGGCAGCTGCTGTGTCAGTGCGGGGACATTGCCAAACCAGGCTCAGACGCCCTGGCCCAAGGCCTGTGTGGGTGTGGGAGGGAGCCCAACGCCCAGCCACACCTGTCCCGCCGCGGGCCCTGGGGTGGGGTTTCCCATCTGTGCTGGAACCTGGTCAGGTTTCTCACTTCACCCTGAGGCAGGGTGCAGGGCACATGGGCCCCGGCCAGCCACGAGTCCCCGCCCAGACTGCGGCCTGCCTGCCAGGGCTCCTGCCAGACGGGAAAAACCTGCAGGAAGGGGCCGGGCTGGGAGCATTCTCACTGGGCCTGCGGCAGTGGTGGGCTGGGGGGGCGGGGGCCCCCTCCCACCCAGCCTAGCATCTCCCTCCCTTCTCTAGCTGGGCCAGGAGCCGAGGGCTGCCCAGGGCTCTGCGTGGTGGGAAGGGTGGACCTCCCAAACCTGAGTCAGTCTGGGCCTGACCATCCCCAGACCCCATCCCATTGCTTATTTAACCGAGTTCTGAAATTTCACGGCTCCTTTTTCACCTGATCTTGTCCCAGGCATCATTAAGATCTGTGAAATCGCAGGCTTGATCTGTTGATTTTGTTTCTTCTGACAGACGCTAAAAGACATCATGCGTTTCCAAAAGTTTCTTGGGACCATCTGTGGATCAAGTCAGGCACAACTGGCCTGGGGGAAGGCCGACCCTTCCTTTGGAAGCTGCAGAGCCAGAAGGGGTCCGGCTGCAGCTGAGATGATCTGGGAAGGGGGTCTCCCCAGGGCAGCCCCAGAGCATGGAGACTGTGGCTTTGAGTCCAGTCCAGAGCCCCCTCAACCCTGTCTTCAACAGGCCTGGACCCTAGAAGCAGCCTCTGCAGGCAGCCTAGAGTCCCCTCTCCATTGGAAACAGTGTGAAAGGCCAGGGACACCCCAAGGGAGACCCAGTCGGTCTCACACCTGACCATACCTCCCTTGGGCTCGTCTCTTTGGGCTGCATCTCCAAGCCCCTCCATTCCAGGGGCCTCCCCCCGGGCAGGCCTCAGCCCTTGAGAACCCTGCAGCTACGAGAGCCCCATGTGGCCAGGCCCCCCAGGGCCTGCCCCAGGCCACCACCAGCTGTCCATCACTGGACCAGGAAAGGGTCACTGCAACCCCTCAGGAAAAGCAAGGGAGAGGCAGAAATGCAGAGGACACCCCCTACTGGAGAGAACCTACATGGCATGCAGCTCCCCCAACCCCTGACCCCAGCCCTGATGCCAGGCAGGTAGCGGAGGACAGAGGAGGCCCCGTCTCCTCTGCTCATGACATTGCCCCTAAGGTCTCTCCTCCAGGCAGCTGGTAGGTCTTCCTTCCAGGGGGCTGTGAGCTCAGTCCCTGCCCTGGGGCCCTTGGGAACAGTTTGGAGGGAGGAGATGAGCTGATAGGGTCCTTGAGATATGGGCCAGGTGCAGGGTGGGCTAGGACAGCCCACCTTGGCCTATCTCCCCCAGAGTAAGGCTGTGGGCATTGAGGGCTGATATTCCTGAGTGCTTCCGACACACTAATGCTGGCCTGCACACTGTACCTGCCTCCTTGCTCAGAGCCTCTTAAGAGGTAGGTGTCGTTCTATCCATCTTTGACAGACAAGGAAAGCAAGGCACCGAGCGATGGAACCACCCACTCAGGCCCTGCAGCAGCCCCAGAGCTTCAGAGCTGAGACTCAGAGCTGCGACCTTCAGGGCCCAGGCTGCCGGGGTCCGTCTGTTGGTTTGGGTCCTGGCCATACAGCTTTCTAGGCCCCCTCACCCACTGCAGCATTTCTCACCCTCACACATTCCCCTCTGGCTCTGGGGAGGGAATGGAGACAAAACCTTTTCCTGTGAAAGATTAAAATCTGAGTTGAAAAAGGAAGGGGTATCTGTCAGTTCTCCAAACATAGAATCACCTGGTGGTCCAGTGGTTAGGGATCCGTGTGTTCACTGCAGGGGGCACAGCTTCGATCCTGGGTTGGGGAACTAAGATCCTGCAAGCTGTGCAGTGTGGTTGAAAGGAAAAGAATCACCACATGACGCAGTAGTGCCATTTGCACACTGGCTTTCAGAGCAGCTGAAAGGTGGAAGCAATCCAAGTGTCTACTGACTGATGAAGGGTAAACAAAATGTGCTCTGTCCATGCAGAGGAATAAAAAGGAAAGGAGTTCTGATACATGCTGCTGCTGCTGCTGCTGCTAAGTCGCTTCAGTCGTGTCCGACTCTGTGCAACCCCAGAGACGGCGGCCCACCAGGCTCCCCCGTCCCTGGGATTCTCCAGGCAAGAACACTGGAGTGGGTTGCCATTTCCTTCTCCAATGCATGAAAGTGAAAAGTGAAAGTGAAGTCGCTCAGTTGTGTCTGACTCTTCGCGACCCCATGGACTGCAGCCCACCAGTCTCCTCCATCCATGGGATTTTCCAGGCAAGAGTACTGGAGTGGGGTGCCATACATGCTACAACATGGGTAATTGAAGACATTATGCTAAGTATTCAGACAAAAAGGACAAATATTGTTTGACCCCACTTATATGGGTTCTTGGGCTTCCCAGGTGGCGTTAGTGGTATAGAACCCGCCAGCCAAAGCAGGAGACATGAGACGCAGTTTCGATCCCTGGGTCAGGAAGATCCCCTGGAGGAGAGCGTGGCAGCCCACTCCAGTATTCTTGCCTGGAGAATCCCCATAGACAGAGGAGCCTGGCGGGCCATAGTCCATAGGGTCGCAAAGAGTCGGACACAACTGAAGAGGCTTAGCATGCATGCACGCATATGAGGTTCTTAGAATGGGCGAGAAAGAATGGGCTACTTTCCTACAGAAAGTAGATTAGAGGTTACCAAGGGCTGCGGGAGGGAGGAAAGGGGAGTTATTGCTTAATGAGTAGATTTTCTGTTTGGGATGATGAAAGTTTTAGAATTTGATAGTGGCGATGGCTGCACAGCATGGTGAATGTAGCTAAAGGCACTGAATTGCGCACTTTAAAAGAATACTTAAAATAGCTACTTTTATGTTATAGGTATTTTTCCACAATAAAAATATTTTGTTAGGGGAGGGGCCCAGAGAGAGACATGTAGGGGGCCCCCTGGGGCCTCCCCGTCCCTCTGAGGGTCAGAGTCCACCTCCTTGGCTGCTCCCCTGGCAGATAGGCCCAGCTTCAGTTCAGTTCAGTCACTCAGTCGTGTCCAACTCTTTGCGACCCCATGAATTGCAGCATGCCAGGCCTCCCTGTCCATCACCAACTCCCAGAGTTTACCCAGACTCACGTCCATCGAGTCAGTGATGCCATCCAGCCATCTCATCCTCTGTCGTTCCCTTCTCCTCCTGCCCCCAATCCCTCCCAGCATCAGAGTCTTTTCCAATGAGTCAACTCTTCGTATGAGGTGGCCAAAGTACTGGAGTTTCAGCTTTAGCATCATTCCTTCCAAAGAAATCCCAGGGCTGATCTCCTTCAGAATGGACTGGTTGGATCTCCTTGCAGTCCAAGGGACTCTCAAGAGCCTTCTCCAACACCACAGTTCAAAAGCATCAATTCTTTGGTGCTCAGCCTTCTTCACAGTCCAACTCTCACATCCATACATGACCACAGGAAAAACCATAGCCTTGACTAGACGCCCAGCTTAACAGGAGATAAACAGCAATTCTGTCTACTTTGCTTCTTATCCAAAGATGGGTGGGGGAGAAGTTGATACCATCAGCACATATGTGGTGTGGGGATCTGTGGGGATCTTGTGTGGGGTTCTCACGTCCTGCACCCATTGCAGGAGGAGCTACCAGGAGCCGGGGTTGATGCTGCCATCCTCTATGCCTGGTTTCGAGGGGCAGTATCCTCTCTACCAGTGCTCCCCTCCCTGCCCCCTGCTGCCGGGAAAACCTGTCCTGGGCGGGGGTGGTCCCCTGCCTCCCTGCTGCTAGGCTCAGTGTGCACCTGAGTTAAGACTACTTCTGCAGCTGCCGGCTGTGTGGCATTGGGAATACCTGTGGCCTCTGTGGGCTGCTGATTCTACATGGAGTCACCCACGAGACGTGCAAGGAACAGTCAGTCATCTCCCCACATGAGCAGGAGCCGCCAGCTCATGGTGGTGTGTGGTAGTCCTCCCGGTGGTGGTGCTCCCTGTGGTGGTGCTCTGGTTGGTGCTCCTCCTTGAGGGGCATTTCGGTGAGTGTTTGGCTGTCACGAGGCCTTATTGCCATTTTTCAGGCTTTATTCTATAAGAGAGCACAGTGTCCTGTAGGAAGAGCCCAGGTGTTGTTAGAATGGGCTCCACTGTTTCCAAGCTGTGCCACTTCTGGGAGGCTGCTTAACATCTCTGAGCCTCATTTTTCTTACCTATAAAGTAGGATAATAACATCCGCATCCCAGAAATGTTGTGAAAATGAATGTGGGCAAATCCTTATTTACATGGTAACTAGTACAGACTGTGCTCTCAAGGGTAGATAGGGGTGAGGCTCTCACCGTGTCAGGGGTCAGATGGTAACAACCCCCGCCTCTGAGAAAAAAAGATACGCCTACCTGAAACCCATGACTGTGACCTTATTTGGAAAGAAAGTCTTTGCCAGCCTCCCCTGCAATACCCCACTGAGGGTGGGTTCCTGGAGCTCACTCTTGCGCCATCTTTCCTGCCCTTGGACACACTGTTTGCCCTCAAGGCTGGGCTCAAGGGCTGCCCTGGGGGCCTTCCAGGCTCCGGAAGGGGTCAGAGCCGCCTGCTACTCCAGCACTCAGATTGTGCTCTGTCCCGTCCCGTGGTGCTCAGGGCCCAGGCCCATCCCAGAGGGCTTGTGTCCAGTCCAACTGGCTGGCGGTGTGCAAAGTGTCAGCTGGGAGCGAGGATCTCAGGAAGAACAAAGCGAGGGTGCCGGTGCCCCAGCCCTCCGGCTGTGGGCCCTGGCACATCAGGGGTCCTCTGTGAGCTTGGGTTTCCTGGCCAGCTAAATGGAGAGTGTCCTTCGCTCTCATGGGTACTGCAGAAATCTCTCAATCATATTTACCAAAAGGCCTCAGTGCCTTAGGAGGCAGTTGTGTCATTATCGCGATGGGCCTGACAGTATTTCCCAGAGGAGTGAAGTCCCCAAGGCCCCGGTCTCGAGATGGGATGGTCAGGGCGGAGAGAGGGAGTTGGGGACTTGCTGGGCCCTCCGACCCTGGTAAGACCTTGACTGACCTGGCTTTAGCCCCAGCTCCTTGTTGACATTCTGAGACCTGAACCGGCGTGATGGGAGGGCCTGGGCCTTCCAGCTTCGCCCTCCAGAGTGCCGTGGGGGTCACAGATAGAGGAGGAGGCCCTTGATGGTTCTCACCCGCCACAGGAAGCAGGTCCTGGCGGCGGTGGCCTTGGCCTGGGTGCCTGGGTTCACGCGCTGGGCTGCCTGGCCCCACGGGTGTGGAACCGATTTATTCGGTAGCTTTGCCGCTGATTAGTTGCAGGTGAGTGGATGGCACGTGGTTTGTGTTGTAACAATATTTTGGGACAATTAGATTGAAACCACATTGTCTTGGCCCTGCTGGCGGCTCGCCCCAGCGCTGCACTCTCCATGCCCTTTGCGGCTCCCGGGCTGGCCGGGCCACCCCAGCCTTCCTGGGGCCCTGGGGCGCAAGGCAAGGGGGAGGGGGCCCTCCTACAGGGGGCAGGGCCTCCCATTCTCAGCCCTACCAGGGCTCTCCCCACTGGCCTCCTGCTGACCGCAGCCTCTAGTTGTTCCAGAAAACAGTTGCTGGGAGATTCCCCGGGTCTGGTGGGGGCGGTGCCTGGGGGACCCGGAGTGGGACTTCTAGGCTGCAAGGCCACCCCCTTCCCCTCAACATTATCTCAGTGCATCCCTTTCCTACCCCGCAAAGAAGTGCTCTGAGCACCCCCATGCCCCCACAAACAGTTAGCACCCTCCAGACTGCATGATCCAGGAACAGAACCCAAGGCCAGGTCTGCCCAGCTGCTGGGTGGGGGAATCTCTTGTCCTGACCACCCCTCTTGCCCCACACCATGGGCAGAGGCCTGGATGCCAGGTTATATCTCTCATGTTGAGGGGAACATGTTCCTTACCCACCCTCCTGGGAAATGCTGAGGGCTCAGGGCCCATCATTTGAGGGGTGAGGGGCTTCAAGGGGGCCCCTGGGGCCAGGCTCAGGCTCAGGAAGTGGGTGGTTGACAAGGCCCAAGCACATGGGAGCAGAGTGGGACCCAAGAACCTGCCCACCTCCCAAACAGCCAGCAGCACCCCAGAGCAGGGGGCTTCCCCAGTGGCTCAGCATTAAAGAATCTGCCCACAATGCAGGAGCCACAGGAGACACAGGTTCTATCCCTGGGTTGGGAAGATCCCCTGGAGGAGGGCAGGGCAACCCACTCCAGTATTCTTGCCTGGAGAATCCCATGGACAGAAGAGCCTGGCGGGCTATACAGTCCCTGGGGTCACAAAGAGTTGGACACGACTGCAGTAACTTAGCAAGCGCGCATGCACCCCTGGACAGGGCCATATAGCAGGGCTGGTGTCTGCAGATGTTTCAACTCAGATGTTACCCCAAACCCTTGTGAGTCTGGGGACTTGTGCAGAGTGGGGGGTGGGGGGTGGAGTGGAGGTGTGATGTCTCCCCCTCTTCTGGGGAAGCTCAGGCCACACTTCAGGCAATAGTCCTGGCCCAAAGCATTCTGGGACAGCCTCTGGGGTGGGGGTGGAGCCAGGCTGGTGGCAGGGCCGCCCCAGGTGGATGGGCAAATGTCTCTGGGGCTCCACTTCTCAGTCTCCCCAGCCCTCAGACAGCCTGCTGGAGGTCTGACCACTTCCCCTTCCTGCCTGCATCTTTGTCTGGGACCTGTGTTGAGATGGGGGTGCGGTAGCCCCCACACCAGAGAACTGAATTAAGGGGAGGACTTGCTTTCTGCAATAGGATCACAGGGTCTGTGGGGTTTCCAGTTTAATTTGAATAAAGATCGTTAGCAGTTGCAATGAATCTAATGCTTTCTGAACACTTGAGGGAAATGTTTCCGAATGGGATTTTCCTGGAGTTCGGCTCACTTTCCCACTTCAGCCCGTGCTGTTCCTTCCCTGGACCTGAGGCTGCCTGCACGGCCTCTGCTCCAGCCTGGGGTGGCTTCATGCTTCCCAGTGACTCTTAACTTATGACACAAAACAGATGGGAATACAGGTCCAGGGGCTGAAACGTCAGGTGTGTCTGGCGTCTGTGAGGTGAACTGGCCAGCCCGGGAGCTGGTGAGTGGGCCCCAACCAGGGCACAGGGCGTGGAAAGCCAGGTTTCTCCTTCCCCGCATACCTGCTCCTTCACACGCACACACACATACCCACCACTGCAGCCTCCTCAATCCATCCTGGGAGGCCTGGCACAGGGACACTGGCCCTCTGCTCTCCCAGCCTCTGGTCCCATGCGGACCAGAGCCCTCCCTGGGACAGGATTGCGGAGGGGGCATGAGGGCCAGGGAGTGGCCTCTGACCCTGTCCTACTCAGCCCTTGTTCGCACCAGGCAGGGGCTTCTCAGAGTCTTCCTGCCTGAGGGTCTCTGCTCAGTACAGTAAGGACGACGGCCGTTGGTCGTGTGCCTGTGTCCCTGGTCAAACCCTGTTGTTCTAGATGAGGACCCAAGGCAGGCTTGGTTTTGGGGAGATGGGGAGTTTGTGAACCTGGGTATAGGTTCCATTGCTTTGGAAACCCCTAAAAATAAGGAGGGTCACCCTGAGGGAACCATTTCTGGGGGCTGAAGCCATCACGCTTGGGGTATAAAAGGAAACTGTGACAAAACTCCAAAACCACAAACAGAAAGAGAAATGTATTACACAAAATGTTTGAAATTTCTCCACAATAAAAAACATCGTTATTAACAAATGCCAAACACAGCAGAACTGACCCGGGAAATAGCAAGTTACAGCCACAAAGAGATGCCACTGCACACCTCCCCGTGGGACTGAACGCAACAGGCAGTTGTGTCGGACGCTGGAGAGGATGCGGAAGGCCTCTTGCTCTGCCTGGGGGAATGGAAAGCAGGGCAGCCTGGGGATAGGGGTCAGGAAATAGGAGACAGGTCAGCAAAGGT
This sequence comes from Bos mutus, assembly GCF_027580195.1. Classification (NCBI taxonomy): domain Eukaryota; kingdom Metazoa; phylum Chordata; class Mammalia; order Artiodactyla; family Bovidae; genus Bos; species Bos mutus. Next base: position 37,453,213 of record NC_091635.1, read on the forward strand.
CTTGTCCACTTGCCCTGTGACCAAGTTCTGCACTCAGGTGTTTGCCCAGGAGTTGAAACACGTTCACACACTTGTACTTGAGTGTTCACAGCAGCCTGGCTCATTAATACACTAAACCGGACCGGCCCAAGTGTCTAGGCCACAGGTGAATGGTCCAGACGCGGCCCCCAGGCAGTGGGCCCTAGCTGGCAGCGCACAGGACACATGTGACAACGGTCTGGAGGAATCTCAAAGTGGTTTGCTGAGCAAAACGACAGGTGCGTTTCACATGGTTCCATTTATGCGAAATCCTAGAAAAGGCAAAACTATTCTACAGGGACAGAAAGAGCGGGTCATGGTGGCCCGAGGCTGGGCGGGAGATGAGGATTGATCAGGGGCCTGAAGGAACTTTCCCAGGGCTGCTAGGGATGTTCTGCATCTTGACTTTGGGGGTGGTTACACAACTGTACCGATTTGTCAAAGCTCATCAAACTGGACGCTTAGAATTAGCGCTTTTATTGTTATCTAAGTCTTATAGCCGATTTCTAAAAAAATCCTACCAGACACTATTTGTCACCTATCAAATGACAGAGGCCTAAACAATTGATTGTCTCCAGCTTTATCAAGGACAGAGGGAAGCATGAGCTTTCCCACTTACTGCAAGTGTGTCTATTGGCACACACTTGCCCAGTGGTTTGGCAATAGCAATCAAAATTTGAAATATGCATGCTTTTCACCTAGCAGTTTCTCTTCGAGGAATTTTATCTTCTAGACACATGTGCATAAGGGCACAAAGATATGTGAACAGAAATGTCCTTTGTCAGGTTGAGAAACTAGCAGCGACTGAAATATCTATCCAACAGTAGCCGCTGGCCGGATACATGGAAGCTGGCCCATCCTAACTGTCTCAGTTTCCCTGGGACCGTTCTGGCGTTAGCACTGACATTGCTGCATCCTGGGATCCCATGCCCCCTCAGACTGGGAAACACCACAGTATAGACAGGCAAGGGAGTACTAGGAAGTCAGGAAAAACGACCGGCGGGTTTACTAGGGCCAACAGGCAAGATGCCCAAGACATTGAGTGAGATCAAATAATTAAGTTGCAGGAGGCATAGGGCGGTCCACAGACGTTGCCTCTGGAGATTGAGGCTCTGGAAGATGCTACTTTCTCTTTGTGACCCTTTGCGCTTGGAACCCATTGGCCTCCTTTATTCTGTGTGTGTATGGGTTTTGTGCTGGAGAAGGCAATCCGCTCCAGTATTCTTGCCTGGAAAAGTCCATGGACAGGGGAACCTGACAGGCTGTAGTCTGTGGGGTTGCAAAGAGTCGGACACAACTGAGTGACTAACACTCGTGGGTTTTGTAATTTAAAAAACATATTCCAGAGGATATCCCTGGTGGTCCAGTGGTTAAGACTTGGCCTTCCAATGCAGGGGGTACAAGTTTGACCCCTGATCTGGGAGCTAAGATCCCACATGCCTTGCAGCCAAAAAACCAAAACATAAAACAATATTGTAACAAATTCAATAAAGACTTTAAATATATATATGTATATATACATATATATATGAATATATATATATGTATATATATTCTAAAGGACAGGTGACCTTGGTCTGTGTGTGTGACCTTGATCCAAAGTCAAAGGCAGGTAGGTGGGGCCTCTGAATTACAGTCACAAGAAGGCAGGTGCAGGTCAAGGGAGGGGACCAAGGCCCTGGGCAGCCAGGGAAGAAAACCAGAAGGGGAGAGGCGAAAGGGGCACCCTTAGATCAGGGCTTAGGAGATCCCTTCAGTCCTCCAGGCCCCTCACCCAAGACCCACCTTCCGGAAACTGACTCAGCCCCTCTTGCTGCCTTTGAATCCCTTGCTATTAGCAAGCAGCCCCTGGGCCCCAACCGAAACATGGCAGCTCAGGATTGTTACGCAAATTGACTGGTGGGGCCCTGAGCCTGGCTAATTCCTGTGTCTTAATGAGTGGGAAGATGAGGTTTTTATTCATCACTGGGGCTTTAAAAATTGCAGTAAAGTGGCCCACTTTATAAAGAAAAAAATCAATAGCTAAAAGAAAACAGGAGTATGTAAATGGACAGAGTGACAAAAAGCAGGCCAATTACCCCCCCAAAATGAGACACAGTTATGGCTCCATTAACTCAATTATATTTTCAAAAGGATTTCTTACGAGGCCCCCACCCCACCCCACCCTCACACGCCTGTAATTTTTACATCAACTTCAAGCCATTAAGTTGCATTAAATTATTTTGTGGGAGAGAGAGGTGTGTTCGGGAGAGGGGAGCCGCGGTCCTTCCTGGCTAGCCTGGGGGCCTGGGCTCAGGTGTGAACAGGCAGGGGGCCCCGGGTGGTCAAGTCGAGTCTCTCAGGGAGGGAGCCCTGAAAGATAATGAAGAGGAACCACAGAGCTCGACACATGCAGCGGGGCCAGCTGGGCTCCCAGCCCCAAGGTCCCCAGTGCACGTCCCCCTCTTGAATTTTTATTCCCAAATGATTCACGGCTCTGTAAGCCCCACTCCGGACGGTGGGTGGCCCAGCGCATGCCAATCCAGATGTGAGCACCTAACCTCTCCTTGGCTTCGTGAATTTTCTCTTTATCTCATTAGAGTTAAGAAACTTAATTTTTTTCTTTTTTAAGAAACAATTTTTCGAAGACATGGAAAAATTAAGTATATTAAAAGGAACCATGCCAGCAAAATGGGGGCCTAAATGGGAATATATTTGATGCCTGCTCTTTCTGCAGCCCTTTGCAGGCCCAGAGCCCCCACATGCGAGGATCCTAAATGACATTGGCAATCGTTTACTTAGCCACCGCCTTCCAGCTGCCCCCGAGATGCAGGGGAGGCCCTGGAGGCCTGACAGTGCCCACTCGCGTTTCCTGATGCTTCTTAAGAACGTGCGGGCCCTGAGGCTCGCTGGCTGTAACCTGCTTTTCTGAATCTGTCACCCCCGGGGAGCCGGAGCCTGTCCTACATAAGCCTGTGTGTCTGGGCCGCCCGGGACCCAGCACTTAATATGGAGGATTTCAGGCGGGACGAGGAAGAGGAGGAGGAAGGGGTGGGACCCCAGGGGCAGTCAGACAGGCTGCTGCTGGGCAGGATGTCCAGAGTCACTGGGCCAGGTTACTGGCCAGAAAATATAAAACCAGTCAGTGGTGGACAGATAATAGGGTAGAGACTCAGGCTGAGCAAGGGATGGGGGGTGGGGAGGGCAACCCTAAGGCACAGCCAGGGCCCCCCACTTCCAGGGCTGGCACAGTGAAGAGTGAAACCACAATACAGATTAAAAAACAAACAAACAAAGAGAATTAACCCCTCTCTGCCCTGTGGCAGACCAACCTGGGTCCTAGCGGACCCAGAACAAGCTGAAGAGAGGGCCAACCTGGGCAGGCTGTACAGAGGGGTCCTCAGAGGTTCCCAAGGACTGTGGGAGGAACAGAGATGAGTCAGGGAGTTCCCCCCAGCCTGGAGAGGGGCCATCGCAGGGTGACCTAAGGGGAAGATGGCACCTTGGGGTGTGTGCACGAACTTTACCCTCTCATAACCTTCATTACCCCACCAGCACCCCAACCTTGCTGTGCCTGTTGCAGCTGGGAGACAAGCCCTCACTCCCTGGGACTATCATCCCCTTCAAGAGCCTGGAGCCAGAGACTGACAGGGTGGGTGGGAAAGGGCCACGTGCGTGGATACCAGTGTGTGCACACTGGTGTGAGTATGTGCGTGCACGTACTATCCACGGACAGGATCCATGCCAACTCCCACTGTCTGCCACCATGTCCTTGGGAGCCTGAGGCACGTGCTCCCAGACCCTGGAGTGTGTGTGTAAGTGATGGGTAAGGCTGCTTGGAAATGGATCACCACCTCCATTCAGGATATGATCTTTTGTGTTCAGTCTCTCAGTCGTGTCCGACTCTTTGCGACCCCATGCACTGCTGCCAGCCAGGCTTCTCTGTCCATAGGATTCTCCAGGCAAGAATACTGGAGTGGGTTGCCATTTCCTCCTCCAGGAGATCTTCCTGACCTGGGGATCGAACCCTCATCTCCTGCGTCTCCTGCATTGGCAGGCAGATTCTTTACCACCGAGCCACCTGGGAAGCCCCAAGGGTGTGATCTTGGGTCTTCAGCAATAGCAGGAAGGAATCCCAGGGTGGGAGAGTAGGTGCAATGGCTGGGGCCACAGCAAGCCTGGAAGATCCCAGGAGAGGGACACACAAGGCTGGGAAGGTAGCTGAAAGTGCAGAGGCCAGCAAGAGGAGAGCTGGGCAGTGGCTGGGAGCCAGAGCCTCAGCCTGGGGAAGTGAGGAGAGGGCTGGCGGGCGATGGGCCGCCTGGGTGCCGGGGAGGGTCTTGCAAAGAGGGCACACCCCCTCCCACAGCTCTGCCCTGCACCAGTGCTCCCCAGCTTTTGCCTTTTTACCACTACACCAGGCCCCTCAGGCTCACCAACCCTCCTGACCTTCAGGGAGTCCCTTCCAGTCCCCCAAATCTTGAGAATGGAGTGCAGCTTAGAGGGAGCAGCTGAGTCCCGCCCCCCTTAGCTGCCTTCCAACCTCCAGGTGTCTGCCATCCCAGGGATCTAGGGGACCAGGGGACCCCACCTTCCTTGGGACTAGCCGGTATCTTCTTATTCTCTCTCCTGCCTTATCAGTCATCCGCCTGCTCACCGACAGGCCACAGGGCCAGCCCCCGGGACCCCAGCCAGGCCTGCCTCTGCCAGCCAGTGGCCTCTTGCCCACGCGCTAAAAGAGTCATTGTTCCAGAGGGGATGAAGGAGAAGGGCACGGGGACACAGGAGCCTTTGGCCAGTCGGTCAGGGTCAGACTTGGGTGCCTGGGCTGGGCCACACTCAGGATACTCCCCAGGGCCACCTGTGCCTGGGGGGCCAGCGGGGACCCTGGGGCAGTGCTTAGAGTGAGGCCTGAATTCAGGGGCCCCCTCCCCTGTTCTCTGCTGGAGGGAGAGTTGGCTGCTACAAGTCTCAAGTTGAGAGCCCAAGCCCCCTGGAGCCTCTGGCCCAGCTGAGACCCTGGAAAATGACATCAGATTATTGACTTCCCTGGCAGCCTGGGACCAGGATGGGGCTGGGATGGTTTCTGCCTTGCTCTGCTCAGCACACAGCCGTTCGCCTCTGCCCTCTGCCCTGGCTGGCCTTCGTCCTCCTGGTCTCTCCTTCCTGTCTGTCTGTCTCTGGGTATCTCTCCATCCTTGTACCCCCTTTCCACCCTGCCCCCAAAAGCACATCCCCCAGGGCAGTCAGTCTGCTGGAGGGACTGAAGGAACGCACTGTGTAGAGGTCTGTGCCCTAGGCGACAGTCTCCCACAGGAGGCCTGGCCCCTGATCCTCGGCCTGTGTTGCCACCTTGCTCAGGCATGCCCATCCCTGGCACCCTAACCTGCTTCCTGGCCTTCAGGTCTCTGTGCCCATCCCACCTCCCAACACCCCAGCGCCTTCCGGAGATCCTTGAAGGCTGGTGCTCACCTGGACCCTTAGCCCCAGAGGATGGGGATGTTTGTACCTTTTTCTGCACCTTGTTGCAGAAGGACGTGTGTGGTTCTCCCGCTGTCTTCTGCCCAGTCCTGTGGGCCAGAGGAGTGGCTCAGGACCAGCGAGAATGGGAGGCCCCAGGAGCCGTACAAGGACTGCCTGAGACCAGTGGCTACAGGCTGGTGTGTGGAGGAGGCCAGAGTGCCCCCCGCGTGAGCAGACGGCAGACGGGCTCCTGCCCTTCCCCTTGAGCTGGCAGCCGCAGGGGCCCACGTCCTGCATCAGCCCAGGGCTGCTGGAGTTGCAGGTGGCGGGGTGACCTTGGAGCCCAGCTTGCTCCCCCCACCCCCACCTGCTGGCTGGCCGGCGTGCTCTTGGCAGCACAGAAAGCTCCTCAAGGTGAAGAGGGCGTCCTTGAGGGCTCCAGCGGCCCCACACAAAGGTCCAGGCTCCAAGGTCACTGCCAGTCCGCAGGAAGGGAGAGGGGTGACCGGGAGGTTACGGGTATGGAGGGAGGAGGGGGCCGGGGGAAGGGAAATAAAAAGAGATTACATTTTTTAAAAGGTACTCTAGCTGTCTGCTGACACCATCTCTGGTCTCCATCCGTTTTATAGCCTGCCGGTTCAGGCAGCTGGGCTTAGCTGTCAGGCCGTGTGGGGGGTGTGTGTGTGTGTGTGTGTGTATGTTGGGGGTGGTGAGGAGCCCCCCAGGGGAGCCTTATAGACACACCTCCTCCCCCCTCCCTCCCCAGCTGACTTCTGCTCCAGGGCTGCTCAGGCCATGGACACCCAACCCTTGGCAGGGCTGGGTTGCGGGGGTTCGAGGGGGAACCCGGCGCAGGTGGGATCCTGAGGGTGGAGGGGGATCTGGCCCCCGGCTGGCGGCCACTATCACTGCCCATCTATCCCCCTGACAGGTCAATTTTCTCCCGTGTTTTACAGGACCTTTCAGAGCAGGAAATGTGATCCGGTGGCTGATTTATGTCCTTACCTGGTCTTTGCTCACAAGCCGGCTCAGTCCCGTGCTCTGCAGGGCTGAGCCTGTCCAAGTGTCCAGGCCCCCCGTGCTCCTCCCTGGGGGACCCCACAGTCGGCTCCTCCTGGGTACCGGGACTGACCCAGCCTGAGTTCACCTCTGACTCTGGCCAGAGGGTCCCAACCGGCGTTTCCTGAGAGGGGGATGGTCTCAGGGCACCTCAAATTGCCTGGCAGAGGGGCTGCCTCCCCATCAGCCTCCTACCACCTGCAGTGTGGGGAGTGGCGTCCTGGGGAGAAGGATGGGGACCCGCATCTGGACTTGGACAGGAGGGCTGTATCCCCTAGCAGCACTTCCAGGTTTGGAAGGGAGGGACGGTTTGGGTAACTGTGCTCTTTACATGTTAAGTTGACTTCTGTTTCTCAAACTGAGCTCTTCCCTGGTGTCTCAGCATGCATGGAGACAAGGGGAGATGGGGGCCTCTCCCCTGGTCTCCTGTGGGGGAGGCAGCAGTTGGAGGATTTTTTAGCAGCCAACTTCTGAAATAACAAAAATCTTTTGTGTACCATTGACGAGTTCTCAGTCTTTTATAAAATGACACGGGCTGTTTAGAAGAATGTTAATGGACATTCAGAGTGCAAACAGCTCTTGGCTCCTGCCTCGCCCCCTCCTCTGCCAGGTGCCACCCCCCCATCCCTCCCCAGGAGGAGTCTGGGAACCTGGATTGAGGCATCTTCCTCCATATGGCCCTCGGGTTCTATGTGATTTTGTCACGTGCTCCAGGTGCTAACCGAGGTGACCATGGCTAACATACAGGCTGGACGCTGCCCTCCTGTTCCCACTGATGCCCGGGGCTCACCCCCAACACACTGCCAGCTTGCCCCCAGGGGCCCACGACCACTTGACTGTGATCAAACAAGTAAGTGGGTCAAGAACCTTAAGCCCAGGTCTGTGTGGGCACCTTGAAGAAGAGAGGGGGTCCTGCCTTGCCCACCAGGGGTCCCCAAAGTGGGGAGATGCAAAGACGGCATACTGGGAGGCCAGCATGAGCAGACGGCCTCCCAGTGGACCCCGCTCCTGAGCAGTGGGCTCTCCCTGGAGACTAGCAGGGGCCACGCGTGATTCTTGCTGAGGAAGGACCCCCAGCCCGTGTGGTCTCTGCCCCCACAGGAAGCCCAGACACTGGGCACCCTTTCTCTGGTAGCCAGGACCTGTGTGTGACCCAGATCTTAACTAGCAGACTCTCCCTGGCTCTGGAGCTTGACCCCTGAACAAGTCACCTGCCCGCCCAAAGGTGGGTAACATTCTTCCCGCTTCTTGCCTCCCCAGGAGGCCCAGTTTCCCGGCTCCACTTTCCAGCCACCTGTTTCGGCTGTGGGATCCCATTATCCTTCCAACCTTATCCTGTTTAATGGTGAGACCAGTGCTGGTTTTTGTCTCCAAAAACTGACTGAAAGCATTTGGCTGATTTAAGACCCACCACGGTGAAACTAATAGGGTTGGGACTTGAGGCTCCTCCCGGAGAGGACTGTAGTCCAGACCGTGCCCACCAACCCATCCTTTTATCCACCCCTCACACGTACATTTACTCATTCATCTGTCACTCACTCACCAATTGACCAACTCCCCCGATTCATCCACCCATCTACCCATCATCCACTTATTCGTTTACTTGTTCAGCAACCCACCCATCCAAGTGTCCATTCATCCGCGCATCCATCCTTTATCTAACTATTCCCCCTCCAGCAAGCCACTTTCTTGTGAGGAGCACTCACAGTATTCCAGGCCTGGTACCAGGTACCAGGGCCACAGCAGTACATGAGAGCTTGCGTTAGTTCCCATCTGGTAGAAGAGACGGCATGTAAATCCAGGGGGGTCTGGGGACATGAGCCCACTTAGGGGAAGGAGAGGGCCTGGCAGGCTTCCAGGAGGAGGAGTCTATGGAGTTTCACAATGGGTAGTGAGGAAGGGCCTGCTGGGCAGAGGCCAGGAAAGGTGGGTGGCTCTAGGAGGCTGGAGACCAGGGTAGGGGGCTGGGAGCCAGGCAGGAAGTGAGCCACAGCTGCAGAGCTGAGGTGAAGGGCCTCATTCCCAGGCCATTTGGGAAGGGGGGAGGCGTGACCACCGACCAAGGAACCCGTCACGTCTTTTCTTCCTGGTGCTCCCTCCAGTATCAGCCCAAAGTCCCGCTGGAAATGATGATATGGAAGGAAGCGGGGGACAAGGCCCCTCTTCCCGCCCTTCCCCCATCAGGCACAGCAGGAAGTGAAATAAAAACAGTGGAGTTAGTTTTGTGGTCTGTCTGTACTGTGTTTGTGACAATAGAAAACGAGAGCAGGTACCAGCTATAAAATATGAGTTGCGTGATTTCAGGGATTCTGCCTATGTTTGTGTTTCAAACGGGCATCACCTGTTATAAAGATGAATGTAAAATGCGTGCTAACGATTTAAATTTTTCTTTACTGAGAGTGACATTAAATAACAAATAAAAAGAAACACCAGGACAAGTGGAGAGACCATGGAAGAAAGGGAAAAGGTTTATACTTTCCTACCGTTCGTGGAATTTCCCCTGACTTTTGAGCAGGCCCCACACTCTCTTTTAACCAGGCCTCACAGGTTATGTAGCAGGACCTGCAGATCATAGAGGGGGCTCACTCTTCCCTGGGCGTTGGGGGTACAGTGTTAGAAAGGTCTGGCCCTCTGGGGTAACTCCTCCCACCATAGCCTCGAACATGGGTGACTTCAGTTCCTGTCAGCTGGGAATTGAGGTGATCTTATGGCCCAGGCCCCAGAGAGGGGCTCACCACACAAAGGGGTCCTTTCAAGATCCCTGCTGGGGGCTAGGGGCCCTCAGGAAGGGTGGGGGAAGCATGCTGTGGGTCTGTCCTGTGACTGCCTTCCCAGGGGACTGGAGGATGGAATGGGGCCAGGGGCTTCTTGCCTGCTTGGACCTCACCCCTACTTGCCCCCTCCACTCTCCCCAGCTTGGCTGCCTCCACCACCAGAGATGTGGAGCACAAGAGGGTCGTCTGTGTGGAGCCTGGACGGGCTGGGAGCTGGGGCGACGTGTGACGGAAGGCTGTGCGCTCTGAACCCTCCAGGAGCTGTACTCGGCCAGTCTGACTGCCTGCCCTGCACTGAGGGAAGAGGTCACACCCCTCGGTAGTGTAGGGACAGCTGGAGGAGCCCGGCTGGAATCTGAGCCTGGTGGCCCTTGTCATCAGTGCCAGTCTCTGATGGGCCCTGGACTTGCAACAGGTGCCAAGCTTGGGGCTCAGCACCCTCTAGCCTGGGATTTCATTAGCTCCTCTTTTACCTGAAAACCCTGCCTGTGTTTGGGCACCTAAGCAGCAGTACCAACACCAGCTGGCGGTGACGGTGCCCACGTCCCACACGCACCTGCTGCTTCCCACACGCAGGACCCGCTCCTCCTCCATGGCACCTGACGCAGCAGGTGTGCTGACCGCCCTCCTGTCCCTGGGGCCGAGGTCCTGTGAGCTGCCAAGTGCCCACAAGCAGAGGCTGGCCTTTTTCCTGCAGAGACGGCAGCAGGGCCCGCCGTGGCTGCTTCCAGAGGAACGGACGGGCAGGGCTGGGGGAAGGGGACTGGAGCTCCTGTTGTGGACCAGGCCCTATGCGGACCTCCGTGATTTAACTGGGGCTTCCCTGGTGGCTCAGAGAGTAAAGAATCTGCCTGCAGTGCAGGGGATCTAGGTTTGATCCCTGGGTCAGGAAGATCCCCTGTAGAAGGGAATGGCAACCCACTCCAGTATTCTTGCCTGGAAAATCCAATGGACAGAGGAGACTTGTGGGCTACAGTCCGTGGGGTCGCAAAGAGTAAGATACGACTGAGCTGCTAATACATAATTAACTTACATGGCCGTGGAGAGGTGTGTGTGTGTGTTTGTGTGTGTAACAGTATATTTCAGGTGAGGAAACCGAGGCTGGGTGAAGATGCCCAGCCCACTGGCTGGAAGATGGGGAAGGGATTTGAACGTTGCCTGGTGCCTACAGCCCTTCCAGCAGCCGCAGCTCCTCTGAAGGAGAGTTGAAGACTGAGTCTACTCTGGCCGAGGGCCAGGTCGGGGTCCCCCAGCTCCTGTGGGAGCAGAAACTGCTCCTTATCACACGGGGGGTGCTGAGGATTAGACAAAGCCTGGGCTTGGATCCGGAGGGCCCAGACAGATCCACTGCTCTCTGCCCTTCCCGCCACTGCCCGGGACCCCTGTGTCCATAAAGGCTGCGCTCTGCACCCACCCCCAGCTCTGGCCCTCTGCCTGAGTGGAGGGGCCTGGCTTCCCAGCAGGGCCTATCCTAGAACCTCCACCTGCCTTGTCTTTATCAGCCCTCGGCTGTCACTGGCTCTGATTACCCAGGCTCCATCTGCCGGGCCTCTGCACAGCTGGGGAAGCTCTCAGAAGCCTAGCCCCATGCCTGGGCATGTCACATTCCTGCATCCCACCCCACAGCCCACTGTCCTGTCGACTGCAGGGCAGCCACGGGCGCAGGGAGCCTGGGGGGCTGCAGCTGTTCGATGAGGGAGCTGGATACAGCCCAACTGTGCCCCAGGACTCCCAGCTGTGTCTCTCTCACCTCCTACCATTCCAGTTCTGTCCCCCAACCCAGCAAAGAGAAGTCAGAAACGTATCCCTCCAGGTCCGCTGGGGCCACCTGGAGGAGCTCAGTGTTCTAATGACGAGGGCAAGGGACTTCCCCCACTTGAAGGGGGCCACTTGACTTTCCCTTGTCACCTCCCACCCCGTGGGTCACAGCCTTCCCTGGAGCCTGAGTGGGGACCCCAGGCTCTGTGGTGCCTGGGCAAGCCCTGTTTGGGGCACACCTTTTAGGGGAGAGAAGTGACATTTTTGATCCTAGGGCTGCTGTCCTGGAAGGGGTTTGATCCCTGGGAGATCTCCCTGCTTTTATGGCCTGGGAGGCCAGATGCAGAAGGGGCTGAAGACGAAGGCCGGCAGGTCTCCCAGGCCCTTCCCTGCCCCTGAAGGGTGCATTTGCCAGGCTTCGGCCACCACTACTGGCCTTCCCTTTTCTGGAGCATGAAATGGCAGTTTCCTACTGGCTCACAAAGCCTCTGAGGCCTCTCACCCTGGCAAGCCTGGGGCTCGTACATCTGCAACCAGAACATCCTACCCTTTGTCCCCACTCCTGAGATGCAGCCTGGGGAGCAGGGGTGAGGCCTCATGTGCCTCACTGGCCTGCCGCACAGAGGATCCATGGCGCAAGGAGGAGGGTGGGCTGAGTGCATGCTGGGGTCTCAGCCTGATTTTGTCCCCAGCCTGCCAGACTGAGGCTGAGCGAACAGTGGCCATGGGACAGCTTGGCATCCCCGCTTAGGGAGGATGGAGGCCCAGGGCAGGCAGGGGAGCACATGGTTTGCTGGTTAAGGCTCCAGAGCTACTGGAGTCAAGTGCCAGCTCTTAAGCTGCTTGGTGCTTCAGGTGAATGAACTTAGACACGCCCTTGCCTTTCCTGCACCCCCAGATCTGCCTCCAACCCCAACAGAAGAGAAATCGCTTGCAAAGTTCCCAGGGACCAAGGTGGGGAACCCACTTGCCCTGAAGGGGCTGCGGGGAGGGGGCCTGGGGCCTGTGCACGCGGCTCCCTGTGTCTGGACGTGTGATGCTGCACCTGTGGGCCCAGGCAGCTCTCGCCTCGTGTCTGGAATTTTTAGAAAAGGGTAAAAAAAAAAAAAAAGTAGATGAAAGCAGGTTTTCCATCTTGTCAAATTCTCAACCACCCCCTCTAATTACAAGATGATAATGAGATTCAGGGGGAGTTTTCTCCTGGTGGCCAAGATGATAATCTGCAGCTTTTGTCTGAGACCAGGGACATCACAAAGGTCATACTGTCCTTCCAGCTCACCCTGGCTGCACAGAAGGCTTTACCTATGGAGACACACTTCCCGTTCCTGGTTGCTGGATAGGACCCGGTCAAGGGCTCCCCCGTCAGACCAGGAACAGGGGAGGCCTTGGTGGGAAACAGGTCTGCAGAGGCCACATGAGGCCCTAAAGCTGGTGTGCAGGTGAGCTTGGGGGTGGGTCTGGAGTGGTGCAATTGTGTTCCTTGTGTCCTTTCTCCCCTAATGTGGCCAAAAGCGTCCCCAGGAGCCAGCCCCACAGCACGGTGCTGGATTTGACCACCAGCTAGAAGATGTGCCTCCCGCAGCTTGGCTCAGCGGGCAGAGGCCAGTGGCCCTGAGTACAAGGAGTTATGGACCCACTATGACCTGGGTCCAGGCCATGTAACTTAGGAGTTACATGGTCTTGAGCAAATCACCTCACCTCTCTGAGCCTCAGTTCTCCCTTCTGTAAAATGGGGAGGGCAATAGTTAGGGATTGCCATTGACTGCCTCTAGCAAGAAGTCCAGAATTTGCCCTGTGAGAAGGGTTGGAACAGATACAATCTGATGACCTGGGCCAAGGAGGATGTTCCATGGACCCTCTCTACCTGCAGGAATTAGGCAGGAATTTCACCTGGGCACACACTTTAATGGCTCCAAATCCTGTGGTTCTCTAGGGTGAGTGCTGCAAATTAGGTGGTGTGGTGAACTTGGCCCTAGAGGAGGTCATAGTCGGCTCATGCATCGAGGGGTGTCCAGATGCAAGAAGAGACAGGGCCAATGCTTGGGAGAAGCAGTGGCAAAGGGCACCAGGGGACCAGTGGCCAAGGAGGGGAAAGATGAGCATGTCAGATGGAGCAGGCGAGGCTGTGGCAGGGGCTGTGGTGTGTGGACACTGAGGGTCCTGAAACCTGAGAGTGTCTGGAAAGCGCAGTATGGTGACATTCATGTCCTGGAGCTGATGGAATAAAGTTCTTATAGATTTAACAGAAATGTATTCTCTCCCAATTCTGGGGCCAGAAGCCTGATATCAGGGTGTCAGCGTGGTCGGTTCTTTCTCAGAGAGAATCTGCTTCATGTCCCTCTCACAGCTCCTGGTGCTGACAGTGGCTCCCGGCATTCCTTGGCTTGTAGATGAGTCATACCAATCTCTGCCAGTGTTCACAGGTGTTCACTCCATGTGGGTGCTTGTGCCCAAATTTCCCGTTTTTATAAGGACACCAGTCATAATGGATCAGGGCCCCCCACATGCTGGGGGACAGGAGTTAGGAATGCACATGTGAATACTGGGGTGGCCTCACATTCACCTTAAACCTGCAAGGAGAGAAGGTGAGGGTGGTCTTGGCAGCAGTGGCCCTGAGCTTGGGCAGTGGCAGGCCCTCACTGGTGGGGCATTGAGAGGCAACTCTGTTGATGGCTGTTTCTCAGTTCCTTGTAGAAAACACCTCTTGGCCCTCTCCCTCCCCACCAGGCATCCTGGGATGGGTTGGCCCAGTGGGGTCCCCTGGGGAGGATGAAGGGAGGGCACCTGGGCCAGGCTGCCGGCTGGGAGAAAATGTAGGTGCCTCTTCCAGCACCCCATTCTGGCTTCCTACCTTCCAGGAAAGGCTGGAGGGTAGGCCTCCCTGGGAAGCCCCCACCTGGGTCCCAGAGCCACCTGGGGTGGGGGAGGCCTGGTCCACTCTTGGCCCAGCTGGCTTCTGGTCTCCCTCAGGGCTGGGTCAGCTGGTCTGGTCTCTGCTTGCCAGGCTTCTAGCTTTCCTAGTCTCTGGGAATTTGGGGCCTGGGTCAGGGGGCGGCCCTGGAGGATTGGATAGTTAGTCTGTGGTTTTTCCAACAGAGGGTCTTAGAGCTGTCCCTGCTCAAGAGAGAGGCCCCTGAAGCAGAGGGAAGTGGTGTTAAAACTCCTGAAAGACCCTGCTGGGCCCCCTAGGATCTTCCAGGCCCACCCAGCCTAGGTGCCCAATAGCAGCTACTCTCCTGCCTTCTTCTCCTGGGCACCTGGCCCCCAGCCCTCCTCCCAGAACCTGAGCCAACAGCCTAGGGGTCACCAGTGGCTTGAGCTGCTGGAAAAACCCTTGGTCCCTGGCTTTAGGGGCTGAGGCCAAGAACGGACTCTCAGAGCTGGGCCCATTCAGTGGGGGACTAAGGGTGGCCCAGCCAGCTCCCCCTTGTCAGCCCCAGGAAAGCTCCCTTGCACCTGGGCAGCTCCCCAGGCATCTCCAACTTGGGGGGGCCCTGACAGAGGACGAGGGGACATAATCTTCCTCCAGACCACAGTGGGGCTAGTCCCACCTCCCCCTCCTCATGTTCTCCCCTCCCCCACCACAAAGGGGAGTATAATGTGGATGGAGTAAGCGCACTTTGGAAAACACCAGGGCTGACCCTCTCTCCCCTCACATTTCATTAAGGCCTGACTGCCCGTACCCAGAAAACCAAGGTCAGGGCCGTGTGTGTGTGTGTGTGTGTGTGTGTGTGTGTAGGGGGTGGGTGCAGCCCTGAATCTCCCTGTGAAGCTGGTCCTTCTGCGTAGTTTTTGCATGACCCCTTCCTCTGAGGAGGCAGCCTGGCAGTGGGGGGCTGGTGGTGGGGTTTGGTGGATTCCTCCGTAGCACGTGATCCGATGGCACCCCGCCCAGCAGATGCTAAGTAAGATCCAGTCCTGTCTGCTGGAACTGTTGTCAGTTTTATGGCTCTGGGGTTATATAAACAGCGCGGGGAGCGTGCAGGGACTCAGGGCCACCAGGCCTGGGTTCCCTCTTCCTTCCCTTGGCCACCTCCCTGGGCTCAGGACAGCCCCCAGGCTCTGCTCCTACTCAAGACAGCCTGAAAGAGTGAGGATCCAACCAGAGAAGGGTATGGAAATGGCCTTCTGGACAGTTCAGCCACTGGGCTAGCGTCAACATTTAAGTTCTGCTTGCTGGGGTGATGAAGTCTCAGACTCCATACCAGGCAGGGTCCCTGATGCCCATCTCGTCCCAACTGCCCAGAGCCCCCCAGTGTTCATTTCTGAGGGACCATCCTGGCCCCCATCATGCCTCCAGTTTGGAAACTGGAGACTGATGGAAAAGCTGTGTGTATGCTCAGTCGCTTCAGTCCTGTCTGACTCTTTGGACCCCATGGACTGTAGCCTGCCAGACTCCTCTGTCTGTGGGAATATCCCAGCAAGAATACTGGAGTGGGTTGCCATTTCCTTCTCCAGGGGATCTTCCTGGCCCAGGGGTTGAACCCAGGTCTTCTGCATTGGCAGGCAGGTTCTTTACCACTAGCCACGCCTAGAAAGCCCCTTGGAAGAGGACATGGCAACCCACTCCAGTATTCTTGCCTGGAGAATCCCATGGACAGAAGAGCCTGGTGGGCCACAGTCCACAGGGTCACAAGGAGTTGGACACAACTGAGGTGACTTGGCACGCACGCACGCACCTGGGAAGCCCTGAAAAAGCAGAAGATCGCTAAAAAAAACAATGATGCTCTCCGGGAGAGAAGGGATTGCACCTGTGACCTCACAGAGACTCGCAGAGCAGGGTCATCAGCCCCATTTAACAACTGAAAACACTGAGGATTGACCCAGTGTTCTGGTAGCCAGGTCCCAGACAGTGCCACAGCTCTGGCTCTGCCCACAGCTGCCTCCCGGGCCCAGGCCACCTTCTCCAGGAGCCCTTCTCTAAAGCAGCCACAACTGCCAGGTAGATTTAACCCAGGCTGGGTCCCTGAATGTCTTTGGTGAGGGTTGAGGTGGGGGAGAGGGAGGGAAGGGGAAGGGGTGGTAGAGGGGTTCCCTCTTGGTAAAGCAGGCACCTATGTGGGAGAAGCAGGATCTGTCACCTTAATACAGGTGTGCCAGGTGGGGTCAACATCTCCCTCTGTCTGAAGTCTTGAGTTGCCAGCATCCAGAGGTGGGACCCTAGTCCAGCCCCATCTGCCTCCTTCCCCAGATGGTGCCTATGGCTGTCACCTCCAGCAACCAAATGGAAAGTTGCTGCCTCTTCAGTGATGGATGCCCCAATAATGGGTGCTCAGAGAGGTTCTTTAACATGCCCAGGGTCACACAGCCTTTGTGCTTCAGAAGGCTCCCATGGAACAGCGGTGTCACATTAGCTCTGCTGATTGAACTCACATGTGGGTAGCGAGAATGGAAGGGGTGCAGGTTCCGAAATGGCCATGCCCCTGACTCTCTCTGCTTTACACATCAGTCCTAAAACCTTTAGGTGGTGCAAGGTGAGGTGAGTGTCTGTACCAGTGGGAATTGCCGGTGGGGGAACACTCAGAACCAGAGTTGGGTGGAGAGGGAGTCTGGGATGGGGGTGGGGCAGCCCAGGGGAGGGTATGGGAGCCTAAGTGAGGTGGAGAGCATCAACTCAGGCATTACAAGTATCGAAGGGGAGAATATCAGGATGAAGACTGTGGCCCTGGACCGCCGGCAGTGTTTGGAGATACTGCTGTGAACATGTGACTTTCAATATGTACATGGACCTAGGAAGACATCTAGATGTGAGTGTGGTACACACACGTGTCTTCTAGTTCTGCCCATTGAGGAACAGTGGCCAGGATCAGTGCCCAGATCTGGGTCTCTATGACTAGTCTCCACTGAAAGGACTCCTTGGAGTTCTTGGAGAAAGGATTGATTCTTGAAAAGTACACGATGAGCTTGGAACACCTTATCATGCAAGAAAGCAAGGAAGTGCTCAGAGAATGACAGGGACCCAGCACAGGACAAAGGGGCCAGCTGAAGGGGCTCTCACTGTCCAAGTCTAGGAAATCGGCACATCAAAATAGCTTGTGATAATAATGGATGATAACCCTCTGAATACAACTGGAGTCCACAGTGCTGTCGATATAGTCATAGGTTGCAAGTTTGACAAGGACCAGGACATTTAGTTTCAAAGTACCTCCCCACAAACCACTCATTATTTACTAAGGAGAAAGACGTAACTATCTAATCAAGCAATCAGAGGGAATATAGCCAGTAATGGGACAAATCAAAATCGTAGGGCATCTGATAGGATTCAATGGAAACACAGGAGCACATCCACGATATTTGTGCCAAAGAAATGTAACTTGAATTTCACCATGAGTGTGGGTAGGCAGACTACTGGCTCCCCACAAAGACGTGCACCCCTTAATCCAGGGAACCTGTGAATATGTTACCTTACATGCCAAAAGGGATTTTGCAGCTGTGATTAAGGTTACAGACCTTGAGATGGGGAGATTATCCTGGATTATCCGGATGGACTCAATCTAATCACATGAATACTTAAAATTGGAAAACTTTTCCTGGCTGGGTCAGATATGTGAAGTGAGAGGGAGTTGACCCCTTCTCCGCTGTTGCTGACTTTGAAGTTGGAGGAAGGGGGCCATGAGCCAGGGAACATGGCCTCTAGAAACTGAGAAGAGGCCTCAGTTTTCAGTTTGCAAGACAATGGGGGCCTTGGCTCTACCACCCGAACGACTTGAATTCTGCCAGCTACCCAATGAGTGGGAAATGGAATCTCCCCGAGAACTTCCATAAAGGGGGTGACCTGCTCACATCTTGATTTCAGTCCAGTGAGATGCATTCTGGACTTCTGACCCACAGAACCATAAGAACAGGTTTCTGTTGGTTAAGCTGCTAAATTTGTGGTGATTTGTTACTCTAGCTATGAAAAACTAATACAACGAGGAGGCATCAGAAAAACCCAAATTGAGGGACACAGGGTTAGTTATCAAGCACATTGAAAGAATGCAAAATTTGTGAGATCAAATAGCTAATTAGAAAAATGGGCAAAAATGAATAAGCATTTTGAGAAGAAATATGAATGGACAATAAAAATAGGAGTAGATAATTTACCTCATTTGTAACTGGGGGAACAAATTAAAAACCACAGTGAGGAACTTCCCTGGTGGTCCAGAGGCTAAGACTCTTCACTCCCAATGCAGGGGACTTGGGCTCCATCCCTGGCCAGGGAGCTAGATCCCACACGCCAAAACTAAGAGTTGCTGCTGCCGCTGCTGCTGCTAAGTCGCTTCAGTCGTGTCCGACTCTGTGCGACCCCATAGACGGAGCCAGTCCATGGGATTTTCCAGGCAAGAGTACTGGAGTGGGGTGCCATTGCCTTCTCCGAAACTAAGAGTTAGCATGCCACAACCGAAGATTCTGCATCTAAGATCCCATGCAGCCAAATAAATAAATATTAAAGATAAAAAATAAAAACCACAATGTGATTCCATTGTATTCACCAGATTAGCCCAACTGATGATACCGTATGTATGTGACAATGTAGAGCTGTGGCGAGTTCCTTGTGCTCCAGGTCCTGAAAGAAAGGGCTCAGGATACCAGGTTCTCAGGAGGATTATTAGCTGGGTGCTGGAACAGGTGCTCTGACACCGGGCCCCGCCCACAGGTCCCGCCCCACACACCCAGCCCACCTCTCATTGGTTTGCTTCCCACCAAGCCCCGCCCCACTAGGTCCGCCTCTCTCCGTAAGAGCCCTGCCTGAGCACCGCCTATTCTCCGTCACTTCCGGGCAGAGGAGCCCGCGGAAGGAGGAAGTGTGTGTCAGGGTGGCTGCGAAGCCGGGCTGAGGTGTTCCTGGCTGGCACCCCGCAATTCTTCCGGGTCTATGCGTGGGGACACGGAGGTGGCCGGCGAGAACCAGCGGGGGAGGAAGACATGAGGCGGCCGTGGGGTCTGGCGGGGTCTGGAGGTTGACTGCCCCTACCGCCTTCCCAAGAGGCCGCCTCCTCCAGGCAGCCAGCCACCCGTCTCCCTCAGGGTCTCACGCCCCACCGTCGTCCCGGCGCCTTGAACTGGGGCTCCCGGGCCTCTAGACCCCGCGCTATGACTGCGGCCGCCGCCTCCAACTGGGGGCTGATCACGAACATAGTGAACAGCATAGTAGGGGTCAGTGTCCTCACCATGCCCTTCTGCTTCAAACAGGTGAGTCCAGCAGGCAGTGGTCACCCCCCTCGCCGCCCCGGGCTCACCCCCTCACGGGAACTAGGACTTGGGGAGGCGGCCCTGCAGCTCGCCCGCCCCGTGGCTGCAAGAGAAATTGAGGGAATAACCTCGACGAAAAGCTTCAGTCGCTCAGTCCTGTCCGACTCTTTGCGACCCCATGGACTGCAGCACACCAACTCCCGGAGCTTGCTCAAACTCATGTTCATCGAGTAGGTGATGCCATCCAACCATCTTATCCTCTTTTCTCAAGGAAAAGCTTAAGAACAATTAATAATTTCAGATCGAAGTGCACATATAGCAAAGTAATATGATCTTTCAAAAATGTAAAGTGACCAATAGATTTCAGTGTTATTTTTCTTTATTATTTCTGAAAACTCTGACCTGACTGCACTTGTATTCAGAAGCACATCAGTCAAACCCCCAGGCCTTGTAACTAGTTTGGGGTGTTGGTTACAAGGTGATTACTCCAGATTGTGTGCTTAAAATTTGTGCATTTCACCATATGCAAATGTTACCTTGATTGAAAAAATCCAAAATATTAAAAAATTGGTGTCATCCCAGCATTAAATACCTCATGAAAGAAACTCACCATTTTTGAGGTGTGGGTTCATTTGGCTTCTGTTTAATTCACAAATAAACAGGCATTTGGTATGGTAGAGAAGGGAGGTGATAGAATTATCAAATTGGGTAACTTCTTTCCTAAAAATGAACTTCTTAGCTTACTGTGTGCCATGCTGGAGATACTGTTACCTCTGCCTCTTGGGGCAGGAGCTGTCTACTAGCTAGGTTGCTTGAGGATGGAGGAGGAGAGGGACACCAGAGAAGGACAGGTGGCCAACAAGGCCTCGAAGACCAGTCTTACATGATGAAACCAAATAGGTGGAAAAATGAAAATAAGATGGATATTTTGGAACTGAAAATCGGCATCAGCATTTAATTTTAGAGTAACACTGCACTTTTCACATTTAGCATCTTTTGGATAAAAATAGCAAAAAGAAAATGCATTTAGCGTTCCCGTGTGAGTGGTTGTTCTGACTTGGTTGATGAGCATGTTGGTGGGAGGATGGAGACTGCAGGGCTATGTAGAAGGCCACGCTGGTGGCTTCAAGAAGCAACATCTGTGTCTTGGCTTGTGAATCCCAGCGTGGGCCAGCCACCTCTGGGTATTGGAAAGACTACGTGTCCCAGCGTGCATTGTGACTTGCCTGGCACAGAACTGCATCCTGGGATGTGTAGTTAGCTGATTCTGAGTCTGTAAATGCAGTGCTGCCTTCCTTGACTCCTCTCTGCCAAGTGCCACTGTGGCAGGGCTCTGGTGATTCAGATTTGAGTGTCTTACTATGTGCTGGGCATGAGTCCCCTGCCAGAGCATTTAAAAATGGGCCAGGCTGAGTTGTCTGAGGGGAGAGCTGATCGATGGGTGCCCTCTTGCAAGCAAAGACCTGGAAGTGGTTTGCCCTGCCCCGAGGGCCTGGCCAAGTTAGGACATGCTGTCACTCATCACTCAGACTCAGTGTTTCTCTGAGAAGCCCGTTGGCAAGAACACCATGTGAGGCCAAGAGGCAATTTGGAGATGTGTGTATTTATTGGTAGCCAGGTCACTTAAAAGTTTTTGTTTGCATTTTTTGTTTGTTTGGTTTTAATAATTTGGGGTACTTTTCCGAAAAAATTAGCAATTTATTAAAGTGTAACATGCATACAGAAAAGTGAACACATTTTAGGTGTACTCTTGATGGATTTTCATAATATTAACAAAGACATGTAGCCAGCTCCCAGACTGAGGAACACAGCATTGCCAGCACCCCCACCCCTGCCTCCTTACTGAGGGTCGCCCTCCCACCCCCAGACCCCACTGGTCAGTGTTGCCAGGTTTTACCTGTATGTGAATGCATCATGTCGTAGGTGTCTGGCTACCATTGCTCAATTTATCTGTTTTTTAACCTTTGCTAGGCAGGCGTGGCGTTTCCTGTTTGGAGCAGTTAGGAACACATGCATGGGGTTTGACCACATGGACCTGTCCTGTGGGGTGGTGACCCGCGCGCAGGAGAGCTGGCTGGTGGGCTGTGTGTGTATTCCACTCTGCTAGATGCTAGTAGGACAGTTGGTGGTTTTTTCAGTTTTTGGATTACAGATAAACCTGCTGTAAACATTGGCATGCAGGTTTGTGCATGAACACATGTTTTCATTTCTTTTGGGTAAATACCTGCGAGTGCAATTGCTGGTCAGATGGTGAGTGTCTGTTTAACTTATAAGAAAGGCGTAGATGTCACTTTTAATCTCTTCCTTCCAGAATGTGTTTATCACTCGTAGCTGTTGATCCAAGTGGCTGGAAGGTGGCTTGCTGTAGGGTGTCTGCAGGGAACTGGGGAGACTGGCAACCCCTCACCATTCCTTGAGACCCTGGGAAGGAAATGGGGTCCCTGGTGCTCTTTTGGGGACATGTATACGCTTTATGTCCCTGGACAGAACGTGTTGACCACTCCATCCAGGAACTGTTACCCATTGGCGTGGGAACAAAGTAGAGCTGGGACCTCAAGTCTAGGGAGCGGGGGCCGAGGGGAGGGCTTTTGGTCATTGCTTGTGCTATTCACCTGTGTTCAGCGTGTGAGATAACGATGCTGGGTAGTTTTATTTTGTTCAGTTTAGTCGCTCAGTTGTGTCCGACTCTTTGCGACCCCATTTGTTTTGTTAACATCTTTCTTTTCTCCCAACACTCCAGTGTGGCATTGTCCTGGGGGCCTTGCTCTTGGCCTTCTGTTCTTGGATGACGCACCAGTCCTGCATGTTCCTGGTGAAAGCTGCCAGCCTGAGCAAGCGGAGGACTTACGCTGGCCTGGGTGAGTGCATTGCCTCCCTGAGAGGGGCGGGACCTTTCTCAGCACCTTCTTAAAAAGCGCAGCGTCTGGATCTGGGGGTGTGGGCCTTAGTCTTTTAAGTACTTTTCTTTCACTTTATTCTTTTTTTTTGGTCATGCCGCACAGCATGAGGGATATTATTTCCCTGACCAGGGATCGAACCCACACCCTGTGCACTGGAAGCATAGACTCTTAACCACTGGACCACCAGTGCTTTATTCTTTATTCTACTTTATTCTTAAAGAGTCCTTTGAGCAGCAATTTCTTTTCTTATTTTAAAATTTAATGCAGTTAAAAAAAATAAAGCTGTTAACATCAACACGTTTTAAAATTGAGTTAATGCTTGTCCTCCTGCCTTCTCTTTATGCACATCTACACAGAGAGGCCCCTCCCGGTTCAGGCAGCCTTGGCAGCTTCTGCTCCTATGCCTGCGGCCCCAGAACCTTCCTTCCGAGCTGCCTGACCCAGATATTGCTGCACGTCTCCACTTTGAATGCCATGGGCAGCCTGTCCTTGGGCTCAGGCTTGTAGCGGCAGCAAGTCATCAGCTCCTCCGCTGCACCCTCTATGTCCGGTTGCTGTTGGTTGCAGTTTTGTTTCCTCTAGTTCTTTCTTCCTTTGATTTCAGCTGAGGCAAAGAAGGCTGTGCTTTCCACCTCGTTTCAGTTTGATCTATTTCCTGGGCAGCCTGTCTCTGAGGGCAGGGCCCCCACTCTCCCGCCCGCCTCAGGCTGGTGTGTGAAGGCTGCATTCTGTCTGCCACCTCGGACCTTTCGACTCCACGTTGCATTCTGGGGATATGTGGTGTGGGTGTTGAAATTCCAGTACACGTGGTCTCAGAGGCTGCCCTATGCACGTCTGGGGAAGACTCCCATCCTCTGGCTGGGACCCCCTGACCATCCAGCTGGTGTGTGGCCCGGATGCTGGGTCCGCTCGCAGAGGCCCCAGTGGGCCCTCGGCTCCCAGCTCTTACAGCAGGGAGGAGGTGCCGAGAGGAAACGGTATGCAGGGTTCCCAGGGCCAAAGAAAATAAAAACACCTGTGAGCCCCACGCGTGGGCTTTTGGCAGCGTGACCTCTGGTTTCCTTCCAGTCTGCCTACTTTGCATTGGCACTGAGATACTCACATTTGTTCTGACCTCAAAACTGAAGGACTGCTTCCTTCTCTCTCCGTTCTGATAAGAGTGGTGCTGTCAGACTCTTTCATTGCTGTTGGAGTCACGTGGGGAAGTGAAATATAGTGGCTAAATTTGACTCGCTCCCATGAGACCAAGTTCTGCTTGGGATGATATGTGCACCAGGGCAGGTCCCTTCCTCCCTCTGCGAGGCTGTGGCTTTTGGGGTGACTCTTTCTCCCTGCTCAGGGTTCCCACCAAATGCTTGGCTGTGCCCTGAAAGAGGGTGAGTGACCCTGGACTGGGGAGGCTGTGGTTTTTGACAGCTGTCCATCTGAACATTCTTAGAAAGTTCTTGAGAAGGCAGACTGGTTTGACGAGGTGTGAAAGATGGAAGAAAACCACCCGTGGACACCCGCCCGCGTGGTTGGCTGGGGCTCCTACCTTTACCTGCTTGTGGTGGCTGCAGCCCAGTTCTGACTACCCAGAAGCAAAAAAGATCTGAAACCACCTGTGGTCTCTGATTACGCCTTTGGTACCAAACAAGATGGTGCATTTGTGTGACCTCCCACAGTCCCCCCAGGCCCAGCCTGCAGCATCAGCTGCCCTTTGTCCTGGCTCTGTCTTGGCACCATCTCTGACATGGAGAGACCCCCCCCCACTTGGAAAGGAGCCCTACACAGGACGAGATGGGAGTCTCTGGAACCCTGTGGACCAGCAATCTTCCCACACCTCCTGGGCCATTTCCACTGCTTGTAGGTCTTCTGTCCTCCTCTTCTCCTGGCCCAGAGCTTGTGCTGCTGCCAGAGAGGGTGGCCTGGGAGGAGAGAGCCCACTGCATGCCAGTCCTGCAGGCCCGGGACAGATGGCCTCTGTCCGCGGAGCCCCCAGCACCACATGTCTGCTGGGCCCGTGGGCATCAGACAGCTGGGGGTGGGGGGTGGGGGGTGGGAAATGGACAGGCCTGGAGACAGTGCATTGCAGGGTGTGGAAGCTGCTGAACGGCAGAGGCGTCCTCAAGAGATAACCTTTTTAAGCCCTCCGCGCTCCAAGAACGGATGAGTGGTTTTTTCAGGTTTGAGTCTGCGACATTTCTCAGTTTCGTTCATCCCTGGAAGTGACCACAGGGCTGCCCTCCCTGTCCTGGCCTGTGCGTAGGCATCACTGGAGAATGAACTTCGCCAGTCTGGGGAAATACAGCCCTGGTGTGTCTTGTGTTTTCTGTTGGTGTTTTGTGTGTGTGTTTTGTGCTGTTCTGTTCGCTGCTTGTAGACCCAGTTCTGTGAATTTTATCTACTTTTTATCTGCTATTCCTTTGCCTTGTGTGGCTGACTTTCAAGTAGACTTTTCAAACCCCATTTTCAGAAGATATACAGTTATACCAGATAGTCAGCTGTACCTAGAAGTCATGGCCCCACGAGGCCACTCTGACCCGGGCCCTGCCTGCAGAGGTGACCAGGCCTTGCTGCCGCCTAGTAGCACTCAGTCGTGTGCAGCAGCTGCTCTGGCACCGCGTCTGTGGTCCTGTCATCTGTCCGCCCAGGTTTCTGTGGCCCTGGTAAGCCTGCTGCCCGATCATGGCTGGGTGGGGCCTGCAGAGGGCCTGTCCCTCCCTGCCTGTCCCAAGTTGTGTGACCTGCACCTGTGGATACTTGGCTTGGGAAATGAGGGTCATAAAACCATCCTTTCTGACACCCAGGATTCTCTGCATTCCCCACCCCTTGTTTATCCAGCAAATGGTCATCATACCTCCCAGGCAGATGGCAGCGGGGGTCAGGTGGCTGGCTCTGGGGAGGGTTGGGTTGAGGTCACTACCCTCTGCGTGAATAGCACAGTTTGGTGTGTGCTTCCCCATCTCTGCCCAATAAGTGGAGGCTGTGGACTGTGGGCAGAGAGTGTGGGGTAGGGCTGGGGTCCCGAGTTCCACAAGGTGGCCTGAGAGTCACTTCTGCATGCCCAGCGGCCACAGAGCCGTGGGCCCGGCTGTGGCCCCAGGAGAAAGCCCTGAGCCAGCCTCTCTGGGGAGACTGGGGAGCCCCTCCTGACAGCGCTCCCGGCTGCACACCTGGCAGGAGTGCCAGCTCCAGGTCCCCACGGGGCCCAGCCCATGAGCTGCAGCGAGCCTGCTGCAGGTGGAGAGGGGAGGGCCGACCCAGGAGCGTGGGGAAGGGACCTGCCTTCTTGGAAACCATCCAGCAGATGCCGCCCAGCCTCGTGGGGCAGATCTGGTGCTGTGGTTCCGGCCCAGAGGGGCGGGAGGGCAGTCTCTGGCTTGCCAGGCAAGAGGCTGAGGGCTGGACACTTGGAACAGTGTGTGGTGTGTGTGTGGGTCTGTCCAGGCTGAGAACTGGGCGGGAACCACAGGCCTTCTCAGTACAGGCAGCGCCTCGGGGGCAGCCGCACTAGAATCGTACCTCTGGGAACCGGTTGAGTCTTTCTGGGTGAAAAGGTGCCGCCTCATGACTTTTCTCTGGCTTCCTAGAGCAACTTTAGTTGCCTTTGTCCAGAATGCGGGTGTGTTCTGGAACTCTCTCTGGCAGGGTACTCTGAGCACTTAGAATATGCTGTAGATGCTCAGCTTCCTTTTGGAGAAGGAAAGGAATGGGATGGCTGGGCCCCAGCCACCTTCACGTTAGGGGCACCAGACTGTGTGTCTTAGAGGACCCTGAGGTGCTCGTGTCCGTGTGGTAGTTGGACAAGCCCGGAGGCCGGAATGACCCCCCGTTTGCTTCCCAAGGCCACCTGCCCGTGGCCGTGTAGCCCAGGGGTTCCATGTTCACTGGCTTTTGGCAGTGCTGTGCTTTTTCCTGAGTAGTTTGAAAGTAAAGTATTGTTTTTTTGGACTCGTTCACATCAGGCGGCCTGCGTGTTCCCTGCTCTCTGGTCTCCTGCTCTGCCCGTGTGAGGGAGAGGGCTGTGCTGTCACGCGCCCCCTCCTGCTTGCTCCTGGGGGATCAGAGCTTCTCTCAGCCCTCGTCTGGCTCACCACGGGGCTGGGTTGCAGGGGTTCCCGGCCTCTGTGAGGTCCAGGGAGGGGCCTGCTGAGTCAGCTCTTAATCTCTCCTCTGCTGGAAACAGCTCCACTGTCAGGAAGGACAGGCAGAGGGGCTCCTCCAGGCTTGCGTGCACTTGTCCCCTCGTGTCCCAAAGTACCTTGCTCGAGATTTTCTGCTAAAACCACAGAGTGAACATGAAGGCCCTTAGCCAGGTCCCTTTGTTATGACTGGGAAAACCTGTGCTGGGGCTGGGCTGACTGCCCTCCCTGGGCACCCCCCACCCTGTCCCGGGCAGCCCCTGACCCAGGCAGGTCTCCCTCAGCCTCCTTATTGGCAGCCTAGCTTGCCCAGAGGGAAACTGCTGCTTCCCTGGGACCGTTTTTCTTTTCTTTTTTCTTTCGTTTTCTTTGTGGATGTGTGAGTGTGAAAAGTGACCCACCCTAGTTTTGTTCTTATTTTCAGTGATTCTTATTTGTTGAAGGTAGATCTGAAAAAAGCACGGGACCAAAATTTCAAGTATCCCCTTATACCCATAGAACTCCAGACCCACAGGTTTTTGTCAGATTGCCTTTCACAACTTTTACTGGTAATATTTTTACTGATGTGCTTCTCTCACTTTAGACTGAGCATTCATTCTCTTTTTCCCTCCCTGCACTAGCATTGCACGCCTACGGGAAAGCAGGGAAGATGCTGGTGGAGACCAGGTAGGTGGCGCCGTTCTATTGGGGGTAATTCTCTCTGTCCTTCACTTGTGACGAAAGAGAAACAGGAGGGTTGTTACACAGGGAGCCGGATGTTTCAGACGTGGATTGGTCCATAGCTTAAAATATTTCTCTGAAGTGTTACTTACTAAATAGTTGAAAGTTTAATTTATTGTACCCTTAAAATGATTAGTGTCAAGCCTAAAAGCCTTATTTAAGTCTTACTAAGAAAAATATAAAAATGGAAAACCCGAGCATAGCGAGGGGGGTGCTCCCTCGGTTGTACTTCATCTCTGGGTTCTGTTCCTGAAATCAGATGCCTGCCCCCATCCCGCCCCTTGCCCCGAACACAGTTGCATAAAGGTGGCATTAAACTGGAAATGTCATATTCTCCCTTTGGAGTAAAATTTTATGAGATGAAAAAAAATGGCTGAGAAATTGCACTTTTAGGCTTCTAAATTAGGGAATTGCAAACTGAAAAGAATAACCCTTTTCTGAAGCAGTTGATTGTTCTTTTAACTTGTCTGAACATCACAGTGCATTTTTGTACCACCTGAAAGAACTTTTAGAACCTCCTGCTGAGAGAAAAATGTAATACCACATAAAGAAAAGTTTAGTGTTGCTCAATATTCATTCTGAGTAAAATAGCAAACTCCGCAGCCAAACCCTGGAAACTGTTGAATGTCGACACCATGTCTCCCGTTTGACCCCTCCCTTGGGTTGTTGCGTGTCAGCGGCCAGGGGAATGCGGGTGCGACTGGGACCCCAGTGCTCAGCTCTCAAGCTTGCCCGCCTTCCTTGCAGCATGATTGGGCTGATGCTGGGAACATGCATTGCCTTCTACGTTGTGATTGGCGACCTGGGGTCCAACTTCTTTGCTCGGCTGTTCGGGTTTCAGGTAAGGACATCTGCAGGTGTGTGGTACGTCGGAAACCTCACGGCTGCTTGCGTGGCAGCCCGGGGACTGTTTCAGTCCACATCTTGGATGGGGAGCGGTGGGAGGGGCTCTGAGACCAGCACGCCAAGAGGCGAAGCGCGCTGGGCCTCAGTCAGTCCCGGGGCTCGGGGTGGGAAGCTCGGGCCGTCTGTGGGCCAACGCCTGGCACTCCGCCCAGGTCACGGGCACCTTCCGTATGCTGCTGCTCTTCGCGGTGTCCCTGTGCATCGTGCTCCCGCTCAGCCTGCAGAGGAACATGATGGCCTCCATCCAGTCCTTCAGCGCCATGGCCCTCATCTTCTACACCGTGTTCATGTTCGTGGTGAGTGTCGGGCCGCCAGCTGCCACTGAGGTTGACGGGAACGTGACGTAGAATCTGCCACAGGAGCCTGGTGGCCAGATGGGGCCGCAGGGGAGGGGAGCGCTCTGAGGCAGGGAGTGAAAGCGTGATGCTCCCCAGTTCACGGAAGACCTTTTATGTGGGCTTTGTGGCCAAGAGTCAGGAGGCCAGCCTTTTGTCACAAGGGGTGAGAGCAGTTGTTGTCTAACGAGTGTTTATCACTGACTGTTGAGGGGGCAGGGGGGTGCAATCCGGAGTTGATACTCAGGGCGCCCCTTGGGAGCCCCTGGGCCTGAGCCCCTGACCACTCCGGTGGGAGCAGAATGGGAGAGTCTGTGCAGTGGGTTCTCCTTAGAAGACTGAGCCCCGGGTGGTGTCTCCAGTGCCCCTCGGCTCTGAGGGCCAGCCCAGTGACCCTTCCTCTGCTTCTCCAGGCAGCCCTGTCCTTGATGGGTCTGTCTTTTAAATTATGTCTGCGCAGGACTGGCAAGGACCTGCCAGCTTGGGGGACTGTCCTGACCTGGAGGCAACTGGGGTGGGCACAGCAGGTGGGCCTCATTGCTTACCATCTGCAGCCCTGGATGGGCAGCCGCCCCTGGTGCCAGGAAGCCCCACAGCTCCTCTGGGTAGCACCTGGCCAGCTGGTGGCACAGCAGAGAGCCGAAACCCCGGGGCCACGCACCACTCCCAGCCCTTCCGGCTCCCCCAGCCCCTCTGGCTGGTGGCACCAGGCTGCACTGTGCGGCGCCTGCACTGTGGTGACGGCCACCTTGGTGCCCTGCCCGGCCCTGGCCCGAGTCCCGCCTGTGTGTGCTGCCCTGTGCTGAGCTCCGCTTCCTTCTCCTCGCAGATCGTGCTCTCCTCCTTCAAGCATGGCCTTTTTGGTGGGCAGTGGCTGCAGCGGGTCAGCTACATCCGCTGGGAGGGCGTCTTCCGCTGCATCCCCATCTTTGGCATGTCCTTTGCCTGCCAGTCGTAAGTACCACCTGCTCCCGGGGCCCTGGGGGTGAGTGTTACAAGGGGAGGCTGCCATCCTGGGAGCGGAAGCACCATTTCCTTCAGTGGGTGATCCAGGACACGAGGAGTAAGGTGTTCTTCACTGTGGCCTCTCCCTGCTCCGGGTTCAGGGCGGGAGTTCTGTGTTTACCAGAAGAGAAATTGACTTTGTTCCTGAGATGTGTTGCCGGCACTGTTGGCGACAACGCCCAGTTTGCCAAATCCCCCACGAGCAGAGTTGGCTGTGGGGAGCAGCTCAGCCCCGAACCATCTGACTCACAGAGTCCCGAGCGTTTTGCCAGAATTTAGCTATTCGTGTGAGAATATTTAAGAGGGGATTGCACAAACATTGACTTCAGACTGCTGCTGGGATGCTTTCAGAGGCGCGCGTGTGTGTGTGCCTGCGTGCGCGCACACGTGTGTGTGGTTGAACAGGCGTGCGCTCTGGCACTTGGGGCTCTGTAAATGCAGAGCAGTGATTTCCATAATTCCAGCAGCCTTACCTTCTCCACCAAATGACAGGAGCCTACGATCCATGCCAGGTTGGGTGGTAACCTTGCTCAAAAGAGGCGTAAGTCTGGCCGGGACAGGAAAGGACCATCGGTGGTGGGGGTCTGGCAGAGCAGCCCCCCGCAGCTCCACGGGCATGAACCGTGCCAGTTGTAAACTAACGTGACAGATGAGACTTGTGTTTACACCCACACGTGAGATCCAAATCGTCGTTTCCCACTTCTCATCTCGCTTGGCAGCTCGGTTTCCGCCAGAGCACACTCCACTCTTGCTGTTTAGCGTCCCTGTTAGAGCTGGTGACAGAAGCTACATGCTTTTGCCGTGTACCTAGTTACCGATTGTCCTTTTCTCCTGTGGCTTTGGTCTGGCTTTCCGGTGGGGGCTGCTCTGTCATCAAGTGGGTCTCTTGGGCTTGGTTCTCCGGTTGAGTTATGGGTTCCGGAGGGGGGCGGGTTGTGAGCTCACATTCTGTCTGCCCCTCATGGAAGGCACGGGGCCTGGGGATGTGCCCACATCCCCTGGGGAGTGGAGCCGAGAGGTCCAGAGCTGGGGCTCTTCCCCGCACATCTGGCCCTGAAGCGCATAGGCTGGGAGCCCTGCTGCCCTTGCCAGGTGGCCATGGGCCCCGCTGCGTGGCTGGTCTCCCCACCCTGGATGGACTGGGCCTCCGCTGGGCCATCAGTGTGCGGCCCTCCCTGGTCTGACTTCGAGGGAGAAAAGTACAGGGCGGCACAGGACCAGCAGGCCCCCAGCGCAGCTCAGAGAGAGCAGGGAGCGCGTGGAGGCCCAGGCTGTGCGGGGGCAGGTGGACACCTCTGACTCAGGTAAACTGAGTCACGGGCTGCTCGGTAAGATGAGCAGGTGCTCTGCAGGTGCCACAGGCAGGATTGAGGAAGGCGAGCACCACAGCCTTGCCACACCCATCCATCCCCACATGTGGGCACAGCCCCTCCCCTCAGTGGCTCCTGGCAGGGGCTTCTCCCCGTGTGTGCTGGGGATGCCCCTGTCCTGAGATCTGGTGCTGGGGCTCCCTGGTGTGGCCCTGGCCCTGACCCTAGGAGCTGGGCAGTCCCTCTGCAGGTCCTCTGCCGCCTCCCTAGTCTGCATGGGTGTATGTGCCCGTGGCCGCGGACTGCCCCCTCTGTAGCAAGGAGGTAGGGACAGCTGTCCACGGTGACTCTTGCCCACCAGCAGTGGCCAGTGGGGCAGTGTGCAGGGCCAGGGACGGTGCCCGCTTCTGCCAGCCAGGCCCCCCCCATCCTTGTCATTTGCTGTTAGTAACATTAGCGGGTCCTCTTTGTTCTCCTTTCACTTTTTTTTAAGTTGGTTTTGGGGTTTGGCTGCGCTGACTGTCGTGCTTTTCACTTAACATCCTGCTGCGCCCCCTCCCGGCCTCCCATGCGGCGTGACCGCCGGCCCCGGCTCCCTGGGTGCCACGCCTGAGCCCTCAGCACAGCGTCCCCCTGCTGTCTCTTCTCAGGGCTGCACAGGGCACCCGCCCCTCCCTGTCTGCCTCCGTGTGGCTCACCTCTCACAGGTGCCGGCTCCCTGCCTGCCGTTTTCAGAGAGCCCACGTGGACGCATCCATCCCTCACCCTGCAGTGCTGCCCTGCTGGCCCTGGGCTGTGGGGCTGCAGCCGCTCTTTCGTCCCAGAGCTGGGTCCATGCCGGCTCTGAGCCCCTCACTGAGGCGCTGAGATGGGCAGGCGGCCCGGCTTGTTTGTTTAACTTTCCATTCTTTTGACAGCGACGCTCTGAACCGCTTCCTGCTTCCCCTGTAAACACGGGCTGCTTAGCCCAGCCCGGAGCTCCCCGGAGCGGTCACGCTCCTGCTGCAGTGGAACAAACGGCCTTTCATCCTGTGGCACTTCTGAAATGTTTACAGAGAGTGCATGCGGGGAACGCGCCGAGTGCCGTCCGTAGTATTGTGTGAGCCCAGCCTCGGCGCTGGTGGCGGCTGGCGTCGTGGGAAGGCAGGTGCTGGAGACTCGGCTGGGGGCCTGGGAGAGGTGACTCGGCTCCGCGAAGTCGCTCGTTATTTTTACAGCCAGGTCCTGCCCACGTACGACAGCCTGGATGAGCCATCAGTGAAAACCATGAGCTCTATCTTTGCCTCCTCCCTCAATGTGGTCACCACCTTCTACGTCACGGTAAGAGCCCTTTCATGCCCCTTCCCCTCCCCCAGCCCCTCCAGTCCCCAGTACAGCCCTGTCCTTGCTTCTTCCCATCCCGGCAGCCGAAGGGCAGCTCTGCCCCTCCACTCAGCACTAGCATTGGCAGGGATCTGACTCTCCAGGTGGTGTTGGTGTCCCCATCCCTGGAGGAGCGTGGGCACCTCAACCCAGGGCCTGGAGCCTCCGCACGACCTCTGCTGACTCACTGTAGAAAGGTGGTGCAGCAGTGAGAAATTCGAGAAATAGCAGAGAAAGAAAATCACAAGTTCCAGCCCGTAGATGCAGATGCAGTTCATGTTTCAGTAGATGTTCCCCTCCAGTCTTCTTAATTCTCTTCATTGTTTTTTTACATGTCATATAGAGTTATAAATTCTTTGAGAGTCTGACTTGTTCTCCTGAACCCTGTGGTTCCGCCACTCTTGTCGGTTTTTCCGAATGGTCCATCAGATTGTTGTCCATTCAGCCTGTGGGGACAGCAGTTTACCCCTCGGTTCCCAAGTTTGGGTTTTGAGCCACATTAAATCCAGCCCCTCCGTGGGGCTCGTGGGGCATGCCTCTGCTCACTTTCCAAGCAGGCAGCTCCCTTCTCTTGGTGCCTCGCTGTCCAAGCAGGGAGAAGCCACGTGGGACTCTCACCTTCAGGGCTTCCGCCTCTGCTCATCAGAGAGGACTTGTATGAGTCAGGAGCTGGTGGGCCTTGGTCCTGCTTCAGCTGCTCGTGACAAGGTTCCAGGCCATTCCAGAGAGTGTGTGCCTCTCCCACCACATCCCCTGCTGTTGGTCCCCCTGCAGGTGGGCTTCTTCGGCTACGTGAGCTTCACCGAAGCCACCGAGGGCAATGTGCTCATGCATTTCCCCTCCAACCTGGTGACTGAGATGATCCGTGTGGGCTTCATGATGTCCGTGGCCGTGGGCTTCCCCATGATGATCCTGCCGTGCAGACAGGCCTTGAACACTCTGCTCTTCGAGCAGCAGGTAAGGTGCTCAGGGCCCTCGGATGGCGTTCTGCCCAGAATCCTCCCTGTCCTGGCCTCAGTTACATTGTCCTCCAGTGGCTTTTGCTAGTTCCTTATTTTTCTGGGCAGTAGCAGGCAGAGCTTTTTCTAGTAAAAAATCAGAAACTCCAGTTAAAATGGAATCTTTTAATAGGGATTTTTTTTTTTTAAACCAACCAACTTTGGAGAAAAGAGTGCCAGATCAGCCAGGTTGATTCCTGAAGGAGACGTGGAGTCAGGCTCAGCGTCCAAGCAGCTTAGGCCCATGTTCTGTGACTGCCCTGCTGTCCCTCGTTGGAGGAGTAGTGGGAAATCGGGGGCTTGCTGCAGCATGAACCCATGGGAGAGGAGCAGGTGGGAACTCAGGAGAGCCGGCTTGACTGACAGGCGTGTATAATGGCCGGCCAGGTGGGCCGATCGGTGCTGGGGTCAGGCTACCGTTCTCTTTAGGTTTGTGTACCAGAAGGTTTGAACAGTTTGACAGAAGACATCTGAGCCCTGAGAGAGGCTGTTTCGTCTGCTGTCGTATGTGTAGGCTGGCTCCACGTAGTCCTGCGCGAGCAGTTTTCAAATGTACAGTTGGAACCCAGACTCCCCCGCTAACTGCTGCCCAGCTGACAACAGGTGGTACAGGTGTGGTAGCTCATGCCCCAGGGCAAGGGCATGGGGTTGGCCCCGTCTCTCTGTGGTGGTTCTTGTGTTCCTGCCCAAGTCCTTGAGCCTGGTCTATGGCGTCAGCCAGGACTCCTGGTGGTCAGTTGAACTGCTTAGGCCACAGAGGCGGGGAGGGGAGAGTCCAGCAGGCAGGCAGGGAAGGTGGCTACTTAGGACAGCTGGAACCAGGCTTGTGGTCTAGAGGCTGGCACGTGGTCAAGTCAGCCTCCCTCGGATTCTGCCACCAAGGCCAGCACCTTGAGGCAGAGCCCCTGCCCTGAAAAGCTGGCTGCCTGACCCTTGCCCTTGTTGGGTGTCCAGGTGCCTGGACACCACGCGAGGCTCTGTCCCCTTGGGGGCACAGCAGGCTAGCTCATGGAGCCCTGGGGTCCTCGTTTGATGCACATGTGTGCTTCATATCTGAGAAGCATTTGTGTCTCTGTATGTAACCCATTTTTATCATTTTTAAAATTAGAAAATTAGTACCGGTGACAAAGGCAATGTTAACTCAAGTGGAAAGCTTACCTGCATGTCTCCATCCTCACGCGAATGACCTTCTGCTCCCCTCAGCGTCTGTGTGCATCTCTGCAGATTTCCTCTCGCTGCATTATCTCTTGTCTCCACTCCACATGTATCCATAGAAACCCCCAGTGTCACTGCGCCCTTGCTCTCACCTCCTAGTCGTTGCTTGACGTCTCCTGGTCACCCTTGACCTTTCACAGATAACTCCTGTGACCCCTTGATGCACGTAGCTGCTTGTTTCTTCTCCTCTTAGAGTGTTTCCTGGGGAAATTTCTGCAGGATGCTGAGCCAGAAGGTGTAGACCTAACACCCTCCCTCTCTAGTCTGTTCTGAGAAAGCCACCATTGCAAGTCAATTCTGGATGTTGGGTGCCTCCAAACTGTAGCTCGAGAAGGGTTGAAGCTTCACTTGAGTGGTGTTTTCCTAGCCCAGCAACAGTAATCACGGTTGGCCCCTCCTGTGTGCACAGCGCTGTTCTAGAAGCTTCTCTCCCGTTACCTCCCACCACAGCCTGATGAGATGCTTCTGGTGCCTCTGTGCCTTTGGGTGAGAGGCTGAGCCTGAGATGGTCTCTTGGGCTTGACTGTAGCATGTTGTGACTTCTCCCCTTGTCTTCTTCCTGGACGCACCTGCTGGAGGCAAGGATGGCAAAGCTGAGCATGTCTGTGCACATGGGGGCCCACCGCACCCTGAAACTGCTGCGTGTTACTGTGAGTGGGGCTGTGTTCTGCCTCCTGTGCTATGCGGCGCTTTTAAAAATCTCTGTCACAGCACTGCTCTAAAGGGAGGACGGAAGGATTTGTTCCAAGTTTCTCAGAACGAAGTTACCCCCATAGCTGCTGTGAGGAGCAGCCTGGGCCTTCTGAGGCTCCAAGCTTCTGGTTGCAGGGTCACATTCAGGCACAGCTGCCTGTGCTGGGAGCGCTCATCCACCACCTCACAGGCCGACCCACCTAGGGTGTTGGCAGAGCCCTTTAGGGACGTGCTTACAGGAGAGTAGAGAGGAAATCAGTCATTTCTAAATCTTGTTTTTATTTTCTTTCATATAGCAAAAAGACGGGACCTTCGCCGCTGGAGGCTACATGCCGCCCCTGCGGTTTAAAGCCCTCACCCTCTCAGTTGTGTTCGGAACCATGGTCGGTGGAATGATGATCCCAAACGGTAAGGCGGGGGGCTGCTCCAGTGACCGGCCTCCCACCGGCTTACCCCGCCCTGCCCGACCCATCCTGCTGTTGTGCGCCCCTGCCTCTTCGGTGTTCAACCAAGACACTCAGAGTCTTGCCACCGTCCTCTCTGGTCAAAAAAACAGGTCCAGAGACTCTTGGGTGGTCTTTTCTTTGACACCCTGAGAAAGGCTAGGGAGAAAACGCTGCAGCTTGATGGGACCACAAACACATGGGTAGAGCTGCGGTGTGGGGTCCAGGCCTGAGGTGCGAGTTAGCGGTTACCAAGCAGTTCCTTCCTTACTTCCGACTCCTGATTTTGTTGACACGTCACTGAGGGAAAAGGGCAGGGCCCTGCTCCAGCACAGAGAAAGCTTATTGTCCTCAGACATCCAGTGGGCCCCACATGCCCTCCAGGAGCAACCCCGAGGCCCCCACACTCCTGGCTTCCCCACAAACCAGGACAGGCTCTGCTGGGTCACTTGCTGGGCACCAGGTGGGGTGATGTAAGATGAGCTGGCCCAGCGACCCCCGCTGGGTGCCCGGACACTACAAGGAGCCAGAGCAGCGATGTGGGCCCCGCCGCATGGGGCAGGCGGTGCTGTTAAGCTCACCTCGCTGGCGGGGAAGCCGAGGTTCAGAGAGGGAGGGCTCGCCTGAGGCCCCGGCCCCACGCAGCCCTTCATCACGGTGTCAGGGTGGACAGCCCCGCTGTCTTTGTGAGCACAGCAGGCTGTGCCCTGCTCCTCGCTGCTGTCCAGCAGCACGTGCAGAAGGGTCCTTGTGGGAAGACAGCTCCTCACTCTGCTCTCTGGAAGCTCACCCCTGCCTGTTGCGCTCTCGCCAGTGGAGACGATCCTGGGCCTCACGGGTGCCACCATGGGAAGCCTCATCTGCTTCGTCTGCCCGACGCTGATCTACAAGAAGATCCACAAGAACTCACTTTCCTCCCAGGTGCGCGTGGCGCTCTCACCCCACTCCTGGCGGGCTGGGTTGGGCAGAGCGGGAGGGCATGTTCTCTGATGGCTACTGGAACTAGTTGTATTCCTTACACAAAAGGATCGTGGTCCCACAGGTCTGGGAGACGTGGGTCTACGCCATGGTGAGCAGCCTTACACCCCAGGTACACCCCAGGGCCGCCGAACTGAGCCAGGCTTATCTGAGTGTTAAGTACTGAACAGCTTTTCCCTGCCTGTCTGTCTGGTGACTGGATTATCCGTGTGTGCCTCTTGTGTTCCATGACCCTGACTCCATCCTCTGCTGAGGTCACCCGCAACTGTCTTGCTAGGGACTGTGGGTTTTTTTTAAAATTTATTAGGCTGACCCGGGTCTTAGTTATCTGACATGTGGGATCTTTAGTTGCAGCGTGCACGATCTAGTTCCACGACCAGGGATCAAAGCCAGGCTCCCCTGCATTGGGAGTGTGGAGTCTTAACTGCTGGACCATCAGGAGAGTCCTTGGGGACTGTCTTGTTGGCGTCGCCTCTCCAGGCTTTCACTATTATGGACAAAGCCACAGTGAATATGTGTGTACACGAGCATTTCTATACATTTGAGAAAGTACTGTAGGAAGCTACCTGGGTCTGGGATCCCTGTATCAGAGAGCAGGAGCTTCCCCTCAAGGACCCATGTGCAGGTCGGCCCTGTAGCTCCGCGACTGAGCTCAGCCTCTCCTCTCCATTGGCCCGAGGGTGATGGCAAGTCTTGGCTTCCCTGGAGTGAAGGTGGGCATTTCTCTTTCCATGAACTGTCTGTGCTTTTTGCTCACCTTTTATGGAGTTGTTGAGCTTTTGGTAAATTCTTTGAGAACATAGTATACGTAAGGCAAAGCACATAAATCTCACATACAGCTTGATATATGTGGGCTAAGTGAAATGAAAAATGTGAGTGTTTGTTGCTCAGTCATGTCCGACTCTTCAGGACCCCATGGACTGTAGCCCGCCAGGCTCCTCTGTCCATGGAATTCTCCAGGCAAGAATACTGGAGTGGGTAGCTATTTCCTCTTCCAGGGGATCTTCCCAACCCAGGGGTCAAACCCAGGTCTCTCAGATTGCAGGCAGATTGTTTTCCATCTGAGGCACCAGAGGGTGTGGCTAAGTGAACACAGTCACAGAACCACCTCAAGGGCAGATACAAAATATTCCAGCACTCGAAGCTTCCCTGGGGTGCCCTAGTCTTTCCTCCACAGAGATTACTGCCTGTCTTCTTATGTTTTGGAATAATTTTGCCTGCCTTTCAAGTTAGTAAAAATGGAGCCTCACAGGAAGTATTGGTGAGTGTCTGGCCGCCTTCCTTAGCTTCACGCCTGAGTTCCCAAGTTACTGGCTGGGCGGCCAGGGGTGGTCTGCCCATCCTCCCTGCCATATGCTTCTCCACGTAGGAGTCTGGTCACCCAGAGCTGAGTGTCCCGGGTGGGCTGCTCCGCCCGTTTCTTCTGGTGCAGCCCGTGTGCACTTTGGTTGGCAGTTCTCTTAGGTGTGGAATTGTCGGGTCCCGGCGTTATGTCTGTCCAGTTTTGGTAGATGTTTCCAGACTTTACCCGGTTTTCCAAAGTGGTCCTCGGGCACCATATTGGAATTTTAGTTACATTGACATTTACAGTCCCTTTTTCAGTCTCTAGCCCTTCCTCTGGATATATAGCAGTACCTCATTTGGGTTTTAATTTGTGATTTTCAGGTGACTGATGACATTGAACACCTTTTCATGCTCTTGTTAGCTGTGTGGGTTTCTTCTTTTGTGCCTTTTAAGTCTTGCCCATTTTTTATCTATGAGTTGTCTTTTTCTTATTGATTTGTGGAGGTTTGTTAAAGATTTGAGATACAAGACTTTTTTCAGACATGTATATTACAAATGTTTTCTCTGACTCTTGGCCGCCTTCTCACTTTCTTCTGATCAGCAGATATTCTTAATTTTAGTGTAGTTCAGTTTTTTGAGTTTTTCTTTTGCTTTGTGCTTTAAAAAAATTTTTTTTTAAAAATTTGACTGTACCTGGTCTAGTTCCCTGACCAGGGATCAAACCTGGGCCTTCTGTAATAGCACAGGATCTTAGCCACTGGATCACCAGGGAAGTCCCTTGCTGTGTGCTTTTGATGTACTATTTAAGAAATTTTTGCTTATCCCCAGGTCCTGAGGACAGTGTACTCTGTCATATTGTAGAAGCTTTTTATTTTCTCTTTCACATTTAGATCCGTGCCCATCTGGAGTGCCTGGTGTGTGGCAGGGGTCAGGGGTCATGTTCTGGGTGGCTGTCCAGTTGAGCGGCACCCTTTTGCTCCGGCACCATTGTGGTCAGTCACCTGTGTACGTGTGAGAGTGGGAACTCCCGTCACTGGTCTGTCCATCTCTCCCACACTAGAGCTGCCTGTGTTGATTGCTGAGGCTTGTAATGAGTCTTGATGCTGGCAGCTTTATTCTTCTTTAGGGTGGTTTTACCTATAATTAGTCCTTTGCATTTCCAACTCAATTTTTTTTTAATTAAAAAAAAAAAAATTTTGGCTGCACCGTGAAACACGTGGGATCTTAATTCCCCAACCAGGGATTGAACCCATGCTTCCTGCAGTGGAAGCCAGGAGTCTTTAACCACTGGGCTGCCAGGGAAGTCCCCCAACTCAGTTTTAGAAGTGGCTTCTCAGCTGTTGGTGTTTGACTGGGGTTGCATCAAACTGTCGATTGAAGATTGACATCATCATTCACTTTGCGACTTTTCCTGATTTCCATCCTTATTTCTCCTTTCACCAGTGGCTTATTTATTTAAACACTAAAATTTTAATTTTTCCTAGAACAGCATTAAGTAACAAACAAAAAACACTGTAATAAGTTGGGAGAGAAACCACAGAAAAAAGGGAAAACATCTTAGTACTTTTAATGGTACTGTTTACCTGATTTTTGGATCAAAGACCCCACGTCTTTATTTTTCACTGGTCCTCCATATTAGGTAACCAGCCTTGCTCTTGACTGCCCTGCGTCTTTTGAGGCAGGTCTCAGACCTTTCCTTATCGGAACCCCCTCCGTCTGCAGCCCTCTGGGGACTCCATCTGATTTCCACCAGTGGTTTCTATAGATTTCCAAACTTTGGGGGATTTCCTGGTACTCTTTTTGATTGATTTCACACAGTTCCAGTGTGGTTAGAGAACCGAGCTGAAGAACTTCAGTCCTCGGACGTTCGCTGGGCCCAGCAGGTGGTTGACTCCAGCAGATGTTCAGCTGTCTGGCCGTCTGCAGTTGTTGGTGCAGAGCGCATCCCATGTGTGGTTGGGTTGAGTTTGCTAACTGTGATTTTTTTAGATTTTCGTGTATTCTTACTGATGTTTTAATCTCCTTGTGTGTCAGTTATGAGAAAGGTGTGACGGTTTCCATTTGAATCACTTAAAGGTTCGTGTATCTTTTAGTTCTATCAAGTTTTGCTTTTTGTCCTGAAGCTATGTTACTAGGAGCTTACAGTTTTCAGATGGTTGTATCTTATTAACCTGACCCTTTTCTGGATGAAATGTCCCTTTTTGTCTTTGGAGATGCTTTTCTCCTTAAAGCAGCCTTGTCTGATACAGTGTAGCTAATCCGGGTTTGTTCTGGGTTTATAGTTGCACGATATCGTTTCTGTTATCCTTTCTCATTTGATGTCTCTGTACCTTTATATTTAAGGTTATGTCTTGGGTAAGAGCATATAGTTTGCTTTTGTTTTGTTTTGATCCAATCTGTTAATAGGAGTGTTTAAGACTGTTTACAGTTAATACCGATTTGGGGGGTGGGGATTAAAGCTTCCGTCGACTGTTTTTTATTTGTCCCATCTGTTCTTTTTTCTGTTTCTTTCTTTCTTTCTCGCTGCCTTTTGGATAAATAGCATTTTAAAGTATTTGTTCTCTATTCTCTTAGCTGGTGTTGTACATTTCTGTTCTGCTAGTGGTTATACGAGGCAGTTTAATATGAATCCTTGGTTTATTAGAGTTGACCATACATTAGTTGTTTTTCTTTTACTAATTCCCAAATGAAGTAACCATCCAACAATATTTTAACTCCATTTATCTTTGTCTTCGGCCTTCAGTGCTATTGTTTTTATGTGTTTTAATTTTACGTGTATTTTAAACATTACAAGACATTATTTCTGTTTTTCGGATAGTTGATGTTTGTGTATTTTGGTCCTTTGCACCCTCTTGGTTTTCTGGGGCCTGGTCCCATCCCCTGGTGTGCTTGGTAGTTTATGGAGGTGGGTGTGAGAAATCGTCCCTGGATGATGATGTCTTGTGTCCAGCAGACAGAGGACAGGCAGAAGGCCTTGTGTCCACTTGTGAGCAATCTATGTCAGGTTTGCCTTGACTCCTAGGGTGTAGCCCTTCCTGAGTCTCAGCTCGATCACCCGCAGGTTGCTAAATTCTCTGCTTAGCTTTCATCCTCTTGGCAGCTGATCTCTGCACGACTCGGCGCAGCTGGTGGCTGGCACGTGCCTTGGGGAGAGCTGCTCACAGAACGTGGGTGCCTCCTGGAGGGTTCCTCTTCTACAGGATCCAGTTCTGGCTGTGGGGAGCCTGGGGCTTGCCCTGTGTGTTTGCCGGCTCCAGGTTCCTGCTCTTCTGTCCTGGTGCTCATCACTGCTGGCCAGGAAAAGCCTGCCCTGGTGGGTGGTGCTCGTCTCTGTTCTCTGGATTCTCACTCCTCAAGTCTCAGCCGCCGAAGCGGTTCACCCGTGCCTTCAATTGAAGATTTTAGTGACTTTTAGGAACTCCTTATAATATGAGGCAGTTAGTTCATTACCTGCCAAATGGCAAATGTTTTCCCCAGTTTGTGAAGTCCCAGTGTTTTAGTTTATCAGACTCTTTTTAGGAGAGAAAAAAGTCATTATTAAAATGACCCTTCTACGCCGGTGTTATTTTAAGGAATTTTTTTATCAGTTCCTGTAGTAATTCCAGAACTTCATTTTTCCATTTAAGTCTCTTACTTTTTTTTTTTTTTCCTGTGCCACATGGCACGTGGGATCTTAGTTGCCAGACCGGGGATTGAACCTGTGCCCCCTGTAGTGGAAGGGTAGAGTGGTTACCCCTGGACCACCAGGGAAGCCCCCCATTTAATCTTTGCCTCATCTGTCTTCTCTTTTGGTGTAAGAAGCGAAGTAGGCAGCCTCAGTTTTTTCTAGATGACTGCCTAGTTGTCCGAACGCTGTGAATCCGTCACTGGTATGAAATGTTACCGCTTCTGTGTATTAAACTCCTGTGTGCATTTGGGCTTGTTTGGGACTTGTATTTTAATTTCCTGCCTGTTCTGTCCAGTGATGTAGCCATCCGTACTGTTGTAATTACCCAGCCTTGCAATGGTACTCCCTTGCCTTGTCGTGTGGCTCTGAAAATGTTTTAATTCTAATCTCTCTTCTTTCATTAATGATGTTTCTGGTTGTTCTTGATGACTTTCTGTTTTTTTGGCTGCGCCACACGGCTTGCGGGATCTCAGTTTCCTAACCAGAAATTGAACTCAGGTCATGGCAGTGAAAACCCAGCATCCTAACTACTAGGCCACCAGGGAACTCCCTGTTTACTTTCTATGTCAATGTTCCAATCAGCTGATCTGACTCCTAACAAAAATAAATCCACCTTTTTGGTTTTGGTCTACTTGGAATTCACTGCAGCTGTAGATAAATTTAGGAAGAATCATTCCCTTGATACTCCGGCTAATCTGCGGAGTGTATTTGTGAGCCTCCCAGTGTGATAATGGGGTGTGGCGTTCAGTTGTCACGGCTGCTCTCAGCCCACCTTCCCCGTCTCCATCTGCTGGACCAGCTTCTGTCTGCTACGTGTGCCGGGGGTACTGGGACCTCCCTTTCCTCTGGCTTTTCCAACTGTTTGTACATAGGGAGGCTGTAGATTCTCATTTATTGATGTTTTACCCACTGACCTTACGGCCTCTCTTGGTAATTTCACCTCCCCTTTCTGGTTGTTTCTCGTCTATGTCGTCTTTTGCCTCTCTCCGTGGCACTGGGGGGTGAGGGGCCAGCTCATTGTCTTCCCAGCTGAGCTGGGACAGCTTGTAGTGTTGAATCGTCACATGTAATGCTGGCTTCGGCTTCATGTACAGAAATG
Organism: Bos mutus; assembly: GCF_027580195.1. Classification (NCBI taxonomy): domain Eukaryota; kingdom Metazoa; phylum Chordata; class Mammalia; order Artiodactyla; family Bovidae; genus Bos; species Bos mutus. The sequence continues at coordinate 37,495,475 of NC_091635.1, forward strand.
AACATGCGCATTCAAACGCCCCCGTGTTTCTGTAGACGTGAACACACTTAGAATCACGTTAAAGCGGCATCTCTCCGTGCCTGTTTTAATATGGATTGTTAAAACTGGAAAGCACATTGAATCATATTAACTGCTTTCTGACCATGTGCAGAGAAGATGGTAGGTTTCCCCACTGGACTTGGTGTTCTGGTGAGGTGCACTGTGGGTCAGTCCTGGGTGGACCATCTGACTGGGGCATACCGTTTGTATGTGTTGCTGTTTTACTTCTGAATGTGGAGTTTTCATGTTTTGAGAAAAATGAGCTTTGCAAGGGGCACACTCAGAAATGTAACTGGAGTCTGGTGCGCAGACCTCGGGCCTGGAGGGCACCCGCTTGGGGTGTGTCCCTGCTTTCCCGGGAGCCTGGCTGCTGCTTTCCTGGATGGCACAGACCTGGTGTCAGCCTGAGTCCACTTGCCCCACTTGCCTGAGTGTTGCCGGCACTGAGGTGCTTGTTCCTGGCCTTGGCCCTCCAGAAGAGGCAGGGAAGGTGGGGGGGCGCAGGTTATGGACCCATTGTAGCTGTGCTGGAGAAAGGCACCAAAGGGTGTTCTGAGAAACATCCTCAGAAGCATAAGTAGTGGCCGTGGAAACACTACTGGTCCTCAGCTAGGTGAAAAGAAACCTTACCTGTCATCTCCAGTTCATCCTTTATGTTGAAAATTCAAGAACTTGGAGAAGCTCTTCAGTGGGGCTGAGTTAGAGGGGTGGGTTTGCCACGTGGAATTGACACTGTGGCTGGGAGCCAGCAGGGGGAGCAGGGCCGCCTGGAACTGGCGGCTGCTGGGAGGCAGTGGAGCCCTGAGCCAGAGCTGCACCAGCCTCCACGGGAGGGTCCGGAGGTGCCACTGTGCTCCTGAGACAGGGATGTAAGTGCCCACTGGGACCTCACCCAGAATGTGACGCCTCTGCCTCAAGGCTGGGGTGCCTGCCATGCCCTGATCACACTGCACTGAAGACCTGGAATGGGGTGCACGCGGCAGGTACCGGAGCCCCTGCCTCGAGGTGTGAGCTGTGTTTGAACGTGCACATCTTCAGTCTCAGGTGTGAGCAGTGAAGGGGGACGCCTTCACTCTGGCTCGGTGCCTCTCTCGTGTTCTGAGTTGGGGGTCCCAGCAGTGAAGGGGGACGCCTTCACTCTGGCTCGGTGCCTCTCTCGTGTTCTGAGTTGGGGATCCCAGCAGTGAAGGGGGACGCCTTCACTCTGGCTCGGTGCCTCTCTCGTGTTCTGAGTTGGGGGTCCCAGCAGTGAAGGGGGACGCCTTCACTCTGGCTCGGTGCCTCTCTCGTGTTCTGAGTTGGGGGTCCCAGCAGTGAAGGGGGACGCCTTCACTCTGGCTCGGTGCCTCTCTCGTGTTCTGAGTTGGGGGTCCCAGCAGTGAAGGGGGAGGCCTTCACTCTGGCTCGGTGCCTCTCTCGTGTTCTGAGTTGGGGGTCCCAGCAGGCTGGGGGTCCTGGGGTGTCGCCCGTGGTCCCCGGGCCAAGTCCGTGGTTTTGTCATAAATACCGCGGCTGAGACGTCAGGATGTATTTGCATTTCTCCTCCTGGCGGCTCTGTAACTGGTTAAGAAGAACAGAAGTCAGGGTTGCGTGATTAGATGTCTAGTGCACTGGGTTCGCTCACCAGTCTTGTCCCATTTGGAAGCAGCTCTTGGACTTGCAGAAGTTATACCTGAAAGATGGGTTTTGCAGGCACGAGCCCCTCCTGTCCCTGTCCTGAGGCCGTGGCAGCCCGGTACCCCTGCTGGCTTCCACTGTGTCATTCCATCACGGCTGGTTGGCGTGGTGCAGACCTCGGCTGTGGACCCTTCTTCTGGGAGCAGCATCTCTTTCTTGCAGAACTTTTGGGAGATGGGTGGTCATCCCTGTTCACACACGTGTGGCCCTCAGCCTTCCACACTTCATGGCAGAGCGGCGACCCGCAAGTTCTGGCCTCTTGTGACCTTGGGGCCTCCCGGATGCCTCAGGCCTTTGGTGGGGCTGGGGGTGGGGCGGTCTGTAGTTAGCGCATACTTGTCATGGCTGCCCCAGGGACTTGGGCAACACCTATGCCCTTTGCAAAGTTGGGCCCAAAGGGCTTCACTGGTGGCTCAGAGGTAAAGAATCCCCCTGCAATGCAGGACACCCAGGTTTGATCCCTGAATGGGGAAGATCCCTGAAGGAGGAAATGGCAACCACTTCAGTATTCTTGCCTGGGAAATCCCATGGACAGAGGGGCCTGGCAGTCTACAGTACACAGGGTCACAAAAGAGGCAGATATGACTTAGCGACGAAACAAAGTCCGGCCCACCTGGAGCATCTGCCATGGGGGCGTGTTCCTGCCCTGGTGTGGACTATCACCTCCCACACGTGCCTGCTGGCGGACTGCGATCTGGTCACTGCAACAGCCCGTGGACCTAGATCCCCTCAGCATCGGGCATGGCCCTCCCACATCCTCACCGATGCCGGCCTGGCATTAATCCTCTGCTCTCTTCAAGCGGGGGTGGCTTTGGCTCCCCTGCCTGGGGGGGTTTTCATGGACCTGTGGCGTTTCTTTAAAAGAAAGGGTTAGAGTGGAGAGCTGGGATCTGTTATAACTGCTCTGGTGGGGCCAGTGGGCTGCTCACGCTTAAGACAGTGGTCGGCTGGCGAGTACCCTACAGAACCCTGGGCAGCTCAAATGCCAGGTGTGTCAGGGGATGAGGGGGTTCCCAGCAAAGGGTAGGGTGGAGACTGCTGCTGGGTGGGGGAGCACAGGTGGGTGTCTTATGGACAAGGTGGAGACAGGAAACACACTTTGCTGGTGGGGTCATGAGATGTCTGGGCTGGAGGCAGAGACAGGTGTGTGCGTGGCGCCATGCAGCGCTTCCTGGCTCCGTGCAAGCTCTTTGTAAGTTGAACTTAAGTTGACACTCTCTTGGCCTTTTTAAGCTTGCTGTCTCCCAGCATTGACGGAGTTAACGTTTTTTATCTTGTGTGCGATTTGTTTCTTTAACGCCAGAAAGCCTAGGGTTGAAATAAATCATTCAAAGCCATGGATGAAATGTTGCCTTTGGCTTGTTGGTCTCCTGTGGAATGTTCAGTGATGTCCCCGTAAAAATAACCCAACACAGAAACGACCAACCAGCTGTCTTCATCTCTGTGTCAAAACCATTTTAGGAGCCGCCCAGATCAGGGCCTGGAGGGGATGGGCTTCTGTTGGTGAAGCCCAGGCGCACCTGGCTCTGTCCTGGGGGCTGTGCCAGAGTACCCCTCCGCCTCTGGCCAGCTTGGCAGGCAGAGCCACTTCAGCCATTTGAGTGCTTCAGTCGGGCGCTCACTCGGTCTTGCCCTCGTCCTGTCGATGCCATGGGGTCCAAGGCAGGACATGAAGTTCTTTTTGTTGTTTCTCAGCCGTCAGCTAGAGAAATACAAGATGCAAGGGATTTAAAGTTTCTTTTTTATTTTTAAAAAACTACTTTGGTGGTGTCTGCTGTTGCTTCTCGAACCTTCCCTTTGTGGTGAGCGGGTGTAACGTGCTACTCTTTGAACTCACAGCTGAAGCTGGCATCCACATGTTATCAAGAAAATTATCTGAAGTGGGGGACAGGAGTCAGGAGCCCTGACCCCATGCTATGCTCAGTGTTTCGGTGCTGCTCAGACACCAGGGGCTCAAACCCCACAACATCCCCATGCACACCTGACTGAGGCCGGCTGGTGGTCAGTACCGGAGGGGCCCTTTGAGTCCACGGCACTGACCGGGCCTCTCTGAAGCATCGTGGACCCTGGAGCGTGGCCAGCATTTTGCCTCTGTGAGCCCCAGACCAGCTCAGTGTTTCCAGAGCGACTGTGGAGAAAACAGACTTTCTCTCTGAGGTTCTCCACGTTGGTTGGCATCCACCTTCAGGAGCGCAGGGCCTTTCTTCCTGTCAGAAATCTTTCTTCTGCAGTTGTGTTGAGCCTGGGAAAGTCTCACCAGTTCTTTTGAACTGATATTTTTTAAGGAGTCAACGTGCCTTTCAGGAAAGATTTGAGTTCTGGCTCTGAGAGTGCGTGGAGGTAGGTGGCGGGGTCCCCCGGCTCTTCGGGCAGGCTGCCTCGTGGCTCTTCTCCGAGGAAGCAGGAGTTACTGCTTCCCAGGGAGTACCAGGTGGGCCAGGCCGGGAAGGGCAGAACGAGCTGCGCCCGCTGCCGTGACAGCGAAAGTCACACGGAGAGCGTCGGTGGGCCCCGCATGTGCCGGGGCTCCAGGGCAGACAGTGTCACAGCACGAGGGGTCCCTGTCCTGAGTCGCTGAGGGCAGCACTTACGATCAGCCTCGGGGCCATCACAGGAGGGACAGGGTGGGGACAGGGCCTCTCGGTGAGCAGCAGCGCATCCAACTCAGCTTGCTGGGTAGCACCGATGGGCACAGACCGCCAGAGGGGGCGAGGAGCCACCTCCTCACAGCCATCCCATCTGTGCCCTGCAGCTGCAGGTGTGTCTAGCCTGCTGGGTGATGTTGGGACTAGTCATTGGTAGTCGGGCACCCAGTGGCCTGGGCCCTCTTCTGGGTGAGGGAGTGGGATAAGCAAGAGCCCACTTTAAGTTGGGTCGAGGCCTCGAGATTCTTGCTCTTCTGGTGAAAACCATCAAGGGGCCCAATCTCTGCAGCAGTAAGTGTGGGCCTACATGGCTGCCAGGCTCTCCAGGCTGCCTGGCTGGTGGGCCGGAGTCTCTCTGGCCAGCAGGCCCCTCCCTGTCACACTCGTGCCCCCTGCTGCTTTCAGGCTCCCTCACGCCCTGCCCCGCCCCCCAGCCCCATTGCCGGAGTGGCTCCTGCAGATGTGGCTCACGATTCTGTCACATTGATGAGTTAGTGACCAGTGGTCAGTGTGGTTGGGGCCTCTGCGGGCTGTACCCCACTCGCAAGAAGGGCAGGGGCCCTGGGACTGCGTGACTCCTTTAGCTCTCGGGGTATTTGTCTCATCCAGGTGGTGCTCTGGGTCGGCCTGGGCATCCTAGTGATCAGCACGCACACCACCCTGTCCGTGAGCCAGGAGACCCCCATGGACTTGGCAAAGGAGGCCGAGGGTGGCAGGCTTGAAGAGGCCAAGGGCGCAGTGAAGGTAGAGGCAGCCCAGCTCCCAGGTACGTGTCTCCCAGGTATGCACACAGGCCCGCAGCCTTCTCGGCATCACCGTGGGTCATGGGGATGTAGTCATCACTTTCCAGCTGTCTCACCTGCCCAGCTGCCTCCAGCCTATCCGGGCGATGGAGGGGGCGGGGGGAGCTCCTGGGGGCTGCTGTATGCAGCCACCTCCATGAGCTGCCTGCGTGCGGGGACATGCTGGACAGCAGGGCAGAGGTCTCAACGCCTCCCCCACCCCCATTCAGAGGACCAGCAGGTAAGTGAGCTTGCGGGTGTCACTCAACGTTTGCCTGTTGTAAGGATGTACATTTTAAGCCAGATTTTCCTGGACCGAGTCAGTGATGCGCCTCAGCTTTGTTCCCTGCTGTCTGCCCGGCCTGCCCCACAGGGGCAGCAGTGCTGGCTGCTGGTGGATTCCAGGTCCCTGTGGGTGGTGATGCCTAGTAAGCCCAGGTGGAAGTACTGGTCTCCCCGCCTACTGTGAGTGGCAGAAGGAAAGCTCCCGAGGGCTGTCCAGAGAGGCAGGTGTGTCCAGGGAGGTGCTTGCGGGGCTGGGCTGCCTGTGGTTGGAGGCTCGGGCCTCTCGGACGTGTTGCCGTCTCTGTTCCAGACTTACCTGTCTGTGCTCAGAGAGCCCCTGCAGTTACAGCACCCCACACCAACTTCCTGCAGCAGAACAGTCTCTCCTGGGGCTCTTTTGGGGGAGCCCTGAGCCCAGAGTAATGGGGCATGCTCTCTTCTGTCTTCCTTGGATGGTGAGGGCCAGCGAGAAGACGCCCCCTTTGGGAGTCCCCAGCAGAGAGGACCCCTGGGGATAATGGCACTCGGCAGAAATATTAATTGGAGTGGTCAGAAACAGCTTGGGCATCGCCACAGTGGTTGCACGGATTCAGTAACTTGGACGGAAAGAAGCTTCCTGGAGGAGGGAGGGAGATGGCGCCCCTCCACCCTTGTTAGCAGCCCCACTGGGTCCCTCACCCCCGGGGGTCCTGGCCCCAGTGCTTTGGGGACGCCCCCAGCAAAATGTGACTTGGACACTGGTTTTCCGTCTCAGCTGGCTGCCAGCCCGCCCGGTAGTGGGCTTCTCGGCATCAGCTAACGCAGCCGGCACTGGGCTGCCTGTCCCCACGGTGCTGGGCGGCCTCCAGCCCGCTGCCGGCGCGAGCAGCTGCATCCTGTCGTGGAGGCGGGCCCCGGGCTCACCTGGAGCCGCCGCGGCCACATCTGGTTTCCATTTCTTCCACGAGTCTGTAACAAACACACGGCCCCTCTTGGAACCACATGCCGTTTGTTTAACTCAAGTCTCCGTGTTTCGCGCCCCCGGCCTCCCCGTCATTGATGGGTTGCCTCGTTGAAGCGGAGCTGGGCCCGTGGGGCCTGGGCCGCGTGCCCCGCAGCCGTCCGCCCATCAGCGTGTGAGGCAGGTTTATTGGTCTCTTTGATGTTGAAGAGGCCAGAACAGTACCAACTTTCCCCAGAGCCCGAGGTGGGCTTTGGACTGGGGGAGTCCTGCCCTCCTGGGGACACATGGGCCTGGCCACCCCCAGCCTGGCACTCCCGGCAAGCACGGGGCCTGTGACATGCCTGGTGTGGACAGAAGAGGTGGGCAGGCCTTCCGGAAAGGCTAGGAGACCACTTACCGTGAGGCTGGTGGCTCCCTCGTGGGTCTGGTGAGTGGGTTTGGAGTCTGTCATGCTCCTCAGCTCCTCCTCTGAGCGTGGCCTCATCCCATTTCTTCCTCTCCCTCCCAGCCTGCGGCTTCTCTCAGTGTCAGGAGCCGCCTTGGCCACACACCTCGTACAGCTTGTCCGTCCTCCAGCAGAGACCTGGCCCTGCTTCCGCTGGGTGGGAAAGAATGGGAAGGGCTGGGACGGGGCCTGTGGGCAGCAGCACGTTGGTGCGGGGACACAGCTGGCAGAGGGTGGTCACAGGCCTGAGTGGGAGTTTGCCCGCCCCCATCTCCTTCCTAAATTTCTCTTCTGAGGATGCGTCCCTTGTGCTGCTGTGCCGGGCGCTGGTACACGTGGGCAGGAAAGCGTCTGACCACCTGCGACCGATGCCAGCGTGCCTGTGGGGAGGCCCGGCTGCAGGGCTGCCTCCCTCCTTGGTCCCCACCGCAGCTTTCCCTGTGCCCTGCTGAGAAGGAGCAGTTAACACCCTTGTGCCGCGTGACTTCTCAGTTTTTCTGCCTGTGTGTCAGATGTGGCTGTGAGCTCATCTCATCGGTGCTAAGATGACCATGCCAGCTGCAGCCGAATCTGGAAGGACTCCTCAGGGGAGGGAGGGGCGCTGCCTGCCGTGTCCAGCCCCGAGGGACTGGCCCACGGCCCCTCTACCTGCTGCATGTGGGCAGACGTACCCATCTGCAGGAGAGTGTGACGAGTGAGCCAGACGGGGCCCCCCAGCCACCCCGCTGGGGCTTTGGGTCCAGGGACCCATTGGGATTCCTGCACATCCAATAGAGCGTGCTAGACAGGGTTTCCCTTGCTGCCTAAGTCAAGAAGAGCAGGGGTTCCCAAGTAGACTTCCTCACGGCAGCAGTGAGGCAGGCACTTTGGAGGTTGTCAGGAAAGGCACTTAGAAGCAGCACCTGGCCTTTTTAAAGGGCTGGTGGCGGCTGCCCCTGCTGTCTGCACGGCCCTGGGGCCCTTTGCGTCTCCTGAATCTGGGCTTTACTTCCAGCCAACAGGGATTCCATTTGTGGGACTCTGTGTGATTTTAAGAGACGCTTTACCTTTGTGCTTGGCAGTCAGAGGACTGTTTCCATCTTCACTGATCACAGGATACAGAGAGATGCCTCCAGACTCAGAATGGGGTCCTGCAGGGGAGAGTCAAGGAAGAGGGGCCCCTGGCCCTGACCCTGTCTTCCGAGGTGGAAGTAGTCTCGAAGGCAGATTCTCGTTGCCGTGGACAGGCCTGTTCTGGATGTCACACCCAAAAACGGCCGCACATTCCCAGGTTTCAGATCTGTGGTTGTCTGTCTGAGCACTGAAGAATTGATGCTTTTGAACTCTGGTGTTGGAGAAGACTCTTGAGAGTCTCTTGGACTGCAAAGAGATCCAACCAGTCCATCCTAAAGGAAATCAGTCCTGAATATTCATTGGAAGGACTGATGCTGAAGCTGACACTCCAGTACTTTGGCCACCTGATGCAAAGAACCGACTCATTTGAAAAGACCCTGTTGCTGGGAAAGATTGAAGGCAGGAGGAGAAGGGATGACAGAGGATGAGATGGTTGGATGGTGTCACTGACTTGATGGTCACAAGTTTGAGGAAACTCTGGGAGTTGGTGATGGACAGGGAGGCCTACTGTCCAGCAGTCCATGGGCTCACAAAGAGTCGCGCATGACTGAGTGGCTGAACTGAACTTGGGTCCTGTGTCTCCCTGAGCCAGTCACAGAACCACCTGGTGTCCACACTAGACGAGTGACTGTTGGCTAACAGTCTTCCCAGGAGCTCCTGGTAGAGGCACCATCAGGAGGGTCTGAGTGTGGATGGGGCCAGGCAGGTTAGAAAGCTCCCGCCCAGCAGTACTGAGGCAGACATGGAGTTTCCCTGCGTGGTGCCCACTTTGGGGAGTGGAGGCCACAACGCTGAGGCTGAGAGGAGGCCCCTCCAGGCCAGGGCGCCCTCTGCTGGCCACTCCCTCTGATTCACTGCCGCGTCTGGAAGGTGAAACAGGCCAAGCCCCTGCCTGGCCTTCATCCTTCCCTGGGGTGACCACCCTGGGTGAATGCGGGCTGTTCTTCAGTTGCTAATTAGGAAGTTTGGTGTTAGTTTTACTGTGGCCCAGAGGCATTGCTGGCAAACTGTCCCCACGAGGAGCTCTGGTTCGTTTTAGAAAGCACTGTGTCCATTGCCGAGGACAGCTGCAAAGTGCCCCAGGCCCGGCTGCTGTGGGCAGGGTGGCCACGTTGTGGACTCATGCCCCTTGCTCACCCGAGCCCCCGGTCATTCCTTTGCCTGGTGATGGATAGATTTTGAGTTGGGCCTACAACATGATGGAGATATGCTTTGTTTTGTTGTGGTTTTCCTTCCCTTCCTGGCCCCCTGTCTTAACTTGGTCTTCCACTGGACAGCACCTCTTGATTTTGACCCCCAGGGGCTTCTGGCGGCTGGGGACAGGGGTGTTACCGTGGTGTGGAGCAGACACCACACACTCGGGCGAATCAGTCGCTTGATTGAACTGTGGAGCCCTGCGTCCCGCTCCTGCCCAGCGCCGACCCCCCTCTACTTTGCTTTGGGCACTAAGCCTCAGCTGCTGCAGGTGTCCCCGGCGAGCATGGCAGGTCAGCCCAGGTCCCTCCTTCTCCTCTGGGGGAGGGAGCAAGCCCACCTGAACAGGACTGTCGTGAATCCCCCCAGAGCCGCTTTGGGGTCCCACGACTGCGGGGCATTCCGCCTCCCTTCTTGCAGGCAGCTTGTGCCCTGAAGGCGGAAAGCGGTTGCTTGGGGCCTCTGGGATGAAATGACTTTTTAAATCTTTTTTTCCCCCCCCAGATAGTATTTTAGTTTCTGCCACTTTTGCCTAATAGGTAGAGAGTGGTTTTGTTCATGGACAGAGTTTCCTAAGGGGCTCCATTTGGGTCACCCTCGTGGCCCTCTCCCCGAGGGCCCGCCGTGACTGAACTGTTGGGCTTCTGGGAGGATGAGGAGGCCCATGGGATACAGGTGTGTGCAGGAGGCCAGCTTTGTGGGCTGTGCCTCTTTCTCACCTTCCTTTTGATAGGAATTTTTACTTCTGCAGCAAGAAGTTGACAGAATTGCAAATCAACCTCCCATAGGCATTTTCCTTAAGCATTTTTCTGCTCCCCTTTCCCCTTGGCCTGCAGCAAGGGGTTGGTTGGGCTTAGGGCGGGTGATGGTCCCCAGGAGGGATGACGTTGGGCACTTCCAGTTCCCAGGCCTCAAATGGCAGGTTCTTGCTGCCACCTGGTGGTGATGGCCAGCTTTATGCGGGGTATCGCTCTTCTGCACCCAGTTAGGTATAAATTGCATTTTGACATATTTTTGTTATGAATACACATGAAAAATGACAGTTTTCTGTGCTACTTAGCTGCTAATGATTGAACAGGAAAAAAAAAATAACTGCTTAGGCTCTGCCATTCGCCTGGGAAATGTGATTACAATCCAGGGAAAACCGCCCAGTTGCCGTGCTGATTGGCGGTGTAGCCATGTGGAAACACCGCTCAATTATCTGTGCCGTGCTTACAGGCCAGAATCCAATTGTGGACGTGGCTGAGGACGGCCGAGATAAGCCGAAGCTGCCAAATGAGAAAGATGAGATGGAGCAGGCCCAGATTAAGGGCCCCGTGAATGTGCCCCCAAGGGAAGACGCCAAGGAGAAGCAGGAGGCGGCACAGCTGGATCGCCCCGGTCAAGGTGCTATGACTGCCTGGGTGGGGGTGTGGGGGTCGGTGTTCACGGGGGCGGGACCTCAGCTGGACATCAGTCACGTGGTTGGTTGGTTCACAGACCTGAAGAGGGAAAGCTGCCCTGGGAGGGAAGGCTGAGTCTCCCCCACCCCCACCCCGGCTCCCCAGCATCGTCTGTCTCCTTCCAGGAGTTGCAGTACCTCTGGGCGAGGCCCACCGTCACGAACCCCCTGTGCCTCACGACGAGGTGATAGTGGATGAAGGTCAAGACCAAGAAGGACTGGAGAAGGAGCGGCCGTCCAAACACATGGATGAAAGGGCCCTGGGGGGCAAGGGTCAAATGGTGCCACCCCTGCTGGATTCAGGACGAGAGAGACCCAGACAGGACCAGGCTTTGGAGGCAGCGGGCGGTCTTCCCAAAGATTCTCAGAAGGTTCCAGAAGAAAATGGTCAGCCAGCCATTGAGCCTGTGAAGGAGGACCTGGGGCAGGGCGACAGGGGCGTGCATCAAGGGCCCCAGGCAGTGCTCCCGAGGGGCAGGACGTCCCGGTGGCAGGCGCAGGGGCCAGAGCAGACGGTGCCTTGCTGCCTGGCCATGCCGTGGGGGCCATGGGCAAGCCGGAGGAGAAGAAAGAGCCTGGTGGGTGTAGGCTCCATCCTGGTGGGGCCCGGGAGAGGCTGGGGACGGGGCGGGAGATGCTGACCATCCTTCCTTCTGTCGCGCTGCCTCTCTTTTCTCGCAAGATGAGCTTGTGTGTGTAGCAGCACTGATGCAGCTGTCGGGGCTTGGCAGCTCCTCTGACATTTGTCACACACTTGTTCACCAGACCCGTAAGTGCCAGGTGCTGGGCTGCTCCTGCGTGTCTGGGCGCACACGGGGCGCGGCGCGGGCCTGACGGGTAGCTCCTTGTTAAGTGCCATCTCAGAGCTACTGACAACGGTCCCCGCATGCTAATTGACGAATGTAGTTGACACTGGCTCCCTGCCACCAGACTGTGAGATGTTAAATATTATTTTTTATTACCTCCCTGGTGCTCATCAGGTTGAATATACAGTACCAGGGAGGGAGGGCCAACGTGGAGGGTGATTTTAGGAAATATCGGCCTCCTCCTCTTGTCCCCCCTCCACCTTCTGAGTTTTCCTGCAAGCCTCCTGAGTCTCTGCCTTGTGTGCAGGTGGGAAGGCTCCCCTCCTGGAGGAGAAACCAGGCCCGGGGGCAGCGCCGCAGGCAGAGCCTCGAGAGCAGAGGACCGAGGAGGGACAGGGTGGGGAGCATGCCGGCAGCAAGCTGGAGGGTAAGGCCTTTGCTTTCTTCCTGCATCTTCCAAAGGCTTGGAGATACTGCCGCTTCCTTCTGGAAGCGGAATATGGCCCAGAAGGAGACACAGGCCCGTTGTCTTGCCAGTTTCCTGCTGAGCAAGGATCTTAAATAGCTCCCCTGCCAACTAACAGCATTCTCTTCTCCCTTTTCACTTCCTTAGATGTTTTTAGTTTCTTTTCTCCCCCTTTAAAAACAAACAAACCTGTCACTGTCACGTGACTTTGTATTCCCATTTGTATCTCATTTCAAAATAGACACGTTAATATTTCCAACAAGTTGGCCAGGTGTGGAGGGCATTAGCGAGGGTGGGAGAGCCGGTGGCTCACTGCTGTCTTAGCACTTCCCTGCCACCGTGGCAGCAGCTCCCACCCGGTCTTAGCTGGGGCTGGGTGGGGACCTTTGTACCCACCTGCAGTGAAGACCTAGCAACTGTCCCAAAGCGAAAGCTTGTTTAATCTTTTCTGTCCAGTGAACAAAACTTGCTCTGCATCCTCCTCCAGACCTTCATGCCCATTTTGGGGTGCTTCCCGCTCTCTGCTTTTGATGCCCCCCTCCTCACAGCCCCACCTGGTTGGGCACTGCCCTGCACTAAAGGAGGTGGTGGCAGCTCTCCCAGCAAAATGATCACTCTTCTGGTCTCTTTGGTCCCCATGCTGAACCCCCGTGGGGTCACCCTATTCGCTAGCGGTGTCCACAGAGTGGCCCCTGGGTGTTTCACTGTGTGCTCCGAGAGTCTGGGTCTGTATGTGGGCATCATGGTACAGCGCTCAGGTGGGTTCATGGGATGCTCATGCCCTGCTGCCCCACAAGCTGCTTCCCAGAAGGTCCTGCAGCCTCGGGATAGCCGGCCCAGAGCACCAGGCCCGGGAAGGCAGCCGAGCCTCTGCACGCAGAGGCCAGGAAGGCAGAGCTGAGGGTCCTGGGTTTCCTGTAGCTTGGATGCTGTGGAGTTCTGCATGTTGCTGTCTTTGGTTTCAGTCTGTTTACTGGTCCTGGTCCTCACAATCTGTTACCTAATCTTGTTTGATTCTTT